>NW_026596443.1:2274662-2290038 GCF_907164565.1 Psammomys obesus | reverse complement strand
GACTCGTGTTTGTGTGTGTGTGTAAATTCTGCTGGTTTTGTTTTCTTCCTTTTTTTTTTTTTTTTTTTTTTATCAAGGTCTCTGTAGTCCAGGCTTGCCTCAGACTTGCAGTGATTCTCCTGCCTTGGCATCTTGGATGCTGGGATTGCAGGCATGTGCCGCCATGCCCGGCCTTGTCAGGGTCTTAATAGAGCCATTGCTTCCTCTCTCAGCCACTCTTCGGCAGTGGCAGCGTATGTCTGTGTATGAGTGGATGTGCTTGTGTGTGTGGTGCACATGTGCACGTATTCTCCACAGTGTTGTCATTGTTTATCTGTCATAATTCAACCCGAACAGAAGCTCCGTGAGATCAGCTGGGACATTGCTCAATAGTTTCCACAGTGTCTGTGTTGAACACAGGGCAGAGCCTGAAGCTGGAGCAGGGACTGTGGGGAGCAGGCTGTCTGTTCTGGGCTTGCACTGGAGTCTTTCCTTTGCCCTTTGCCTCCTTCTAGTTGGAAAACTTCCAGTCCTATACAGACCAAGCTGCTGGCTTCACCTGATGGCTTCACATCAGTCAGGAGTTTCAGCCCCTGACTTCCCAGCCCTAATGCAAAACACAGGCTCTCCTTGTGTTCCTGGCAACCCAGTTCCTTTCTTACCAGTCTGTTCAGGGTGGAGGCTTAGGGCTCAGTGGCTTCTCTTGTTTATACAAAAGGCAAATAACCTCCCTATCATAGCTACTGCTTGGCCAATAGGCTTTCCTGTTGGCACCACCCAGGGGGGAAAATGGAGCAATGATTATGTCCCAGGACGAGATTCAAAGATACCCAGAAGGGTTCAACAGGATGTAAATGTGCTTGCTAAGATCACAGTGCTACCTGAATTTGAGAGCTGAGGACGGTTACTGTCAGCCTCGGAGTCCAGGGGCTGGATAGGCTCTACACATGGCAGGGTGTACCTGACGACTTGAAAGACCATATATATGGTTTCGAGTTTCAGTCCTTTATCTGGCAAGCAAAGAGTGTCACTGGATAAGAGCCTCTTAGGTGCAGAGATGGGCCTTTGCACAGACTCTGGGGTTGGCAGGGGAGAAGGAACAAGGACTGATCCTCAGGATATCACCACTCAGAAGGAGGTGGCAGGATAATTACACATAAGAGTTCTGTACCAAGACACTGACTCTTCAGGATTAAATGCAAACTAATGGAATAACACAGAATGATGCACTCTTTCTAAGCAGTGCCATCATTGCTGGACAAGTGGATGATCAGAGACAGGTGAGGTTAGCTTGAGCGAGGGTTGGGAAAGAGATGTCTTGAGAAGTACCTTGTGGGAAATACACCTTTACTGTCTTAATGCTGAAGACTAGAAACTCAAACAAGCTTGAGTATCTGCACCTGGGCCAAAGCGAACACTAGGTGGTCACGGTGGCCAGAAGAAGACATAATGTTATCCCAGAGGAGAGCTCTAATGGCAGCTTGTTCAGTTCTGGTATTCTCTCAGCAGTGACAATCTCCCCACCCCCACCCCAGCTCAGTCCGTCTGCAGAAAGAACAGCTAGGGTATTCAGGCCAGAACTCATGGGCAGCAAGATGCTAAATAATTCTGGCATGCTTTTGACATGAAATAGTTTTGTATCATCATCATCATCATCATCACCATCATCATCATCATCATCAATTCAGTTTTAGAGTCAGAATCCAGGGTCTGGCATGTGCCATGCAAGCACTCTACACTGACCATGATAGACTGATGTTTGAAGGCAGACAGATGGAGCAAAAGATCTGGCTGGGATTTAGGAGCCTGGTGCCGGGCACAGCTCTATATGTGCTCTCTACAAGATGAGTGTCTCCATCACCTTCTACTCTGCTGTCTCAGTCGCTTCACAAAAGGACTGAAAACTATTTAAAGTGCTGTACCTACTCCAGGACAGTGTGACTGTGTACACACTGAGAATAATGACTTGTGTTCTGCTGTTTACAGAGTACTGGACAGCACAAAAGCTGTTTCCAACCATGCTGGGAGGTATCTGCAGCTCAGACAGCTTCATGATGACTGGTCTAGAATATGCAGCAAGCAGCGGATTAGCGAGAAGGAAGCTTTCCACTCCCGGGAAGGAAGCCTTCCTTCCACTCCTGCCCTACTAGACCATTCCCAACGACTCACAGTTAGTTAACCACAGAGAACAGCTCTCCAGCTGCCCCTCAGGGCTTGGATTTTCCATTTAACCTATTTCTGAAGAGGCAAAACAATGCAGGTCAAGGGATTTTCCCTCAGTGACAGCCTGAGAACACAAAGATTGCAGCTTAGTGAGCCGGCCCCAGACTTGCTCTCTCTTCCCAGAGGCCCTGGCTCACTTAAGGCTGGCCAGAAGCCGAGGAGGAGTGTGGGGGCAGAGCTCCCCAGAGGCGCACAGATGGGCAAGCTGGGCCCAGAGCCGGCCTTTCAGCAACCTTTTTGTTTGGCAGCCAAACAGCCAGCATCAGCTCTCCTGCTTCTCACCTCCCGGGCCTCGCCCTTCCCCCGCACAGGGTAGGGGAAGCTGATGAGCTCCTGAGCCACCCGCCTTCCTCCTTTATGGGGTGCAGGGGTAGGATGAAAGAAGGCCTGCAACTGGTGCGGGGCAACTGTTGCCATCTGTCTAGTGGGACGTCACCAGGGAGGGTCTCGCCCATTCACTCTTTACGCACCGCTGGGCCCTGGCCTTTTGTCGTTGGGCCGGGTGGCTGTAGGAGGGAGGGCGGCGGGAGGAGGACTCACAGTTCCTTTGTGTCTAGACTAAACTTTCAGCCACGCACCAAGGTTATTTGTATGAATGAGGAGGCTGACCAAGCCCCACACTGCCCAGGTGATTGACAAGTCCTAGTCTCACTCTGGGGTAACAGAGTTGAAGGCAGTGGTCCTAGCTCCGCCACCGAGGCTGGCTATTCTCTCTACCCCTCCCTCAGTCTTCGGTCCCATTCCTTTCTGGGACCTGCTGGCCTTCTCCCTACCTACCCCTCACCCCCACCCCCGGACTGTGCTTGGCAAACAAGGGGGCAAAAGCAGGAGAAAAGCCCTATTAGCCATAGCCCAGCAGCTGAGCATGGAAAGAAAGGAGTTGAATAGAGGCGGTGGGGTTGGCAGCTCTCCAGTCAGCTCCTGGGCTTTGAATAACACCCCAGGCCTAAGGCTGGGATCAATGCTGGGGGGTGGGGGGAGCTCTGGGGCATTTAATTATTTAAAGGTCTCAATAAAGGACCCAAGTCCCTGAAGGAGGGGGGGGGCAGACAGATGGTGTGCCCCAGGAGCTGGGAAAAGGTGCAGGCTGGGGGGAGTAGCAAAGGAGTGGGGGAGAAAGAGAAGGAATGGCTTGTAAAACAGGACTGCCTGCCAAGTTCTCAGGCACTCCTGGTACCTCTGCTGATCACTCCTCAACTCAATTCCAAGTTGGTATCTGCCCTCTTATGGAAATAGACCATAAAGCTGTGAAGTTTAGGAAGCATCTCTGGCACTTGAAGATGCTCTAAAAGGTTTGGTTGACCAGAACTGGACACATAGGTGAGAAGATTGTCTTTGGACTTCATTTAAAAAAAAACAAAAAAACAAAAAAAAAACATGGTAAAATTCACTAAAAACCCCCCATTTCCTCTAGTTCCCCCCCCCCCTTCCTGAAGAAGGCTGGTCCTAGTTCCTAGGAATTTCTGCAGAGGCTGGGAAGGCCAGCTCTCTCTCTCTCCCCTTCCTCTCTTGCTCTCTCCCTTTTGAGACTGGGTCCTTCTATGTAGTCCTTTAATGCTTGTGCCAGGACACCTGGCTGAGCCACACTTTTTTGGGGCAACACCCAAGGAAGAGCTACTTTCCTGGGAGGGAGACAAGGTCTTACTAAGGAGCCAGGGCCGCCCTCAAATTCATGGTCCTCCTGCTAGCATTACAAGAATGCACTGCAACACCTGGCAGGAAAGTTACAACTTGAAGATGATCGAGATTGGGAAGGATCCCCAGGAAAGGACATATTACCTAACGCTCCTCCTGCTGTGCCACTCACAGCTCTGTGACAGTAGATGAACTACATAGCTTCTCAATGGCTTTGGTATGAAGATAAAAGTTTCTCTACTTAGTTCTCGTGTGGGATTTGCTGATATAAGGACCCAGAACAGTGCTGGCTTATACTGAACTCACAGTAACTGCTATTAAATATTGATATTACTACCATCACCAGGTCAGGCCACATGCGTATAAGGCTAATGCAATAGAGACTGAAACAGGGATCTGGTAGTTGGGTGTGAGGCCAAAGGAGCATTTTGCAAAGGTATAGATTTGCCTCAGTCTTTCCATCTGTTAAAGGGATTGAGCCGTGGTTGGAAGCACACTCTTAGAATACCCTGTTCGGCAGCCTCCCTTCTCACTTGCACCCTTCTTCACCTGCACTAGCTGACCCAACAGCTCTGTTCTGGATCTCGAAGCATTTTGGTCCAGATTCTTGTCTTTGTAGCAGTCTGGGCATTGCTAGCTAGATGGCCAACTTGAACGGTTAGGCGGCTTGCCATTTAAGCCTCCTCTTTCCTGAGGCCTATAGCCCTTCCAGTGCTGCCCACAGGAGTCACTTGGTCATTCTCAAGAACTGTCTTCATTTTAGAGGATGACCCTAGACATATGAGTTGGTGGTGTTGGCACCTCCCCCACTGAGGCAGTTCTGTTTTGCTCAGCGGTGGGGTGGCAAAGGCGATGCTTTTTCACTGGGACAGCTGGGCACCTGGCGATCCTACCACCGGTTGCTCAGAATCAGATCTGCCCAGCAGAGAGCAGACGGGAGGAGGGCGAGGGCTGGCTGGGTGGCGAGGGCAGGCAGGTGTCTGTTCCCTGCCTCCAAGCTATGTAACTGGGGTGGAGCCCTCAGCCACCCACCCACCCTCGTCCGTTGGTCCCCCACTGTAGCATCTGGCTAGGATTTAATACACCAAACAAGCTTTGCAAAGCAGCTTTCCTTGCTTGGCAACAACACCGGGACTGCAGCCTCCACTGGGACTGGGAGGGGTGGGGTGGGGAGCTTGGCCTTGGTAACAAGCCTCTGACTGGCTGACCTAGGGAAGAAGCGGGCCAATCAAAGCTGGAGGGGGGGGTGCGTGGGCTGCTCACCGCGGGGCAGTGCCCAACAGGACCTTTCAGGAAGGGCGGTGGCTGCGGTGCTCTCCGTGCCTCCTCATCCCCCTACCTGCTGCCCTGGTGGCTTAAGTCCCCAAAGCTTCGGACACTTCCACACTTTCCGACTCTCCTTGAAGCTTGATAGACGGCAGGCCCACCTTCTGTGAGCAACCTGGAAGCTCAGGGATCTAGAAACCTGGAACACTTTCCAGGCCCCGGTCCGGAGGGCCCTGAACCTAACAGTGCTTTCCCAGGTTCCCTTCTCGGGGCCCCTTAGCTGTCTTGTGCATCGATGGTGCTGGTCACCCGAGCAAATCCTCTAACAGTATAAGGCAGATTCTGAGGACGTAGGTGGGCAAGTTCGTAAAACAAACTACCTTTTCCTCGTTCCTCTTTTACCAGGATCTACCAACACGTGCTGCCTTTGCTCCGAAACCTGGAGGAAGGCGACTCAGATCATCCGAGACACACCAGACGGCCTGGACTTCCACACCAGGACATCAGCCCAGCTCTGCAGTATATTGGGGGAGGGGGAGAGAGAAAGGAGAGGCAGTGATGTTCCTGAGATCCAAGTCTTGAGTCAGGCTTTTGGATTTGGGCAGATAATTCTGCCTGCTGCTCACTCATCTGGGGTGAATGTCAGAACAGCACATGGAGCCATTTGAGTCTTTTCAGGTGTGCTGTAAGATTTAGTAAACCTGGGACAGTGACAACAACAACAAAAAATGCCCTGTGTCTCCCTCAGCCCCCCTCATAAATGCATACACCTATAGACTTACATTTAGCACCACAGCATCCAGATAGACTCAAGAAGCAGGTGCCGCCATCCTGTCACTTACAGGCTTTCTGAGCCTTGGTTTCCCTCTGTGTAAAACACTAGTAATGGCATCTACCTTCTGGAGCGCAAAAGGCCTGCTATACAATGGCCTCATGCATAAAGATCTTACCTTAGCTGGTAACGAAAAAGGAGGCAGTGGTCCTTTCTTGCATGTAATCGGCCTTTCTTTGATGCTAGGGATGAGACTGAATTCTAGGCACATTAAAATTTTCTACTAATAAAGTAATATAAGATCCAGGACATAGTATACTAAAATCTTAACACGTCTACAGCCTAGGACACATCCTGCTTTGAGTATCTCTTGGCAAGACAGGGCTCTTCTTTTTCCTCAGAGACTTTTTCCCCTCCATTCTTCCCTCTCAAAATTTTTAGAACAGCAGTACCTAACAACTTAACAGGGCTTCTCTTTCCCCTCACCAATTTTCCATATGCTGCATGGGCTGGTCTTGAACTCAAGATCCTCCTGTCTCGGCCACCCGAGTGCTGCTGACATTATAGGAACATGCAAGACAGCAACTTATTTTACTAGAATTTAACATTCTGCTATTTTCATGGCCCCTCAGTGTCCTTGCTGAGCGCTCAGCGTGCATACATACATATTTCACCAGCACCAACATATGTCGGAACAGCTGTCCAGAGCCCCTCCTCACCTGGAGACTCTCCTGCTGTGTTCTTTTGTCTGTCCTGAGACAGTGCACAGACTTTCCTCAGTGTAAAGACTGGCCAGTCACAGCTCACAAATCCCTGGCAGCTATCCAGTTCTGTTACCTGCCAGGTTCTGCTGATGTCAGAAGTGAACCTCTGTTGATGTTTTGTGTTATTCAGAACAAAAGCCCGGATGTATCTGGGGTACTTGGTAGGGCTAGGTGCCTGGGGACAGGAAGGAAAACAAGGTGCACGGCATTAGCACTGAGTTCCTGGGGAGCCGGTGGACCTGAGTTTCAGGGTGCAGTCTGTCTTTGGGTGCAAGTCAATTAAGCCTAGTAGGTGTCAATTAGCATTTGTTAAAGTAGAGATTTTAGGAAGAAATGGGCCACTGAACTGAAAGCACTTTTTATATTCATTTTGAAAACAAGTATGCATGAGAGAGGCCAGTGGGCTAGTAAATCCATTTACTATTTATCATTCTTTTCATGAGACCCAAAAGAATATGATCCCAAGGGCATTATTAAAAACTCATGAACACAGCTCTGTGCTGACTGTTGGGGGAGCATTTGGAGGACTCATATGACATGATTCCTACCTTTAAAGAATTTACAATCCAAGTCGCTCAGCTAACACATGAAACATTGATGTGTGTTATTGGCCAAGGCTTTAAACCATGGCTCTCCAACATAGCCTGTTCTGTCCTCCAGTGGGAGGATCATCCGGTGATGTGATGATGGAGCCCTCCAGTGGACATGGCTCACTCTAAGCATCCTCATCCTTGCCTCCTTTCTGTCATTGGCTGGGCATGGGCTTTCACAGATGTTTCTGAGGTTCTGGACTTAAGCAGTTTCGATGCACTGGACCTGCTCTCTGGCTCACCTGGAGGCTGCAGTTCTCCTGTCTCCCGTGCTCACTGGCCTGCCACCCATGTTCACTAATGCTGTCAGGATTGTGCAGCTGCTCTCAGGTTGAGCCTAGGTTGGGCATGAGGGTGCTCTTGTTCCTCTCTCAATGGGAAAGAAGGGTCATCACTCTCCTACATCAGAAAGTGTTTTTCTAATTGTACATCCACCAAGGGCAGGTCACTAGAAAAGGTGCAAGACACTTAATTTTGCCCAAAGCACAAAGGAGGAGGCAAGGCTTCTTGGTGGTGGGAGCTAGCCTTTGCTGGGGCAGAGGAGCTAGAGGAGCTGTTCTGTTGCTCCTTGCTCTGCTGGGCACCTGCCTTGGCAACCCCAGAGCGGGAAGAAACTAACAAAGACTTTACATCAGTGACCAGAAGAACAGACCAGGGTAATTTTTTCTTAAACAAAAGATGAGACATTTCAACTAAAAGTAAAATTAATACCAACTCATATCCATTGCAGGGGCAATGTCTGAAGCAGTATTTGGCATTGGGGAGGTGTCCAGATATGGGGTTACTAGTCACTCCTTACTTTAAAGCGGCTAATGAAGGCAGTGCCTTCCTTCCAGCTATAGATGCCAGAGAGGCTTTTTTTGTTTTGCTTTGTTTTTGCTTTTTATTGTTTGTTTGTTTTTTTCCAAGACAGGGTTTCACTGTGTAGCCTTGGTTGTCCTGAACTCACTTTGTAGACCAGGCTGGCCTCAAACTCATAGAGATCAGCCTGCCTCTGCCTCCCTGAGTGCTCGGATTACAGGTGTACGCCACCGTGCCCGGATGCCAGAGAATCTTAACTGGTGGTGCTTTTGCCTCCCACCCCAAAACATTTGGCAACTCAAGACACTTTGATGATGTTCATTGGGATGAGGGTGATGTTCATGGGGGTGAGGGTGGGGAATAGGAGTGGGTAGGGCTCCTACTGAAAAACTCCAGAGAGACCCAAATGGAGGGACAGAGACATGGCCCCAGCTGTACCTAACACTGAAAACAGCTGCCCTTCAACAAGAGCTCAGAGAGATACATTTACAGGGCTGGAATGAAGGAACAGGAGTGCCAAACATCCATACAGATACATCAGGAACACGTAATGTTCCATGGGAAAAAGTGACAGATATGGTGTGGATTCACTGCACAGTGTAGGGACCCAACGCAGGGGAGCCGCTTAGATCACCTGGTTAGACTACGGTGCTAATTGGCACAATCAACTCCAGCTAGTCTACGAATCTATATTCTTTTAATAAAAGTCTGGGAGCTCATTGGCTGATGATGGCAACCCAATCAAAAAAAAAAAAAAAAAAAAAAAAAAACAACCACGAGTTGAAAGTGTGTTCAATAGACCTAACACTTCCTAGCTCGGCAACCCAGCACCCAATAGAGCGTGGCTGCTCATGTGCCATGGTGGCCAGTATCCTGACAGTGTGGCATGCCATGCGTCAGTGGCCTGGAGAAGACCAAAAGCTCTGAAGTATGATTTCTGCAGATGTGTACCACAAACTGGTGGGCAATGGTAGACTAGAGAGAACGTACCTTAGGAGAGGGCAAGAGAGGGGTCGGAAGAGATGGTAGGGGGCTTTGGGTGCAGTTTGATTTATAGGAAGGAAATCTGAAATGATATTAGCATGTACTAAACCTGAAAGGTGGATTCACGGGGCTCGTTACATTGACCTCCGGGCTTCACCGTAGGTTCGGGATAGTTCACAATTAATGAAAAGAAAGGGATGTAGGTTCAGGGACATATCGTCCTCTACGCACACCAACCCGGAAGGGGGTCTTCTGGTATATACGCCCACTTTGGACTATCATTTTTTTTTTCTTGTCATCTAGCCTTTGTGGTACTTGGGCTGAAGGAACATCTGTATCAAATACCTCACAAAGACCTTCCAGTCTGCCTTAGGGAAGTTCTTATTAGATGGTGCCACGGGTTGGATAATTCTTGAGTTCCCTTCCATGGCCACCCAGGGCTTTGGACTGTGAGCTCACTGGGAGGCGCTCTCTTTGCAGACGTAGCCAAGGATGAGCATACTGGATTGGGGAGGCCCTAAAACCCGTGCCTTGTGCCTTAGAAGAGATTACCAGAGGGACGAAGAGTGGACAGCAGATGAAGACAGGGGATGGTAGAGATGGAACTAATGCTGCTGCCAACCAGGGAATGCCAGGGCCCACTAGGAACCTGGAGAGGCAAGCAAGACTGATTCCAAGGCCTTCAGAAAAAGCACTGCTCTGAAAGCGCGTTGTGCACTTTGGACCTCCAGAACAAATGAGAGGATAGAAGGAAATGTCTGTGCACTGCAAGGAGGGAGACACATGGAGGTGACAGTCTCCATTCCCGCAGGATTCTCTGCACCTAGTGGTGTCTTATTCAGACCCACAGTCGATGGGGTGGCCCCTCTCAGTTCCCATTTCACAGATTTCCTGCAAAAACAAAAACAAAAACCTGCTACTTGTTTGGCTGTTCAGCCTCGGAGCCCTTCATTTATTATTGAGATTCTCCACCAAGAGAGACAGAGCCAGCTCCTACCATTTGCCATGAGATTGCCAGCTGCTCACCCTGCACTCTCGGTTGCTTCTAGAGCACCAGTATAGGACTTGGCCCTGCCAGGCTGATCTAGACTTCGGTTACTGCCATGAGAAAGCAAGGACTTCATGGAAGCCATCCTGATGAGGCTGGAAAAGTAAAGGCAGCAACGGCCAGCCTCCACTCAGAAGCACTGTACAGGTCTCAGCACAGGCCAGAGTCTGTTCCCCGGGCAGTTTGGGGAGACACCACGGTCCTCATGGACATGACCTTGGGGCTGCTTCTGGGTTACACGGGGTCCACTTCCATATTGATGGAAGTCCTTTGCCCTGACTTACCTTTATTACTAGGTGTGGAACTGTGTGCCCTGAAGCCTTGATATATACAGTTGTTTGCGACTTGTGCTTTCTGGCTCTTTCTATGCAACCACTTTAGCTATACCTTGAGGACCCTGTTATGATTGGTTCTTATCTGGCTCTCATCTCTTCTAAACTGCTGGCTAAGTCTGAAGCCCATGGCACGCCTTTGTTGTCTCAGCCAGTCTTCAGAGTCCAATCTCATCCAGACCCGAGGCTCAACATGGCACCGGGAAAGGAGACGTGGGGTTTGTTGGGATAGCGTGCAAGTCCAAAGCTGTTGCTGATTTTTGTGGATTTATGAAGAGTTCCCCACTAGCTCCACCAGGGACTCTGACCCATTTCCTCTGTCCAGTGTAATTGTGCCCTTTGTCCCTGCAGTGTGCTCAGCAACCCAGACTTAAGTGGAAACAGCTCATTTATCTTAAGTGTTTGCAGCTCCTGTTGCAGCCCAGTGTGCCTGGGTGTGGCCCCTTTTCCTTCCTAGCCATTTGGCAGTAGTTTCCCCCTTCCTCTGCCCCCAGACCTGGTGCTACAGCAAAACCTTGGCTTGGTCTCTGAAGTCGTTCTTGTGGGCTTTGTCCCTGGGGCATGGCCTAGTTTTCAGGAGTGAAAGCTTGCACAGCTGCAGGCTTGAGCAATTTGTTGGCTCCATGTGAGCACAACTTGGGGGCCTGGGTTACCCAGGATCTCCCCTGGTAGCTTCAGTCACGTCTCTTAGAACCCATCCATGTGACTGGGGTGGGACCGTCTGGGAAAGTTTGAGGACCATTAGTTTCCTGATAACATTTTAGCTGTGGAGTCGGCACGTGTGTGCAGAGTAGAATGAATAGCTTAGTCATCAAATAAAGGAACATGCTCAGACCACGTCTATTGCTTCCTTCATCACACTAGTGCTCATCATATAGAAGAAGAGGAAGAGGAAGAGGAAGAGAAAGAAGAAGTAGGGGAGAAGGAGGGGGAGGGGAGGAAAGGAGGAGGGAAAAGAGAAGGGGGAAAAAGAAATAATATTTATATACATCATTTGATACTTTCATCAAACTGCCTGTGAGTTTCTGATTGAACAGTATCTTTTAAATTGTTAAGACAAAAATGACTCTTAGTCCCCCACAAACTCCATAGCAAGTACCCCGAGAGATCTTTGACTCTTTCACAGATGAAACGCAGCTACAGGCACATTGCCTGGCAGTGGGGTGGGAAGGAGAGTGCACGAGGCTCCAGTTTGTCAAGGGACTGAGCTGTGCCCATGGAGAGGAAAGGTCCATGCTTGGTGCTTTGTCCCTGTGTTTCTTCTGTGGTTTGAACCTCTCCCTGTCTTTTCCTGATCCCCCTCGATAAGGTCTGTGCCCTTGCACTGGAAGGCAGAGCTTCATTTGGCCTATAGCTGATCAGAGTTTAGCACCGCCTTCATTTGTGAAGGCAACAAACATCAGCACTCGAGGCTCTTCTAATTTCCCACTGAAACCCTAGATCTGAGTTTTGTTATTTTGAGACTAGGCCTCATGTAGCCCAGGCTGGCCTTGAAATCTGAGGCTAGCCTTGATCTCCTGATCATCATCTTCCAAGCGCTTGGATTATGGACATGTGCCATAATACTGGCTTGAAATATAGATATTTTATATTACACTGCATTTATTGAAAACACCTCAACATGTCTTTTGCACTCAGAAATACTTTGAATTAACTTTAATCAATCGACAAAATTGACTAAACTGGATGAATCTTTGTAACTGTATTAAGAAAGAAACATATAACATATCTAAA
Source organism: Psammomys obesus (assembly GCF_907164565.1). Taxonomy (NCBI): domain Eukaryota; kingdom Metazoa; phylum Chordata; class Mammalia; order Rodentia; family Muridae; genus Psammomys; species Psammomys obesus. Next base: position 2,277,910 of record NW_026596443.1, on the reverse strand, counting down.
TTTTATGTTTTACATTTTGATGCTGGCTATCACAGTAATTGGTTTAATTAGTGAACTAGCCTGGATGCATACTGAGATGCTGTTCAAATGAGACAATCAAGCAGATGCTCTGAAAAGCTGAGCTTAGTGGTGCCGGTAAACCTATCTACTCAGGAGAGTGGGGCAAGAGGGTCATTTAAGCCAGGAAGTCAAGGTGGCTCTGGGTAGAGCAACACTGTTTCAAAACAAAGAAAAACACAAACAGAGCAAGATCCGGAGAAGAGCCCCACAGGCACCACCTGCTCTCGCTGGCACAAGAGGCTCCTGGTGACACTGGGTCCTGACGGACAATGGCTCTCAACCTTCCTAATGCTACAATCTTTTGCTATAGTGCCTCATGTTGTGCTGACTCCAACCATAAAATTAGATTCCTTCCTACTTGATTACAAAATTACAACTGTAATTTTGCTACTGTTAGGAATTGTAATGCAGATATTTTTGGAGAGAGATAGGGGTCATGACCCCACAGGTTGAGAATCACTGTATTAGAACAAAGGCAGGAGAAATCTGGCAGTCCTGGAAGCCTTTGAAGGGCTCCGGAGCTTGACCATGAGATATGAGATACTGCCCCCTTGTGGCCAACGGCAAAACACCGAGACTTTAGAGAGCTGCCCTTAATCCGGGGAAGTGTCTGGGTTCTTGAGGCTGAAAGATTTAAGACAGTAGATGATTTGACCCCTACATAGCATCCTGCCTCATTGACTTAAATGCTCTCCTTTGCTCTCTGTACTCAGCCTTTGTTGTTGTTGTTGTTGCCTAGACTGTCTGAAACTTCCTTCCATATCTGGGTGTTATCCATGTCCAAGGTCACTCCTTCCCTCTCATTTGGATTACAGTGTCACACTTTGTACCCCTCAGCATCTCAGTCAGGCCCTTGACATCTTCTCACAAACCTGTGATCATCTCCCAGCTCTTTCTCAGTTTGTAATGCGTGGTCCTCAGGCTGTTATTTCTGTTGTTATCCAATGGATGTCACTGTAGGAAATGCTCCCCCCTTCCCACTCCCTCTTACTAATGAAGAGGAAATTCTAATTGAAAATCACAACCATACATGCCAGCGAATGGATTGTGATTTGAGCTCTGAAGAGTAATATAGTCTCTCTCCACTTGTATCAGCTCTTTCTATCCTGAGTCCTCCCTCCCCCCATACTTGGCTAATTTAAAGTACTCTGCTCTGCAGGAAGCATGGCAGAAACAATGGCTGAAGAGGCAGCGTCCAGAGCCTCCCTGCTGGATGACCCAAGGCTGTGTGTCTCCATTTCCTGTGTGTAAGAACAATATGTAGTATATAGTGAAGACAGTAACAGCTGTGGCATAGCTGACAAGGAGCAGAAAATGAGGCAATGCAAGTTAAGTCTTGTGGTGGTTTAAATGAGAATGGCCTCCATAGGCTCATATGTGTGAATACTTGGTCTCCAGTTAGTGGGACTGTTTGAGAAAGATTTGGAGGTGTGGCCTTGCTGGAAAAGGTATGTCACTGGAGGTGGGCTCTGGGATTTACAAAACAAAACAAAAAACCCTCGCACTGTTCCTGGTTAGCACTCTCTGCCTCTTGCTTGTGAATCCAGATGTGTGATCTCAGCTGTTCTTTTGTTCCACCATCAGGACTCCAACCCTCTGGAACCATAATCCCAATCAAAAGCTCTCTTTTATAAGTTGTCTTGGTCATGATTGTCTTGCCACAATAGAAAAGCAACTAAGACAGGCCTTTAGTATGGAGTAAGTCCTCACCAACTGGTAGCATGAAGAAAATTGGAGCCTGGGCCTGAGGGAAGCCTCCTCATGTGCTTCTCCTGTGAGGCAGCACATTTAGAAATAAGCAGAAACTTGGCCACAGGGCTGTGTAGGCTTTCATTGTTCTCTTTGCCTGTCTTTGTTGTGGATGTAAACATGTCTTCATTTTGATCCCAAGTGTAGGATATGGGACTGATTCAGATTGTCCACAGCAGCAAACTATTTGCCTGGTACAGCAAACCCTGAGAGGGTCCCTTTGCCAGCTACAGATAGTTTAAATCTGAGGACTTTGAGAGGGAATAAATGCCATGGCTAAGAGAGAGACAGAGACAGAGTCAGAGATCCAGGCAGAGATAGACAGGCAGACAGACAGAGACAGAGATGGAGAGAGACGGAGATAGACACAGAGAGAGAGGAGAGAGAGCTATTGAGCTCTGAGAAAGAAGGCTGCTAATGCCAACCCCACCCCCATGCTCCTGATTGCTGTTGATGCAGGTGAATGAGAAGAAGTTGGAGACATCCTGAAGTACGGATAGGACTTGACCCAAAGAACACAACAACCCTAGCTAGCAGGAAGTAGCTAAAGAAAACTCAGTCCCTTCTCCCCACTAATCTTTTTCTCCTACCTGTGTTGGGGTGTTGGAAGGGATTGGGGTGGAGAAGGGAGAAAGAGGCATTTAAAAACATAAATAAAATAGTATTAAAAAGTAGCACCAACATGTCTTGGTCAGTGTTATGTTTAAATCTGAAGCGGCCTCCATGGACTCATGCTTTAAATACTTGTTCCCCAGTTGGTGGCACTATTCCAGGAGGCTTGTGGAATCGCTAGATGGCACCATCTAGCTGGTGGGAGGTTTTTAGAGTGGCCCTTTGAAGGTTAGTTATACACAGAGACTGGTTCCTCCCCCCGCCCTCTGCCCCTTAGTCTGCAGTGCTGTGAACAGATCCTGCCATACACTCCCGCTGCTGTGAACAGATGGACTGAAATTGTGAGCTCAGATAGATCAATTTTTTAAAGCTTGTCTCTGTCAGGTGCCAATGCAGCAAGGGAAAGTAACTAATCCTGAAAATTGGTGTCAGGGAGGTGTGGACACTGTTATAGTTAAGTTTGCCCATGTGGTTCTTAGACCTTTCAAAGTGGCTTTTCAGGGGATGTTTGGAAGGATTTGGAGATGCAGGGATTCTGGAGAACCCCTAGAATGAACAAGAAAGCTTGGTGGGTGCTTCTGGTGGGAGTTCAACAGACCTGAACACACACAGTGAAGATCTGGCTCATGTGTTTGTTTTGTTTTGCTTTTGAGACAGGGTCTCTCTACATAGGCCTGGCTGTCCTAGAACTCATAGGCTAGACTGTCCTGGAACTCATCTCTTCTCCCTAGTGCTGAGATTAAAGGTGTGTCCTACCATGCTCAGCAAGAGGGTTTGTGTATATATATATATATATATATATATATATATATATATATATATATATA
>NW_026596443.1:2029056-2274652 GCF_907164565.1 Psammomys obesus | reverse complement strand
ATATATATATATATATATATATATATATATATATATATATATATATACACACACACACACACACATATACATATAATGTTCTGTCTGAATATGTGCCTACACACCAGAAGAGGGCATCAGATCTCATTATAGATGACTTTGAGCTAACATGTGGTTGCTGGGAGTTGAACTCAGGACCTTTAGAAGAGTAATCTGTGCTCTTAACCTCTGAGCCATCTCTCCAGTCCCCTCTCACGAGGTTTTAAATGTGAACAAGGACTCAAAGAATTTAGACTGGAAGCCATTTGCATTACAGAATGGAAAAGAATTATGTACCTATTTCACATGTCCTGAAATTTTTAAAAATGTTTTATTTATTTATTTTATGTATGAGCGTTCTACCTGCATGTACACCTGGATGCCAGAAGAGCATCAGATTCCAGTATAGACGATTGGGAGCCATCATGTGGTTGCTGGGACGAACTCAAGACCTCTGGAAGAGCAGACAGTGATCTTACCAAATGAACCATCTCTCCAGCCCCATGTTCTGAAATTTTAAGTGAGGCTGAGTTGAACTGTAATAGATAATTTCGTGGAGGAAATATCGAGAGAGCATTCTTGCTGGCTGCTTTAGGGGCAGGTTTGCAGTGAGAATCAGGATTTAAAAAAAAAAAAAATTCAGACCAGAAGGAGGCAAGAAGACGGAGTTTGGCCAGAAAAGGGAGCTGTTTAAAGTTAGAGGTGAAGAAACTGTAGAGGACAACAATGGCAGTAGAAGAAGCTGAGCACTGTGTATTAAGACAATGGAAGGTTCCTCTCCGCAGGGCATGAATTAGTGAGACCTCACTCACACAGGTTTCAGGGCCTAAAACTGCAAACTTGTTGAAAGACTTCTTTAAGGGGAGCATGCCAATGGGGTGCTCTACACACAAGGGGATGCCTAGGGGCAGCCTTTCCTGGCTTCAGCTGCCTGGGCACTCAAAGGCCTCTGTAGCCACAGCCCAAGGAATTCCAGCTGCCACTCCAGCTGACAGCAGAACTTGGCATTGTTTATTTGCACAGTGCTGGTTTTGCAGGTGGAGAATGCAAGAGTTATAGGGCCATGGAGGTTTCCTGCAAGATTTCAAAGAAAGATCTGCGAGGCCAGGCGGTCTGTAGTTATGCTGGATTCCCTGCAGAGGAAGCCTTGAAGGTTGTGCATGAGGCAATGAAGGTAAAGCCCCAGTCATGAAGCCCGGATAATGCCATATCTGCCAGGAGCACAGGATTTCTAAGGAGCCTGACCCAAACAAGGAGACCATGTGCATTGCAAACATTATAAGGGCATATGGCCAGGGCTGCCAAAGTCCATTGATGCCGTAAGTGCTGGGTGTGGAGCTTCAGAACTTGACTCTTGCCCCTCTGGGATTTGGTTTTGTTTTAGTTTCAACTTTCCTCTCTTGGTCCCCATTCCTCTTTTAGGAATAGGAATGCTTGCCCCTGTATTATAGACTAAGAGCGGGTGACATTCTTTTGACTTTGCAGGCCTCGTGGCTAGAAGGTGGCTTTGAGTCTCAGAGGAGTCTTTGAACCTTGGTCTTCTGAAAGGTGTTGGGATTGTTAACGCTTTTGAAGTTGGAGTTGGGCAGTAGTGGGACACTCCTTTAATCCCAGCACTGGGGTGGCAGAGGCATGGGGATCTCTTGTCTACAGAGCAAGTACCAGGACACGCCAGTGCTACACAGAGAGACCCTATTAAAAAAAAAAAAGACTTTTGAAGCTGGGTTAAAATACATTATGACATGCCCACAAGATGCCTCTGGAGGCTAGGGGTAGGATATGATGGTTTGGATTTAGAATGTCCCTCACAGGCTTCCATTCTGCTTGTTCTGCAGCAGGCAGTGCTTCTTTGGGAGGCTACAGAACCATCAGGAGTTAGATTCCAGGCAGAAGTAGGTCAGTAGGAGTGGACCTTTGCATGTTATATCCAGATCATGGTTTCCGCTTTGCTCTCAGCGACCTGGTCTGCTGTGGTGAACAGAGTTTTCCCTCCCTTGGTAGAGTGAGACCTTGTGAAACTAAGAGTCACAATAAATCCTCCCTCCCTTAGGTTGTTTCTCTCAGCTGTCTGTCTCAGCAGTTGAGGAAGCTTCGCTGCTAAGAGTCAAAATTGGAAGGCAGCTGTAGTTTGGACAGACCACTCCAGAAGTGTCCCATCTCCTCCCCTTCACCCGACACCCTCTGAGCCAGATCTGCAAGGCACTCAGACCCCCACATTCTTTCCTAAAACATGCTCCAGGGCATCCTCAGTTCACTTTGGAGTTGAGGTGGTCAGGATTTGGCATATATTCCTCCTCAGCCACTTCCCCTCTTCCTAGCCCCAGGGGCACAAATGAAGTCACCCTCCTCACTTCATGACAATGCTAACTGATTAGCCTGGCACATGACACCTGAAGGGTTTTCAGAAACAGGCACTGAGAAGACCGAACAGTGGGTAGGTGGCTTGCTTTAGTTCATCCAGAACCAAGGAGGCTTGGCTAGGCGGGGCAGCACTCAGTTTCTGGCTGGAGCCACTAGAGGGCAGCAGCCATCAAGGCAGTGATACACCTTCATCCTGGTGTTGACAAAAGGAGAGGGAGATGGGGAGAGGGAGATTAAAACTACGAATTTTCATAACACAACACTTGGTAACTTGAGTTTTTATATGGGCTACTTTTTATAAGAAAGAGCTGATACAGTTCATGGCCTATGTGACTGGGCTGCGACCAATGACTCCACCCTTGCAGATGCACTTATAAAATAACTTTATTGGTCAGGCTAGCCACCACTCATGCTTGTCCATGCTGAGGACCCTCTATAGAACATGATGGTGTTGGCATGCAGGTGCTTCCCAAGAGCCCTGGGCAGGTCAGCCCTGCCCCGCAAGCGGCACTTCCTGGTTGAAACGAGCTGGTTTGGCTTTTGTGGATTTCAGGTTCTGGAGCCCAGGACACAATCTAAGCAATCCCCCTCCTCTGCCCTTTTCAGAAAAGCTTGCTTCCAAGTGCACCCAGAGTCAGGGGTCTAAGGCATCTGGGCAGGGACCCTACTCGGGCTAACACCCCTCAAATGGTCCTTGCTGCTGGCTTCCCAGATGGCTCCATCCCCGTGTGTGTATGGCGGGGGAGGGGGGGCAGATGAGCCTGTGGGCTGAACCCAGGCAACACCATTTTTAGAAAAGAGAAGACAGGATTACTCTCAGACAAGCTACACATCACAGGCACCTTCCGACATGAGGTGTGGCTCCATCAAGTGAAAGCAAAGGAAGCTATGCCTAGTGAGGAGAAGGCTTGGCTGTCTGGCTTGGGCTTCCCACACCCCAGTGAGCGTTTGCAGCAGAGCTGGTACCTTAAACTCTTGCCTGAGGGACAAACCAGGTACTGAGATCAACCCCTAGTTTGGGTTAGCGGGAGGGTCTAGGGCTGGTGGAGTCTGCCTCTGCCATCTGTGTACCAAGCCTTCCTCCTTGGATCAAAGGATGGGTGGAGGATTTCTCATATTTTCAAAACCACACTGCTGCCCCTTCAAGACAAAAAGCCCAAGAAGGAGCACAGATCATTTTGGGTCAGATAAAACCAGAGAGGGAGGCTGCCCCTTCTGTCCTTCTAGTCTGAGGGGTGACCTTTCCCCACTCCATTATGGATACTGATCACAGCCACTCAAACCCTCCCTCCTCTGAAATCCGATCCTCCATCACAGAGCTAGTTATGCCTTCTGGTACCAAGCCCTGACTATCGTCATTATGCTGATGACCTCTGATTTGGTGGCTTTAACCAGGTGAGGTTAGGGAGGTGTAGCGGTGATTTTAGACATTCTTTAACCTCAGACAATAGTGTGGCCCCTCTCCACAGGCTGCGGAACAGCTAACCACTGGCCTTGGGGTGGGGGTGGGGTGTCTCCCGACTGTCTAAGGCATAGAAGAGACCTCAGCAAAAGAAGGAAGAGTGGATGAGTTGGGCCGAGGAGGAGGAGGCTGGCCAAGAGGTATGTTTTGAGAGCAATGACTAGGAGCCCAGAGCAACTTGCAGAACCAGCCGGCCATGCTTTGCACACAGCCCAGAGTCAGGTTGTCTGGAAATGGCTATATGCTACTGACCAAGCAGCGTAATACTAAGGCTGACTAGGTCAGGGGAAAGTTGAGGGATAGTAAGATTTTGTGGGGAAGGGGACTGGACTCCATGGCCACTCCTTCTGCCGCCACTTTTGTTCTCTGTGGAAGTTGGTTGGGACCCTGATCCCACTTAACTTTGCCTATTGGAAGGAGACTTAAATCAGATCATGTGGACTTCTGTCGCATGCCTGTCCCAGACCGTCCAGCAAAAGCCAAACCAGACCTTCAAGCCGAATGCAGCGGGGTGGCGAGAAGACGTGTGCCTGAAGCCCGGAGCCCAGAGCCCGGAGCCCGGAGCCTGGGCGAGGCCCCTCAGATCTCGATGAGGCTGGCGAGGCGCAGGCAGAGAGGCGCATCCACCGGCATGGCGCTCCGCTTGATCTCGTTCCCGTCCAGGCGCAGCACCTGCAGCTTGGAGAAGTTCATGACGTCCACCACCGTGCAGAAGCTGCTGATGGAGAACTCTACGGGAACAAGAAGGGTGGGTGGGAGAAGCGCAGTCGAGAAATCAGATACAACATTGGCTTAGAGGGCTCCTTTGAATCCGCCGAAATAAAGACTAAAGACTGAGTGTGGGGAGGAAGGGTTGAGAGGGGGCGAAGGGTGCCCTAGAAATGAAGTCAGACTGTTTAGGACAGTGCTGGGAACAGAGTTGACTCTGTTTGAGCTTCTGCACCTCAGCTTCCTACTCCCCCACCCTTAACTGTGCTTTGCTCCCCTGGACCCAGAAATGTCCTTGCGTGTCCTCCCCACAAGGCCTTGCTTTTTTCCAGTCTGCGGGCAGCAGGGGGAAGCAGAGGGTAGGTGGCGACCACAGCGGCTCTAAAGGCTTGGCTGCTTGTGGAAAGAGGGCTTTGCTGACAGCCACTACAAGGACGCTCCAGAAACGGAGGGACGCCGTTCTCGAACAGTTCCTGTCATTTTGCAGGTTCGGAAGCGAAAGAGAGAAATCCTGGCCTTAGAGAGAAGTGTCTGTGTGCCAGAGCCTTCAAGGAAATGGAATGAGAAAGCAGAAGGCAGGCTGGCAACTCAGCAGTGCCACAGTGCTCAAGTGTGGAGGCTGGTACAAGCCTTTTAGGTCAGCACTAGGTAGGGAGAGGCAAGCAGATCTCTGTGAGTTCAAGGCCAACCTAAAATGCAGAGTGAGTTCCAGGACAGCCAGGGCTACATAGAGAGACCCTGTCTCAAAAAACATACGAACATAAACGATTCCCCTGCCTCCAGCATATGATTACATAGGCCTCTTTGACTTTGGGGGACAGGCTCTCGTGTAGTACAGGCCAGCCTCAGTCTTACTGTGTGTCTAAGCATAGCCTTGAACTCCAGATGCCCCTACCTCCACCTCCTGGGTGTGACCATTGCAGTGTGAGCCACCACACCTTGTGGTCTGCCTCTTTGATTTCTTTCTTTCTTTCTTTTCCACTTTCATGTGTGTAATATGCATGCGTGTGTGGTATGCACATGTGTATCATGTTTACATATATATGAAACATCTGTACATGTATGCAAGTCTGCATGCATGTATATGGAGGCCCAAGGCTTATGTCAGGAACCCTCATCAATTGCTGACCTTCACTGAGGTAAGGTCTTTCGATCAAACCCAGAGCTTGCTGATATCTCTACTCTTGACAGCTAGCTGTCTTGCCTTGGGGATCACCTGTCTTCTGAGGCTAGAATTACAGGCAGGCTGTCACCACCACCACCACCACCACCACCACCACCACCACCACCACCACCACCACCACCAGGGTAATGTTCCAGCTTCCGAAACACAGCCTCCTAATCCCTGACTTCCATCTGTGCTCTGTTCTGCACGTTGCGAATGTCCTCGGGCGTCCTTCCCACAAGACCTTGCAGATTCTGGGAATCTGAACTCCAGACTTGGGGGTGGAGTGGGGTGGACAGAGCCATCCCCCTTGGCCATTGCCTCTTTTTACTCTCAGAAGTCTCTGAGGCCTCTTTGGTAGGGGAGTCTCGCTAAGCTCTGAAACAGACCTAGTTCTGCTTTGTCGCAGCATAAAGCCTCCCACAGCTGTCTTCATTGTCCTCTTGGATGAGTCAACCACCTGTGTCCGCAGTTTGTTAGTAACGTGAAAGAAAAATCAAGATCCCAGTTAAAACCCCAAAAGAGACAGCCAAGTCCTCCCTGGGAGTTCTGAAGCCTGTCAGGGCTGCTTCCCACTTGGCTCTCCATTTTCTGTGAACTGGTTTGGAAGGAGGTGCCAATGGGGTCTGGAGCAAACATCATACACAGATACAGTTCTGGCAGCTGCAGCCTCCTTGTGGAGCAAGGCCGGCTTTGTCCCACCAGAGACCTTGCTCCTCTTGCAAGGGGGTAGGCACTAGCCCACTTTTTAGAGGCGATGGGAGTTCCTCCTGGCGGAGGTAATGAGTGTGAAAACGAAGGTTCCCAAGGAAGAAGGCACAGAAGGCTGAGGAGGAAGGTGGTTTTGAATTACACCTTTAGTCCCCGGTGAGAACTAACAGAGATGGGCGGGTGTGCTGTAGCAAAACCACTTTGCACTGCACACAGATGCAGAATTCAGGCCTGGAGAAGAGTTAGTTCTCAGGAAGAGTAGGGGCTGGGAAATATACCCTTTGAGGAGGGCAGAAGATACGGAATATTTTTTGGTCCTTGGGAATAGATTTAGTGGGTATCTGTGTACAAGGGCTGGGGAGACATGAGGTGGCAGAGCTCCATTGTCACTTCCAATTCTATTTGGGAATGAGGTAGAGGTCCCAACACAGAGCGGCAGACTGTGCTAAAATTCAAGTTCTGCATTGTGGGCACATGAAGGTGGGCCATATCCACGAGTAACTAGACCCAGCATTTAGATCAGATATTCTTGGGGGCTGTAAGAGCCCCCTGCCTTCCTCAGGCCCACAGCAGGTCAGGGCTTCTGTGAGGAGGCCCTGGCAGAATTTTTTTTCCAGCCCAGATTAAATACTGACATAAGTCTTTCCAAATTCCAATCCCGCCCTGTCCACTGGATCCCACAGCTTCTGAATAACATTCCAGGGCTCTGTCTGCTCACTCTCTCTTTCTCTGCCAGGTTGGAAAAACTGAGGGAGGCATTGGAGGGAGAGAGAGGTGGTGGGGGAGACAGTTTCTAGTTGCCAGCGGGCCTGGAGCTCTTGTTCTCTTGGATCCCCCTTATCAACACCTTCATCCCAACATGGTCCCTGGCTGCTGGTGCAGGAAGACATTCCTGATTATCCCAGTGTGTGTGGCAGGCAAGCTATGGAAGCATCCTATATCAGAGACAGGTTGTCCCTTGCTCTCAATCTGGCTTTAGATCCTTTGACAAAAGGCAGGAGTTGGGGACTCTACCTTCCTTAGGCTGGGTGACCTGTAGACATGGCTTTTCTTCTACTGTCCCTCACTTCCCCATCCCGGCAGTTTGGAAAACAAGCACCCAGACTATGCCTGTCAACGCTAACATGGAAACGAGGAGGCAAGCTGGCAATATGCTACCAGGGACTGATTGTTGAACTGTTTGCCAAGTCAAACTATTTACTAAGTCAAGAATGATAAGGCACGGGGTTTACTTTGCTTATTAAGGAGAAGCTGGGAGAGAGACTAAGTGATAACCAGGAAAGGGAAGGAAGAAATTAGGTTCAAACCTGGCACATCAGGATTGGGGTAGATGCTGACATTTTCTAGGGGTTTGAACAGAGAGCTTTCTTACAAGGCCTTGGGACAACTCGTTGAACACTACTTTCTGCTCAGCTTTTGGGAGAGGGATCACCTTGCATTTGACCAGGTGCTTCTGCATAGAGACATAAGGGTGGTGAGATGGTGTGACAAAGCCTATCCTGGCTACCTCTCTCTGATTGGAGAGTGAGGCATTAGCTCATGCTCTCTTTCCCAGAGTGCCTTCCTGCCACATGTTCATCGCTACACTTGGATGAGGTACAGCATACAGTGTGACATTTCTTCCGTGACAGCTCTTCTGGATTCAGAATCAGCGGACGGCAAGCTGTGAGAAAATGCCAAACTCTGATGGTGTGGTATCTTTAGACAGAGTGAATGACTCCCACCATCACCGTGGGACTAACAGGAATCCTCCCCAGAAAGAGATACTTAAGTAAAAACCAACCTGAGATGTGAAAAACAAAGAAACAAACAAACAAACAAACAAAAATGAAACAAAACGAAAACAAAAACAAACCGGTGCCTTGCAGTTTAAATGAAAGGAGCAGACAGACACCTTTAGACTTCAGAGCCCCTCCTCCACTCCCTCTGAGAGAGGCTGTCTGGCTATTAATATCTTGCTAAATGACCGCTCTGTCCCCTAAGAAGAGAGAGGGAGGGAGAGAGGACAGGACTGGGTCTCTCCTGTGCTGCTTTGATGGCACATTCCTTCTCAGCAGGCTGAAAGAACTTCAAAGCCCTCTGCGTCAACTGCAGGCCTCCATTCCCTAGAGCAGAGTACTGAGCCCCAGGAGGATCGAGGCTAAATGCTGCCTCAGTACCTTCCAGCTGAGATCAAGACATCAGAAGCTACTGAAATAATGCAAGCATGTACTGAACAGGAGATCCTAGCAGAAAGGGGCCGAAAGGGCAATCAGAAATTCATCTTTTAGCTCTCAACCTCAGAGAGGCAGTCCTGCCTGTGTGGGGAAATTCTCATACAGCACACAGTCCTATGCTCCCTCCTCAAGGCTTCTGGGTGGCCAGGCTCATGTTGCCTCAGGGAGGAGCTTTGCCTTGCCACCAGGGGCTCCTTGGACTCCAGGGAGAACCCGCAAGAAGTCCCACATTCAGTTCTGGGAGGCTACCCATTTTTGTTCATCAATTGGTAAGTTGAAAAAACAAACATTAAAAACAAGAGACCAGCTGTGCAGGTGGGAGTCATGAGGGTAAATAGAGAGTTTGCAGTCCCTGGTGATTGTAAGGATTCTCAGAGACCTAGCAGCCAAACCTCCCCTTAAGGTAGACCCCAGAAGATCACACAGAGTCTCCTTCTCCATGACTATCCCTCTGTAGCAGGGGTTCTCAACCCTCTGAGGACACTGCGACCCTTTGATACAGTTCCTCATGTTGTGGTGCCCTCCAACCACAAAATTATTTTCATTGAAACTTCATAACTGCAATTTTCTACTGTTACGAATCCTAATGTAAATATCTGATATGCAGGATATCCGATATGTGACCCCTGTGAAAAAGGTCATTTGACCCCATAAGAGGCCATGACCACAAATTGGGAACCAGTTACTCTGGCACTTCTCTAAACTCAGAGCTCCCAAAACATTGCATAGATGGCTGTTCCCAACAGGTGACTTGCTAAGTGGCCAGTTCTTTCTGGCAATTTCCTGTGCTAATTGTTTTCATCTTGCCTTCCCAGACCTGCCCCATACACTCACTCGCCTTGAAAGCCTTAAACTGAAGCTTGCTTCTCCTAGGAAGTGTCATTGGAGCCAACCAACTTAGTGGTCCTCTCTTGCCTCCGCCAGAGGGCCACCGCACGTATGTGCACTATGGGACTTGGTGGTTAGTGTTTTGCTTGATCATTTGGCAACCTGTGCTTCTTTCTTTTGTATTCCCATTAGCATTCAAGGAGTCGTCTCCCTCCCCCAGATCTCACCATTGATCCTGTTGCCTTGGAGGTAAAGGTTCTCCAGGTTGGTGTTGACGGGAGGGATCTTCTGCAGCTGGTTGTAGGACAAGTCGAGCTCAAGAATGCTGCTGGAGTTGAAGGTGTTGGTAGAAAGGCCGTTGTTGGTGAGACTGTTGTGAGACAGCCGCACATACAGCAGCTTGGGTGACCCCCGGAAGTAGCTGTCAGGGACGGTGTAGACATTGTTGTGTTCCAGGTACAGCTGCTCCAGGGCAGAGGGCAGACCGTCGGGCACCCTTCGGAGGTGGTTGTAACTCAGGTCTAGTAAGATGAGGGACCGGAGGCCCCTCATGGAACTTCCCACTTCCTGGATTTCATTGTGGTGGAGGTACAGTGCCGTGAGGTTCTCCAGGCCCTCCAGAGCATTGTTGGGGACCCGTGAGATCTGGTTGTGGTCCAGGTGGAGCTCTCTCAGGGATCGAGGCAGTGGGCCTGGCATCCGGGTCAGGTTGTTGTGGTCCAGGTATAGCCTCTCCAGCTGCCTCAGCTTGGAGAAGACCCTCCTGCCGACCTTGTCACTGGTAATCTGGTTGCCATGTAGAGCGATCCAGAGCAGCCCGGTGGCATTGTCAAAGACACCTTCCTGGATGGCAGAGATCTGGTTGTTCTGAAAGTAGACATACTTCATGCGGGAGGGTACAAAGGGCAGGTACTTGAGGTTGCGGTTGTCACAGTACATGGCTGTGGGGAAGTTGGGGGGGCAGTCGCACTCTTGGGGGCAGTCTCGGGGCTCCGGTGGGGGTGGTGCGCCGTAGGCATAGGCTGGGCCTTCCTCCACTCCATAGGGATAAGGCTCAGAAGGCTCATAGGGGTAAGGGTCATAGGGGTCGTAGTAGGTGGACTGCTGGCTTCGGAGGTATTGGATCCACCAGTGAGAGTCTTCATCATACTGGCCCTGGGAAAGTGAGCAGAGCCCTGCCAGCAGCAGGATGGAGGCCCACTGCATTTTGTCTCTGTAGAAAGGGAGAGAACAGAGCAAGTGGGGGCATGAGGAAAAGTGCAGAAGGGCAGTTGGGGCGCTCAGGCTGGCTTTCGGCTATGAGCTACGTAGATGACACTGTGACTATGCAGCCAAGCACTGGAGGGCAGGAGCTGCGCTTTTCCTCCTCGGAGCCTCCTCCCACTGGCTGCGCACACCCTGGGAGCTGGGCCTGGGTGTTAGGGAGTCAGCGCTTTAGCTTCTGGTCATGCAGCAATGAGAAGAGCCTGAGAGCAGAAAGGAACCTGAGAGGTGTGGGGCTAGTTTCGGGAAAGGCAGGTCCTCGGTATCCTCTAGCACCCCCAGGTTCTGTTGTTGAAACTGAGAAGCCCACAGTACCCCCTCTCTGTCTGTCCCTCTCCCCTCCCATAATTATATACCTTCCTGTACCAGGATGGTGGGATACTTTGAGGTCTGAATTCCCATCTAGTTTGGACTCCCCAGAAAATCTTTTCTGAGAGTTCAAGGCCAGGAGTTTCCTGGTTCTTTCCAGGCCCAGGAAACCAACAGAACTGACTGAGACTTCAAAAGGGAATAGTTGAGCTACTTCTGGAAGATCTTTTGGTCTTGTGGACAGCCTGGGGGTTTCTGGCCCTGAGTGTGTGGGAGGGTGTGGCCCCCCTGTGGCCACCACAAGGTCTGGGCTATTCTCCAAAGTGCCATTGCCTGTGAGTCTTCTGGGTGAGAAAAATGCACGGGTTAGCAGCTTGTGGCTATGTGTGAACCCAGACTTCAGTCTTTCCAGACTGGGAACCCAGCGCCACTCTAGCGCTTGTCTTCTGGGCAGACTGTACTGTGCCTGGCCTGGTTTGCATCTCTCTCCTGTGGTCTTGAAGACTGAAAGGACTTGACACTCTTTTCACCCACCATGGGGATTGCAAGAGCCATATGAGAGCCAGTGGGGATGAATAGGGATGCTGAAAATTGGAATAGAAATGAAAGGGAGGGAAGGTAGCCAGGAGGATTTAGTATCCTTGCTCTTTCCCCACCTTGTTTTGAGACAGGGTCTTTCTACACAGTCTTGGCTGTCCTGGAACTCACTATCTAGACCAGGCTGGCCTTGAACTCCCAAAGATCCACCTGTCTCTTCCTCCTGAGTGCTGGGTTAAAGTCATGCACCATCATGCCTGGTGCACCCCTTCTCTTCATCTAAGCCACCTCCTCCAAGTGATGTCACCTGGATTTCCAGGCCTAGTTTGCACCCACGCTGCTGAGGAGCCTGTTGCACTGAAGCTCGCCAGCAAGTCAAGAACAAGGCATGCTGGGGTCTCCAGCAGGGAGGCTGGAGGTGTAGAAGATGGGGGACAAGGGGTGTCGTATCTGATCCGGGTGCTCTACTCTACCCCAGGTTCCTACCACTGGTGCACTGCATAGTCCTGCGAGCAGGGAGACCCCCGAAACAAGTGTTAAGACAGACAGTGCTTTTCCTGGTGCTCTCACCATTGGGTTGTACTGGGGTCGGCAACTGGACAGGACAGGAGAGGCGCGTGAAAGACAACATCAGAACTGATGAGAGAATCCCTGACTGAGACACTCCAACTACTCAACTTCTGGGCACCATCCCTGTTGGGCCCCTCTCTTCCATGGAAACAGTTCCATTAGGTCTTTTCCTCCCACCATTCCCTGCATGGCTCAGAACGGGCACCCTGGCTCATCCCTGGCCAGCCAAAGCTGCTGAACAAAGAACCACAGTGTTTCTAAGGAGCAGACTCAACTGCCCACTGCCTAGGATGCTGGTTGGCCCCTGACTCAGGCCAGGAGAGAAGATGGATGGAGCAGCCCTCTGCCAAGAAAGCATTTTTCCATGCACAGCCCTGGGCTGCTGCAGGACTGACCAAGGTGGCTGTTTAGAGAGGGCTGGCACACTACGCCTCTGTCTCCATTTCTCCCTCTTCCAGACTAGGCACTTTGGCAGAGGGGAGCTACCTTCCTTGTTGAGATTCAGCTTTCCATGGGGCTCCATGCCCAGCCACAGTGGCCTTTCCTCAGAGGTAGGGCTGCTAGAAGGGCTTGGTAGGAGGGCAGGCCTGTCCTCACCCCACTAGATCTAGAATGTCGCTTCAGGGTTGCACTCTCTTAAGTTGATTCTTGTTGAGCTAGAGAACACAATTCTCAGTGTGAGGATTCCAGGACTATTTCTCTCAGACTTAGAGATCCTGACCCAGGAGCTATTACTGTACTATTTCATTTCTCCACTCTAGGAAAAGTCTTTCCTATCAGAGCTGAGGGCAAACTAAAAACCATCTCCTACTCTAGTGGTCCATTCCATGCATGACTCCCTGGATACCATCCAGTCTTTATTCTCCCCCTTTCACCCCAACAACACACACATTACACAAAGCTTGCCCTCTAACCTCTCTGAGAGAATTTTGAGACATTCAGAGACTATTCTCCCTGAGCCCCAGCATGTTGGGGTTCGTGTGTAGCAGCAGAGAGGTTCTTGTACTTTTTTCATGTTTTCATGTCTGTGAACCGGAGGTCTCCAACACCCACAGGAAGCTGTAGGAGACAGGTAACTTGCTGGATCCCATGTCCCCTGCCGTTTTCTTTCTTCAGCATCCCTGGGGGGGGCATGGATCAAGTGGGAGGAATAACTCATCTATGCCTGCTCTTCTCCCCAGCCTTGCTAGTTTTCTTCATTTCTTTTTATAGAATTGCAAGGGACAAAACCTAAAGAAATAGAACTACACTTACCTTGGGTTGAACCGTTCAGAGTGACCACGTCCTTCTGTCTGGTCTCTTTGGGTTGGAGAATGTGAGAGGGAGGAAGAGAGAGTGAGTGCCTACGGAGAGTGTGCAAGTCTGTGCCAGGCCAGGGCCCGCCCCCAAATTCCTAATCAAATGTCTTGAAGAGGGGCTAGAGAGCCTAAGCTGGCTTTTCAGTTCTGCAGGGGAGGAGCTCACACTGCCTGCCCGATGCTGTAGAAACCACCTCTTTCCACTCACTTATCTTCCCTGAAGCATTGGCAGCCTTAAGCCTCTCCCTGCTGAATGAGTTAGCGATGCCCCAGAAGTTATTTGCACAGTCTCTTGCGCAGCGCCTGGATTTCTCATTAAGCCCATAAAGCAGACACAGGAGAGGGAGGGCCTGGGTTTGGAGAAAGAGCCTTTTAACTCTTTCAGCAACCCTGGTTCCCTGGGGTGCCTGCACTTGTCTTTCTGGCTCAAGCACCCCCTGTGGCCAGATGTTAGACCAGTACGGGGGAGAGCTACCTGGAGGACTTGCTCTGGCTCCAGTGATCGCTGAGGCCTTCCTGCCACGGGAAGGAGCAGAAAGTCATGGACTCTCACTACTCCTGTTGTCCCCACTTTACAGATGTGGAATACCTAAGCCGGGGGAAGATGAAGCTAGAGAGACAGGCAGGCTCTAGACAGTGAGGAGGTTTTCAGTGCACAGAAAAGATTTTAGCCGAAATGTTTAAAAACATACTTTATGAAGGAGACTCATTAAGATCTAATTTACATGTTAAAACATTTTATTTTATGTGTATGAGGAATGTTTTGCCTACACGGATGTCTGTGTACCACATGTGTGCAGTGTCCATAGAAGCCAGAGAAGGGTATCAGATCCCCTGGAACTGGAGTTAGAGATGGTTGTGGTCTGCTATGTGGGTGCCGGGAATTGAACCTGGGTCCTCTGGAATAACAACCTGAGCTCTTAACTGCAGAGCCTTCTCTCCAGCCCCTTAATTTGTATATATATATATGTAAGATATATATTTATACATATATGTAATATATATTTACACACATATATACATATAAATGTGTATATATTCATAGGAGGCATGTGTGGAGAAAGGAAACTTCTGGATAATGCCAGATTGGATTAGGGTAGCGGGGTATAGGGTAGACTGCTCTAGACAGAACTGAGATGTCTTATAGGTGGATCAGATTCATAAAGCTGAGGAAAGCCAAACATGACTTTATCCAAATTTTAATCCAGCCCTTGGGTAGACAGTAGCACCACTGCCCAATGTGGAAAGAGACAGAAGAGCAGAGCTGGGTGGAAAACCAAAGTTACACTTCTTGTATGCAAAGTTAGATGCCACCTAGACATTCCAGTGAAGAGACAGACAGGACAGTGAGTCTGAAACGAAACTTGGAGCTGAGGGACTAGGGGAAAACCCTTGAGAACCACAGGACTGTGGGCCACATTGAGTCTAGTTAGCTCAGATGACCCATAGGTCTAAATGTTCTTTCCCAAAGTTACTGACAAGTACCCACACTCAAGAAGCACCCTTTAATTTAAAGAAATGGAAAGCGGGAAATGGTCAGAGGATTTGCATTTGGAAAGTTTAGAGGTGTCTGGGCAGATGTGAGGCTGTTGTTGACTTAGTGTAAGGCTGTCGGGAAGGGGTGTGACCCTCTACCCTAAAGAGTTTGCCTTATGTTTGTCATCTTATTTAATGACTATAGTGTCAATTTGCCATGGAAGTAGGACTCCTGATGCAGAGCGACTGGCAGGGAAGAGGTACAAAGAGCAACGTGTCACGTTCATTCTACACGACTTCATGGCACACATACATTTTTCTATAACTAGACCGGAAGGTAGCAAGGGAGGAGTGGTGATGGCCACTCTGTTGCCAGGGCCCACATATGGTGACATCCAAACAGTTATAGCAGCCTGCTGCGCTGGAAGCAGGGGTGTGCAGGGATGAGAAGAGGCTGAGTGACAGGGGTACCTGTCCCCACATGTACTTTATTTAGGAGCATTCCCCCGTGACAGACATGGTCCTAAGTGATGGGGACATGGAAGGCTTCAGTATGGTGTATGCCCACAATAAAGCAAAGCTGGTAATGTCGTTAAGACAGAATGGCATCAGGGGGCTGAAAAGAGGGCTCAGAGGTTCAGAGCACTGGCTGCTCTTGTAGAGGAGCTTGGTTCAGATCCCAGCCCCCAGTGGCAGCTCACAACTGTAACTTCAGTTTCAGGAGATCCAGCGCCCCTCTTGGCCTCTGCAGGTACTACATGCACATCTCCCACAAAGACACATGCACATAAAGGAAAAAAGAGAGAGACACTTCATCAGTGTGAGGAGAAATATATACAGTTTTCTAATCAATATGAGAAAGTGGGTGCAGTGGCGCATGCCTATAATCCCAGCACTCAGGGAAGCAGAGGCAGGCGGATCTCTGTGAGTTCGAGGCCAACCAGGTTTACAAAGTGAGTCTAGGACAGCCAAGTCTATACAGAGAAACCCTGTCTTGAAAAAAACAAACAAAGAGAGAGAGAGAGAGAGGCAGAGAGAGAGAGGGGGAGGGAGAGGGAAAGGGACGAGAAAGAAAGAGAGGGAGATGGAGAGAGAGAGAGAAAGAATTACTTCTCCTGTAGATGACATTATTCTTGCCAACTGGGGTTGGTTGACACTTCTTTCTTTTCTTTTTCTTTTTCTTTCTTTTCTGCTTTATTTTTTTCAAGGTAGGGTTTCTCTGTGTAGCTCTGGATGTACTAGAATTCACTCTGCAGGTTGGCCTCAAACTCATAGATTCCCGTGCCTCTGCCTCCTGAGTGTTGGGATTAAAGGTGTGTGCCACCTTGTCCAGCCAGTTGACACTTCTTCCATGGGCCCAGATAGCTCTGGGAAATCTACTCATCAAGTACAAATGTTTACTTCACAAAATCCTGGCATCCTGACTAAAACTAACAATGGAGATCAGTAAGGGGCCAGATATCAACAGGAATCCTTCCCAAGCAAGCTCTGCTAAAGAAGTGTCTGCGCAGTGAGCTTTGCACCTGGCCTTTGCTCCTCCAACTGTGCTGAGATGGCCGGAAGGAGAATTCCAGAGGCCTGGGTACTGTCAAAAATGCCTTGTTCTGACTCTGAGAGGAGGAACCAACCTCTGCTTTAATGGATACTCTTCCTCCAGTTCTTAGATGTAGGACCTCAGAGCTTGGCATCTACATGCCCCTGGGATGCAGAGAGACCCCACATGTGAGGAGGAGGGTCCGTGATAGACACGGGTGTTTTCTGGAAGGTGTTGATCCAACATTGTACAGTTACTGCAAACCAAAGGGATGGACATCCCTGTCCCTAGCTGGGCATGCAGAGAACTTCATAAACATTCTGTGAACCAGTTTGGGCTTCCCAGAGTGTTTTCAGTAATCAGTCCTGGGTGGAGTAAGCACTACTGGGCCAGGAAAACTCTTGTCCTTCAAGGTGATTAGATTTTCCAGGGATACAGACCACTGTCATTTTCTTCCTCCCCAGAAAAGGTCAGGTTAAGCCACAGCCATCAGGACACAACGGATTGCTTTTGATGTTGGACCAACTCATCTGGGAAGGATGAAATTAATTCTGACTCAAGTCCCACAAGTAAAGAGGTGGCTTCAAACCCCTGTCCTCATTACCCAAGGGACCTGTGTTCGTGACCTAGCCTTTGATCACAGATAGCCCAGCAATGGAGGAAAGACCAAAAGTCCACTCAAGTGAGATTTTTGACTAGGCTTAAGGAGGTCAGTAGGAAGGCAGCCATACTAATACAATCCAGGCTTTCTGGCCTGTCCTGAAGTTTCCTGAGGCCAGAGAGGAAGTTTAACTAGACTGCTATTTCAACGGAAAGTCTTGGTTACACTGGTACCAACAATGGTGCCCCAAGGTTTCCAAGAGACATGTTTTCCTATTTCCCTTGGTGCTAAGGGCTCATTAAGAACCTTTAGACAGTTTGCTCTTCCCAGAAGGGTGAGACCATACGATGTTGAAGCCGTGGAAAGACTTGTTTTCCTTCAACTGGAAGAGGAGCAAGACCTCAAGTTCTAAGTGCTGGAGATGCATAGAGGACTCCAGAAATCATTCTACTGATCTGTAGAAGAAAGCAGAGAGGGCCTCAGGCTGTGGCACCAGGTGGCACTGAGAGGCCTTGAGCTTCTCTATGCTTCCACTAGTTACTGTTAAGATGGCAGAGTTGTCATAAGGTATGGCTGGACGCCCCGGGTAGCAAGAGAGCAATGGACTTCTGGCCAGTGTTCTATGCTGTTCTTCCCCAGCCAAGGCAACCAAGTGGTGAGCATGGGTCATGAGGACATCTGTGGGCTCCATGAGCTCAGCAAAGACACTTACTGAGTGGTAGGCTAGCTAGGACCTGTTGGAGCTGAGCTGCCCTGGATGCCAGAGGATCAGACCACACTATGAGCAGACAGCTCACCACCATTGTGGTCTTGCTGGCTGCTATTTAGAAACTCCATTACCAGCAACCCACCCCACCTTGTGAGGTCACTGAGAACTGAGTCTCTGCTCTGGGATTCAGTGTGGGAGGATGTGCCATCTTAGTGTTTAGAGTCTGGAAATTTTCTGGAGGTCTACAATGCAGTAAGTGTCCAAGCTAAGACCTTGCAAGAAGCCTCTAAAAGTGTTCCCATGGGATGTTGTCTGCCTTTGGCCTGTCAGTCCAAGTCCACCTTTACCTGTTTGGGAACCCAAGAGCACTGCAAGTCTTTGGCATGGAGATCCTTGTGCATAAGGAACCCAGCTACCTTCTTCCCAATTATAGGTTAATGACAGGAGACCTCAGAGCTCTACAGTGTTTCAGGAAGAATTTCTCTAAGCATCACTTTAGATGCACCAGGGTGTTGCTAGTGGGCAGGCAATGGCATCCATATTCCTGTCATGGCACTAACTGTGGAATCTCAAATTCTAGAGATGATTGACACCAAGAAGCCTCTGATGGCTGTTCAGTGCACATCAACAGGGGCAGCCACATGCATATCCAACACACACTGAAGCTTCTGGGGAAGAAGGTGGTCTCCTGAATGAAGTGGGAGCAGACGATATGTACCATACATGAGTGGCAAAGGGGTACCCGGCTTCATAGCACCCTTGGACTGGACCCTGGGCAGCAGCTAAGAAGCAGCCTGCATTGTGATAACCTGTAGGCTTGGAAGTCCTACAGACAAAGTGAAGTGACACAGGCCAGTGAGGACCCATACCCTAGAGTTTCTACTGTGACTGTTATGTCCACTGAGGGGCTTAAGGGACACGTCCCTAGGGGAACCCAGAGGAAAGGCAGTGGATTGTGTGAAGTGGAAGTTTCTGGTTTCTTTGGAAACTCAGTTGTGTCATGTGAGTATGTTTTTTGGTGTGTGTGTGTGTGTGTGTGTGTGTGTGTGTGTGTGTGTGTGTGTTTGGTCACAAGTATGGGATGTGGGAAATGTCCACCCTTCCCCACCTACCAGAAAACAGCCCCTGTGATGTTTGTCCAATGGAAACTACCTTGTGAAAGAGGCATGGTTTTTGCCAGTTGGGAAACATTCTTGTGTGTACTCTGAGAAGGATAAATAGAAGCCCGCAGATAGTGAGAGCACACTTTTTTGCTTCTCTATGCTTTGAAACAGTTTGGATCGCTTTGCTGGTTTTTACAGAGAGAAATGCTCCAGAGAACTTTTCATGCTGCTTTGCTGCTTCAGTGGACTTGTGCTGTTTGAGTGGAGTCTGGCTGCTTTTGCTGAGTGGTACCACCTCTGTTGCTGTTGCTGGATGTTTGCAGCAGCAGCTGCTGCTGTGATTTGCTGCTTTGCTATTTAACTGAACTGCTGGTATCCTGATGACTGAGATTGGTATATCCCCAAAGAACCCAATGACCCTAATCATCAGGAAGTAGATACAAGAGGTCTATAGCTCCTTTCTCTACTATCTCCTACCTAAGGTTGGGGTGTGGGAAGGGAGATAGCGACATTTAAGAATCTTGACTAAAGTAGATGTTTGAAAAATCTAAGCCTACAGGTGGCAATCAGCTGTGGCTTACACATAATGGTGAACTTAGTTTCTAATGCTGTAGAGGAAATGGCCTGTTTTGACAGAATGAAAATACTGTGTAAGGTCAGCAAGATGGCGCCTGCTGCCTGTGGGCACTTTGTTCTCAGAGGGGATTTTCTGGTTTTGCTTCATTATCTTCCTACATTTAATTTTTTAAAAGGTTAGAAAATTTAATGAAAACTTACAAGTGGATATAGAGGGGTCTGAGAAACAAAAAGTGGGTGACATAGGAAAACTGGAAGTGCCACCCAATTTTCTCATTTTAGAAAGGATTACATTTAGAAAGGATTACAAAGTTAGCTGTGCAACAAGAGAGTTTGTGTGTAGAGGTTAAAGTGCTTGGAAAACAAAAAGTGCCAGAGAGAGAAGAAAGTTCAGGCCTGGTGTATGGGAGTGGGAATTTCCTGCAAGACACAGAGGGAAGCAAACTAGGCTGGAAGGCAGATTGCTACCCCACCCTGCTCCACGCTCTTTCACTGCCAGGTACCCAGAGCAGCTGCATGAGGCCAGGAGCCAGGAAGGGCAGGACTGTGTATAGGGCAGAAGGGTTAATTTTGAGCCAACTGAGCTGCCAGAGGAGTTGCTTGGGCTATGCAGGCACCATCAGTCTTCCCAGTCTTTGTGCAGCGTAAGTCTGCTAATGATGGTGGTCAAGCTTATGATGAGATGGCATGGCATCCAACAGACATGCCAGATCTAAAGCATTTTAAAGAGTCAGTTGTATTGTATGGAATCCATTCACCATTCACCATATCTAGACTATGGAAAACAGACTTATTCCCCAAGACTGGATGGGATTGGTGTCATCTGTGCTAGAAGCTGGTCAGCAATTACAATGGTTATTGTAGTGAAGGGATGAAGCCATGAAAATGGAACAATGGGATAGAGCAAGGGGCATAAATGTTGTTAAAGACCAATTGCTTAGTGAAGGGCATTATGCTGACTTACAGGAGCAAATCCGGGCTGATGATGTCATAACTGAACAATGTCACATTGTAGCTTTAAGAGCCTGGGATGTGGTTGAGAAGCCTGGGAAAAAATCTACCTCATTTACTAAGGTAATACAAGGCCCTGGAGAAGCCTTCACTGACTTCATATAGAGATTGACTTCAGCTGTAAATAAAGCTGTATCAGATCCTGATACCAGACAGGCATTGATACAGATCTTGGTTTGAAATGCAGATATTGAATGTAAGAGAGCAATTAGACCATTAAAAGCGTGAACAGCCCCAACAGATGAATGGCTAAGAGAGACAACAGAAATTGGCTCTCAGGCACATCATGCCAGTATTATAGGACAAGCTGTATCTAGAAATCTCAGAAATCAAAATGCCCAGTGTTTTAATTATGGTGAATTTGGCCATTTCCAAAAAAATTGTAAGGCTAGAAGCTTTAGAGCTCAAAATAGCAGGAGCTTTGACTCTGGAGAATATAGTATTCTTAGAAGAGAAAAAGCAGTTTCTGCCTGCAATGGAATGCAAAAGCTTCCAGAGTTTTGTAGCTGCTGTGACAAGGGAAAACATTGGTCTAGGGATTGTAATTCCATAAGAGAAATACGAGGTAACCTCTTACCATCCGGAGATGAACAGAAGGGCCTGTCAGCTTGAGGCCCTGCAGCAAACAATGTGAGCTGTCTTTCTTTGGTCAGCCGGAAGGTAACAAGCAGGCAGGAAGATTAAAACTAAGTATTGCTGATCTAAAGCATGCTACTGAAAGCAGTGCAGCTTTGGATCTGGCCACAGATACATCTCTTACACTATTCCCAAGAGTTACGAAATAACCACTGGTGTTTATAGTCCTCTAGCTTTGTGGATGGTAGGAATAATCTTGGGAAGAAGTGGATTGACTTCTCAAGGATTTATTGTACTTTCAGGTATTGTAGATGGGGACTGCAAGGAAGAAATTAAAAATACATATAGAAATAGATATGAAAATTAATGCAGGAGATAGAATTCCTCAGCTGTTACTATTTTCTTACATCAAGGGCAAAGCCACTCCAGTAGAAGGAACAAGGGGATTCGGGAGCACTGGAAAATGTGTGTTCTGGTAAACAGTAGTTAACGATCAAAGGCCCAAACTAATGGTACAAATGAGTGTTGTTGAAATAGAAGGTTTGGTATATACAGGAGCTCACATCAGTATCCTCTCCCCAAAATCTTGGAATCCAGATTGGCCACTTCAGAAGGTTTATACACAGTTTATAGGAATTAGTAAATTATCTCAAATAAGACAAAGTGTCTGATGGATTAAATGTGCATGATCAGAAGGGCAAACAGGGAAGTTGAGACCCTATGTGGCTGATATACTCATAAATTTATGGGGAAGAGATCTTTTACAACAACGGGATACTCAAATTAATATTCCAGCAATCCCAGGGACAGCAAATGATGGAATTAGAGGCGAAACGGTAAATGCTCCTGGGGAAAGTATTGATACCTGAGGTCAAGAACAATCACAAGTTGTGTCCATTGCCCGCT
Source organism: Psammomys obesus (assembly GCF_907164565.1). Taxonomy (NCBI): domain Eukaryota; kingdom Metazoa; phylum Chordata; class Mammalia; order Rodentia; family Muridae; genus Psammomys; species Psammomys obesus. The sequence goes on along the minus strand of NW_026596443.1, from coordinate 2,252,714 downwards.
GCTGAAATAACTACAGCCTTGCCCCTAAAATGGTTATCAAACAGACCTGTGTGGCAAGAGCAGTGGCCTATAACAAAAGAGAAATCGCGGGTGCAGGAACAGCTAGTACAAGAGCAGCTGGAGGCTCAATGTATAGAAGAGTCCAGCAGCCGATGGCGTTCCCCCCCGCTTCCTGTAAGAAGCCCGAAACTTCCACTTCAGTTGTGACTGCCACCTTTCCTCACAGACTCATCTTCCTGCAATGGAGGAAGTGTCGGTAAAGTGCTTTGAGTGCCACCTGAAACTTGGAGAAGTCTCTGTCAATGACTTAGGCCCCCCCCCCCCCCCCAGCAAAATGCTGGCCCGTGGACACTTCCATGTTTATTATCTGCTGAACTGGCACGCTCTCTTTGCGCAATATATACACCTCAGCAAGACTGGGAAGGTCTGGCCTAGAACAGCCTTGTGCCTGCCTGTGGTCACACTGCATGGCCTCACATCAGGCTGTGCCAGAGGGAATCCTCTGCAGCCTGCTAGCTGTCCCAGGCCAAAACCCTAGCTCCTTTGTCTCTGAATCTGAAAGGCTTCAGGAACAAATGAGACTTGAAAGCAGCTACTCAGTCATTTACTCAATAACTGGCCATTGAAGTCTCATAATCCTTTTATAACCAAGAAGGACATGCTAAGCGACTCTGAGAGGGTAAACTCTGCCTTGGCAAAGGTGGTCCTGGGTATATATGAGGGGGATGGGTATGCCTGGGCACAGAGGATGAGTCTCCTCATGGAGAGACACTTCAAGTTGCCTCTGGGACAGGGCCATTGAGGTCTCTGTCTGAAACCAGGTATAGGCTAGTCCTCTTAGGAAGAATGACCTCTGCTCTCCAACAGGAGCTGAGCAAGGCTTTCCTCCTAGCATGCAGCACCTTGCATGAATGTCAAATATGAGCCATTCTAATCAGAGGTAGATGGGAGTGGATGGCAGATAAGACAACATCTGTGATGTTTGGTCTTGGTTGTCAATTTGACTAGATTGACAGATCTAGACTTGTGAAACTTATGTGTCTGTGGAACATTTCCAAAGAGCTGACATATGGGAGAGTGATGGAGTTGAGGGGAAGACCTTCTGTCAGTCTGAGAGATACCTTTAATCAGAGATCTGGGTGAGAAAAGCAGTGTGCATTCATTTTTTTTTTTCTCAGTATGTGGATCTATTGCTGCGGTTGCTTCTGGTGGTGTGAGTGATGGTGCTGATGGTGGCGACCGTGCCGATGGTGGCGGTGGTGCTGATGGTGGTGGGAGGGATGGAGATGGTATGGTGGTGGTATGGTGATGATGGTAGTGGTGATGGTAGCAACAGTGATGGTGATAATGGTGATGGCGGTAGGGAAGGTGATAGTGATAATTGTGGTGATGATGGTGAAGGTGTAAGATCTTCCAGTGACCTGAGCCTTTTGTCTTTTCAGCATCAGCAACTCTCCAGCGAGCTTCCAGGCTTTTAGCCTCAGATTGATACTGCTGAGATTTCAGGATAAAGAAACTACTCAGCTCCTAGTCTTTCCAGTATGCACACAGTAATGATGGTTTTCAACAACTACCTCTGGTCTCTCTGTGCCCATCCTCCACCTTTATCTTTTCTTTCCAAAACAGAGTTCCTTTTAGTGTGAATGGGTGTGTGTGTATTCTGTCCCTTAAGAAAACCTTGCCTAATTCAATGGCTTTTCTCTTTGATTGGACATCACCTGATATTTTCACTGTAATTACTACATGTTAAGTGTGGTTAGCATGATGATGACAAGATGAATTACAGAAGGACAACCTTCTAGAAAGCATGTTCAGTTTAAAGAAGGGGAGTTGCTCAAGGAGTGATGTCTGAATGAGAAAGAAGGTGGAGGGGTGACCTTAAACCTGAAGCCTATCTGGCCTGTCACTCAGTGATTCAGGTATATGACAGTTTTGCTCTGCACATAAGCTAAGAATAATGCTGGAGGGGACGAGATAGAGAAGTGTACAGGGCGCTACCAAGCACACAGGTCACTGCAGGTGAGAGCAGGCATGGCGAACAGCCCTTAAGGCCCAGATACCGCTTCTGAGATTCTTACTACAACCCCAAGAGACAGCTACTACTATGTCTTAGTTTTACAGATGAGCAGGCACTCAAGGCATGGGCCTGGAGGCAGGAAATGATGCAGAGGCCATGGAAGAATGCTGCCTCTTGGCTTCCTCAGCTTCCTTCTTTATACAACCTAGGACCATCTGTTTAGGGAGTGGCAATGCCACTGAGGGCTGGACTCAATCATTAGTTCAAATCATTAGTCACGTCAATCATTAGTTCAAAAAATGCCTCACAGATTTACCTGTAGGCTGATCTGATGGAGGCACTTTCTCAATTTCTCTCTTCTCAGATAATCCTAGCTTGTGTCAAGTGGGCAAAACCCCACCAGCACAGGTAGGGACAATAACATTAATCTCATGAGCTAATGGGCAGTGCTGCGGTTTGAACACGAAGCATTCCCATAGGCTCATATTTTGAACACTTGGTCTCCAGGGAGTAGTGCTGTATTAGGGAGCTATGGAACCTTCTGGAGATAGAGGCCACTTGGTTCGTTACTAAGGGTTGCTGGCCTTTGAAGGTTAGTAGTTCCCATACATGATTGTCATTCCCCATACTAAAGTCTCTTTTTCTAGTTCCATCAAAATGAGCAACAGTTACCCAAGATCCATCTAGAGGTCTGAGGTTGGGGATTTAGCTATATTAGGACTCAGTAACTTTAATTCCTCTGTTGCCTGCCATCTCTGCTGGAGCCTGTAGTGAAGTGACAGGTAAACAAATAACTAAATAAGGAATCCTTTAGAATAAGGAATCCTTTAGAATAAGGGATCCTTTAGAATAAGGATCCAGGGAGGCAACTGCACTGTCTTAGTAAGACATGTTTTGAGTTTTTGAGTCAAACAGGATGACTTTGCATACCGGAAATCTTGAACATGTTCCTGCTTCATTTGTGCTCAGGTTCCTTGCCTACAGAGTATAGATGAGTATCTCAGTACATGCCTGTAATCCTAGTACTTGAGAAGTAGAGGCAGGAGAAGAATACATTTGAAGCCAGCCTGGACTACACAGGAAGTTCAGTGTCAGTCAGAACAACACAACGAGGCCATGTTCTAAAACAAAAACTAACCAAACAAACCACCAACCCAACACAAACCAAGGGCTGAGGATGTAGCTCAGTGGAAGAGGGCTTGTATAGCATGCACAGGCCTGGGTTTAATTCCCACCAGTGGAAGATAATTGCCAGCACAGCATCTGCATATGTTAGGTGCTTAGAAAATGTCCATCTTGGGTGTTCTGATAATGAGTAGATGGAGTACTCTGTCTTGATCTGCAGAGAGTCTGGTAGAAACATAGATCATGTATCTGTCTTCATGGGGGCAGGAAGAACAACAGAACTGGAGATGAAGTCAGACCACTGGGTCTAGGCTCTGACACACAGTAGAGCTCAGTTCCCAGCCCTGAGTGTACACTGGAACCAGAGTGTCGGCCTAGGAAAGACCCACACCCAGGCCTATTCTGTTCACTGAAACTGTGCAGGTGGCCTCCTATTGATCTCTAGATAAGGTCAGCATGTAGCAAGGTGTAGAGTCTTGTTTGGGATGGGCATGATGAACTCAAAGTAGCCCTTTGCTAAAGCAGCCAGAAAGGGAAGGAGAATGGACACATACTGATCCAGGAGCAGAGCCCAAAGCAGATCCTACTCAAGGTGAGATCTCACATTTGATGTTAAAAAAGCCAGCCTAGCAGAACACTCATGTTTATTTCAGTAGGATTCAACACTTTCTTGACAAAAATTTTCTTGAATAAAATTGGTGTTTCAAACATGCTGTGTTTCCCTGGGGGTTTGTAAGCCCCTGGGAGCTCTAAAGTTGAGCAGCACCGTTTTAGGGCATGCACCCCAACTGGGCAACTATTCACATCCCACCTCAAGATGACCCTGGAGCTGTGGAGAAACCCAGGCAGGAGCCACAAGCCATCTTCCGGTGTCTGCTGCTGCAACATCACGAGGGCCACTGTGCTTCTTCCACAACTTTCCTGATGAAGACACTGCCAGATGGCTCTGAGCCAGGCTGCCTGGTAAGCTTTGAGAAGAAACACATTCCATTCCCAGGCCCCAAGAGGCTGCATTTCTAAGGGAACTTGCAAGAATAGAAATTGTTTTGATCTTCAATCAAGATACAGATAGCTTCACTCCCTCGCCCACCTTCCACCTCTTAGGTGTCAGCCACTTTGAGAAGCACGTCCTTATGGGAGAACTCGCTTTCTCCTGCACCACTGAGAGTGGTTAGCCTCAACCTCACCACCCTGAGGCGTTCATGTCTGACCTGTTATATTTCCTTTAGCCCTGCCCTCTCTCCTCATCCATTGCTTCCATTCTCCAGTTCCCCACTCATCAACTGCTGCAAGGGGAGAACTTGACAATGCCATCCAGGATCAGAATGAGGCCACTCCTCTCTAGAGAATGACAACAGGGAAGACAAGGGAGATTTAAAGAGTTGTCATGTTTGTTCATTTAGTGTGTGTGTGTGTGTGTGTGTGTGTGTGTTGTGTGCATGTGTGTGTGCAGTGTAGTGTGAGTGCAAGTGCTATGGTCCATGTGGGGAGGTCAGAGGACAGTCTGCAGAAGTTAGCTACTCAGCCATTAATTCTCTATACATAATTTCATTTGACCTTCATAAAGCCCTGCAACACAACTATTATTTAATTACTTATTTATTTAAACTGTGGGTGTTTTGCCTGTGTGTATGTCTGTATGTCACATGCATGCACTTGTACTTCTGGAGGTCATAAGAGGGTGTTGGATCCTCTGAACTGTTGTTACAGATGGTTGCAGCTGTGATATAGGTGCTGGGAATTGAACCCTGGACCTCTGCAAGAGCAGCCAATGCTCTTAACTGCTTAGACACAGCTATTATTTTACTTGTATAACACAGACAATAAACTGAAGTTCAAGAAGAGAGCTGAGACTTAGACATAAGCCCAACATCCGGCACAGAGTATAAATCAACAATGGAAATTATGAATGAATGAAGAAAGCTGAAACCAAACTCAGGGTCCTTTTGAACATACTGCTTGCCAGGAGCCATTGCTATCAATGATTCACCTCTGGGAAAGGCCTGAGATTTTCCTCAGTTTCTCCCAGGCTCTGCTAGTCCCTGTTTCTTTCACTGTTGAGGTTCTGGTCTCATCAGTAGTTGAAAAGGCACAATAACCCATGCATGTTCAGCGGGCTCAGCTCCGCCTGCTTGGGGCTGCCTGTTAGAGAACCCCACAAGACAAGACTCCACAAGACAAGCTCAGCTGGTGGTGAGGGTCTGCCCCTCGCCAGTGGAGGAGTCGGGTGACCACTGTGGTGCTTGCATCCCCTTCCCTTCCCTTCCAGCTCCCTCTGTCAGGAAGGCCTGGGTGTCCCTGGCTGTGTGGGTTTGTTGGAGGAGGAGAGCCTACACTACTAATTAGATTAGTGGGGTTTGTTGTGAACAAGGGTTATCATTTAGAAAAACAAACAAACAAATGAAGCATTAAGGCCAGTGCTGGGAGATGTCCTGACCTGGCCATGTTGTGGTTCTCAACGCTCTGTATCTGCAGGAGGGCTGGGGACCTGTGGAGGTCCAGAGAGGGGAGGGGATGCCATCAGGAACATTTTAAGTAAATGGAAGTAGTGACTAGAGGTCACAGGCACACTTGAAACTTCAGTGTCCTGTGCTTTGCAAGACCTGGTTTTAATTTAACTTAGTGAGAGGGATGGGGCCAGCACTGGCCATTGTAGGCAAGAAAAATATCAGATTTTTGCCTACTTGCTTTCCTCCCTACCATCACCACTTTTCTTCCCCTATCCCTTTCCCATTCTGGTTCCTGTGGCAACTTGACAAAAGCTATGATCATCTGGGAAGAAAGACCCTCTATCATATTGGCCTGTAGGCATGTCTTTGGGGCATTTTCTTGATCAATGACTGATTTGGGAGTGTCCAGTCCACTGTGGTCAGTGCCAGGTGGGGCTGGATTGTGTAAGAAAGCAGGCTGATCAAGCCAGTAGGCAACATTCTTTTATGGCCTTTGTTTCAGTTCCTGCCTATAGGTTCCTGTTTGAGTTCCTGCCCTGACTTCCTTCAGCTATGGTGTATAAGCTGTGAGATGAAATAAACCCTTTCTTCCCCCAGGTGCCTTTGGTGGTTATCACAGCAGCTGAAAGCAAACTAAGGCGCTTTGCTTATTTGTTTTCTCCCTTTTCTCTCTGCAACTATAGAGCTCTCCCAGCTGTCCTTCTCTCCCTTCCTTGTGGAGTATGAGCCTGTATGTGTGCCTTTAGGCATGAGGAGGAGGGTGGGAAGTTTGTTTGCCTACCACACCCTCAGGGACTCTTTTTTTTTTTTTTCCTCAGGGACTCTTATCTATACACTAGTACACTGACTGCAAGGCAGTATTTCTGACAAACTTGTTAGGGTCCTGGCGGCTAGATCGAGGTAAGCTTGTCACCCATCAACAAGAAGTAAACTAAAGAATCAAGTAGCAGGGCTGGAGAGATGGCTCAGCAATGAAGAATACTGCTGTTCTTCCAGTGTACAGAGGTTCAATTTCCAGCGTGCGTGCACACACACACACACACACACACACACACACACACACACACACGACAGTTCACAACTATCTATAATTACCACATCCTCTTTTGCCTTCTGTGGGAACTGCATTCATGGGGTGCACAGACATACATGCAGGCAAAACATGCATACAATAAAAGAGAAGTTAAAATAAAACAAGAAATAGTAAAAAGCAGAGAATGGGGATTTAATTACTGTGGCCACATTTGGAAGAGGAACAAGTAAAATATAAGGTACAATGGCACCCAGGTCCGCCTCGGAGGTTCTGATATGATGTAGCTCTAAGCAGAGGCAGAAGTCTTCATAGGTAAGAAGCACTGGTCCAGGTGCCTTCCTGCTCAGAACTGACCTATCACTGTCCCACTGCCGTTTCTCCTACAAGACAGTCTGACAAGTTGTCAGAACTGTGTGAAGTCTCTTTCTGGGAGACAGCCTGTTCTGCCAGCTCGAAGCAGCTGTGAGTGCTCCTGTTTCTTTCCTGCTCCTGAGAACAGGTTCATCTGGCTCATAGGAGCCAGATGAGTAAAGACATATGACTTCCCCCCTACCCCGGACAGCTAAAAGTGGAAGTGAGTCTATGCTGTGGGCTCCTGTGCCTGTGTTGGCGCACAGGCTGTCAGCGCCCTGCTGGGCCCTTTTTGTATGGTAAGTGGTTTCAAATAGTGTGCTAGCCAAGGGAGGGGCTTGTTCCTTCTTGTAACTAAATTCACATTTTAATGTAATTAAGCCGTGATGGATGTGTGGGTAGGAGGGCGTACTTGCACACATGTACCCGCAGAGGCCGGAGGAGGATGCCGTGTCCTGCTCCATCATTTTCTACCTTATTCACAGTCTCTCACGGAACCCGAGGCTTGGCCTTTTCTGCAAGGCTTGCTGGCCAGTGAGCTCCTGGGATCTGCCTGTCTCTGCTCACTAGTGCTGGGGTTATAGGCACAGGCAGCCACGTTTGCCTGTGTTGGGGATTCAAACACAAGTTTCAGAACAGCAGATGCTCTTGCCCTGTGAACTGCTCCATAGGCCCTGTTTTCAGTCTTCATTCCTGTCAGGAAGGTTGGAGCAGTAGTGGAGCGGTGGCCATGTTAGCAAGTCGTGGCTGACAGCAGCTTCTCTGCAGGCCTGGGGAAATGCAAGGGAACAAGAAGGAACCATTTCATCACCTCAACCATTACACCATCACTGCGCCATCCAGGAACAGAGTGGGCTTGGTCACCAGGGAGAGGAAAACGAGTGCTGCCAGCGGGGCTCTGACAACCTGTGGGGCAGTGCCAACCCAGGGTGCAGGAATCCACAGCATAGAGTCACTTCTGCTCTTAGCTTTGTAATCCGAGGAGGTCATCTTGTAACTGGTCTGGCAGAAATGAAGCTGTTCTAATGAGATACTTGCATTCCAACCTGACCATCAGACTATTGAAGCAATGAGAATTTCCCCAATCATCTCATGCTAGAAGAAGAAAAGGTCACCAATCAGAGAGAAAACTTGTCTCTGGGACAAGAGATTTCACACGGCTCTAACAGTCTGTTAGACCACCTTACAGGATGAGATGAAAGGCCAGACGATGAGGGGTCAATGGCGGCTTTGCACCTTGACCGGGACAGCTTCAATATGTATATCCTTGGCCCTCTACTTAAACTTTGATCTCATTTCAGGCCCTTTGTGATGTTTGCTGGATCTCACCGTTCCTCTTCTCAATATGGCCACATTGAGCAAATTTCCTTTTCCTGCTTTCCACCATTCATTTGTCTTTTTTATTTTTATCTTTAATTGGCTTACTGGGGACCAATGGTAAGACCTGACTTGGAGCACAGGCTGTGGCCCTCAAGTTTGATAACAATCTGATTTCGCTCATCTGTGTTCGGGAAAGCCTGTGGCCTCAGATGTAGCAAGGCAAACCAGTCCTGAGGCCAGTGTCCAGGAATCTGCCAGATTCCTGCATCTTGAGGGCAGGGATGGATGAGGAAGCCTGGCAGCTTCTGCCCCTTGGCCATCAGAGAAAATGCACTATCTTTTTCTGATGTACCCAAGAACAGCCCCAAACTGTTGTGTTTGCTCATGCCAGCTGGGGTCTTTAAAGTAAGAAACTCATGGTAGTTAGTGGAGGAGGCCTGGATACCAGTCCCAAATATCTAGAGGAGCAACAATTCAGTACCACCCTTCTCTGTGGTGCACTGTGCCTTCCAGGCTCTGGCTGCCCTCCTGGAGCTGCCCTTTCTAGAGACCACCTGAAAGACAGCAGGTCCATTAAGTGTGGGAGGAGGTACCAGGTAAACACAATATACCATTTAAAAGCATATCTTGCCTACATATTATAGTATGGCCTCCCACTCCTGCTGGCTGCTTTTTACTTTTTTCTGTTGTCTCTGAAGCCTGTTATTACTTCCCCATGTTTGAGCCTGAAGAAGAGCCTGTGAAGAAGGGTGTATGAGAGGCTCAGCGTGAATAGGAACACACTGCGTTTGCTGATCAATTCAGACTACCTGACACAGGCAGATTCAGATCTCTCAGACATACTGGCTCAGTGCAGAGGGTTGCTTCACATGGGAGCTCCGCTCCTAAGCCTCACAGCCTGTGGGCACATCAGTGTATGCATGGCTAGCATATGTCTGGGCAGTCTGGCAACAACACTGGCCCAGGAGGCTGAATTCAACCATATGTAGTGGAACATGGCTGCAATATGCTTTCCCAGCAACGTCAAGGGAGCTGCTTCACCCCTTCTCATTTCAGAGGCACAAGCTAGCTGGCAGCCATGCACGCTGATGGCTACACTTTGCAGAGATATGTATGTGTGTTTATGAAGGCAAAAGTCACACTTATACAATTAGCCTTTTAAACTGCACAATTTGGTGGCCCTGGGTGCATTAACACTGTTGTGCCGGACCATCTTTCTCTGATTTTGAGATTTTTGTCACCTCAGAGAACACACTGTACCCAACTAACAGTCCCTCCCATTTCTCTCTCTCCTTCTCTCATTTCTTGGCAACCACTAATCTGTTTTGTTTCTTTGAATTTGCCTATTCTGAATATTTTATATATAAGAGGCACACAGTTGTCTGGCTTCTTTCATTTAGCATGTTGTCTTCAATGGTTAGCCGAGTTACTGGCTCTGCCTTTTCATCTTTCCATTTGTTTTTGTCTCACTCTGCAACCCAGGTTGGCCTTGAACTCATAGTGATGCTACTGCCTCAGTCTCCTAAGTGTTGGGATTACAGATTACAGATCTTGACAGGCTACTTCTTTTTAATTTTAAAGTAATTATCCTTATTTTTAAGTGTGTGTGTATGTGTGTGTGTGAGAGAGAGAAGAGAGAGAGAGAGAGAGGAGGGAGGGAGGGAGAGAGGGAGGGAGGGAGAGGGGGATGAAGAGAAAAGCCAAGCTGCACTTTCCACTGAACCTTCTGCAAGGTTGATCAACCCATTAGAACCTTAAGTTGTCCAGAGGTTGGAATGGTGAGGTAAAGAGACTAATTACAATTTATTTGGGCTATCTTTCTCTCCCTTATTAGCAATTCTTTTTCTACCTCTTCATTTGAACTATCATCCTTGAGATTATTAGGTGAAACCCTTTTAAATTTTGCACACTACTGTCATCTACCAGCTCTAAATAAAAAGAGTATCATCAGATAGTCTGAGGACAATAGCAGGGGTTTCCCCTGCTTTGCTGTAACCCCCCGTCAGATGCTTCTACCGATATATTTGAAAAGTATCTTGATTTATGGCTTTGTTGTGTTTCTACAAAAACTTCATGAAGTTGGTGTTAATGTTATTTTTATAAAACTGTGTTTGCTTCTCTTAGTTTTTCCTTTTAACCTGGCTATCACAAAAGTAATTGAGACTCTATTATATTATTTAAACAAGATTCACAGCACAAGAACTGAACAGTTATTCCTCTATTCTTAACCCTCTAGGCTAATTTGGCTTCCTCCTAGCTTACGTCCTAGCTTACTTGCACTTTGTAGCTTTACTTGTTCCAGCTCTTCTCACATGATGTTTCTTGGCCCTCTCCAGTGGCTGAATCCCCTACTTCCTCTTCTAACTCCTCCTCCCCTGGCTGGCAGGAAGTCCAGCCCTATTCTAGTTTCTGCTCATCAACAGGCAGTAAGGTACTTTATTGGGAGCCTGAGTGAGTGTCTCACAGCCTGCAACCACGGGGTTACCCAGCCATCTCCTGAGGTGGAGGAGGGGAATGGGCGATCCAAGCTTTGCCCTGGCTTCAGAGGGCAGGATCTGAGGCTCAGGGAGTTAAACAACTCAAGTCCCTGGCTGCAGCTCTCTGACAGCCTCATCCTCTTCCTCCTTCCTGCTCTGTCCTTCCACGGGAAGAACAGGATCCCAGACTCCTGAGGAGAGAAAGGTGGCCAACTCAGTGGGAAAGAACTGGGAGCTTTGAGGTTAGCTCCCGCCTCTGGGCAAGACTGGGTGGAATTTCTAATCTTGGAATGGATCTTGCTAATTCCAGCCAGGAAAGAGGAGCCATCCTGATAGGAGGAAGGGAGGGAAGGTGCAATGGTGGACAGGCTGTCCGAGGAAGTTTGATACTTACTGGTTTGTGTTTTTCACTGTCATGACAGCACCTCACACCTATCCTTCCACCCTCCCTTCTTGTTAAAGTTCTCTGGTTTGACTGCTTCAAACAAGTGGCAGCCACCCCTGGGTTTTATGCCTCTGAAAAGGTCATGAGGAGTTGGCAGCTTTGCTTTGCCTTGTTTTTCTCCAAAGAAGAAAAAACTGAGAAGGGTTCAGGGACAAGCCAGGGATCCCTCCCCCAACAATCCCTCCATCACCAGCACTCACACAGGCTTTGCCTCCTTTCTGCTAAATCCTCCAGTTCCTAAAGTCACAGGAGTCTGAATGGGGTCTGGTGAAGGGCATCGGCCTGCTGGAGAATATTGGTTACCTTGGAAAGAACCAGCAGAGTGATTGGCAGGGTCACCTGGGAGACTGGCTAAGTTCTAGTCCTCACCCTAGGTGGAGGTTCCGAGGGTTTGGATGCTTCCCCTGCACTGCTTGTGTTTGTGCACCCTGCCATAAGCCTGTTATTATGCCACCCAGTCAAAACATTTAGAGGATGGCAACCTGGCTTCAGGAGCGGATGACAGCCAGACTCGATGACACACACCTATAGTCAGAGCACTCAGGAGGCAGGGACAGAGGCTAATGAGTTCAAGGTCAGGCTGAGCTACATGCAATAGCTGTCTACAGGAAGCATGTAGAGTGCCCGGTTCAGTCTTGGCTCTTCTGCTTCTTTGTCACTTGATCACAGGATAGTTGACCCCTGGTAACCAGCTTCCACATCTTTCTAAAATGGAGTCAACAAGACCATCAGGGTTGTTTTGAGCACAGAGGAAAAACTTGAATTTTTTCTGTGCCATGTAAAGGGTAAAGTAAGGATCACATGGAAACTATTGCTTTCCAGCTGAGAGAAGGTCAATGGCCAAGCTTCGGCTTGGGAGAGGTGGTGGAAGTTGCCTAAGGCTTCCCAAACAAATTAATAGAAGCAGAGAAGCTACACAATTGGGATCTATTTTATTCAGGTCTAGAAGCCAGATGTCTGAAAGCAAGGTCCTGATAGGGAGGTTGGCTTGTGAGTCTCCAGGGAGAGTCCTGCCTTGCTTCCTCTTAGCTTCGAGGGCTCCCAGCGCTCTTCAGTTTCTCTTGACTTCGGGTTGAACTTCATTACATCTGAGACAGTCCAATTTCCAAGTAAAGCCACGTTCATCAGGAGACAGGACTTCAGCATCTCTTTTTGGAGGACACAGTTCAGGAAATCAGACCCAGACCCAGTTCTTAAGCATTTTATGATTGAATATATTGGCTTTTCAGCTTGATGGAAAATTAGGGTGGAAGCTTGAACTCTGTCACTAGACCCATGAGGTGAAAGATTACTGCGAATTTGATGCCATCCTTCTCATTTCTTAGACAGGGAAACTGAGGCTGGCAAACGTCACCCAGGTTACACAGTCACATGCTAGTAAGAATGGCTTCTTGGAGTATAAGAGGTGAGCAAGTGCTCAGTGGTACATCCTGAGTCTCAAATTCAATACAGTCCGTAAGATACCTCAGGGACCAGGTTGGTCTCTGGCACCCAAGAGAACTGAAAAATGAAAGATAAACTGTAGCTGAAAGTAGAAGCCAAGGCCTGTGTGGTAGATACACCTTTATTTCCAGCTCTTGGGAAGCAGAGGCAGACAGATCTCTGTGAGTTCAAGGCCACCCTGGTCTCTTTAGTAAGACATCCAGAGATACACATGAAAGGCTGTCTAAAAGACAAAACAAACAAACAAACAATAACCAAACAAACAAAGAAAATATAAGCCAAAACTTTCACCGTTCATGGAGGTGACTAAGACTGTTAGGGCTTTGAGGCAGGATGCAGGGGCTATATCATTCGCCAAGAGGCTTGCATCTGACAGATCTGAATCAGATACAGATTCAAGTCTCAGTCTGCTCTGCCACCATACAGTCCTGAGCACTAACCCTCAGGAGCTGGGCTATGATTTAGGTTGTGATCTTAGTATTAATGTCACTATAAGATTGTCAGTGAGCGGCTGACCTGTCCACTTGTCCCCCTCTCATAGAGAGTTCCTCAGAGACCCATCTGGTGAACAGTCAGCATAGCCTGATGCTCAGGAATGCACAAAAGCACTGACAGGGCTCAAGGTGCAAAGAATCAGTTTTTTATTCCCAGAACCTGGGATTTCTTTCTGGTAGACATTCCCTCTCCTCAACCCACTACCCAGCTCCTCCACAGAGACCTGTCTCCCCAGAAAGTGAGGCCCTGTCTTCTTTTTCTGAGTTCCTTTCCTGGGCCACAGCTGCAGCTGCCTGGCTCTGGTCATAGCTCCTTTTGCAGGGAAAGGAAGAATGTAGTGTTTGTTCACCAAACAACCTTGAATGGAACCTTTCAGAAGGGCCTTTACCAAGCTCTGTCGCGCAGCCAGCAGAAACTGCTGCCAGGCATGTCACCAGCCTTGGAGAAGTCGTCTCTTCTAGCCTTTTCCTCTCAGTAGGCCAGTGGCCTTTGGGGACTGACAATATTCCTATGCATGTGTTTTCTACTACTTGTGTTGGGCTTGGTGCATGCCAAGGAACCATATTTGGAATCTGAATTCTAGAAGCCCCTGGGGAAATCCTGCACCTCATCTCCAAGCCTCTGCCTCAGGGAGTCTGGGGCAGAAAGGGGTGGCTTGCATTTTTTTCTTCTCATCCTCTTCCTCTTCCTCTCCCTCTTTATGTGTGTGTATACATATGTGAAGATATGTGTGCAACCTTGGGTGTCATTTCACATACCCTGTCCATTTTTTTCTTTTTTCTTTTGAAGGGGCTTTTAGCTGGCTAATAGCCTGTCTGACTGGCCACTTGGGCCCCAAGGATCCATGTATTCTATCTCCTTGTACTTGGAAGGCTGGGGATTAATGCCAATCTTGAAGCTGGAGCATGACTCTACAAACTGAATACCGCCATTGCTTTCAGTGGTGACAATGGAGGTATTGACACCTTTAGGAAGCATGTCACCATGGCACAGTAGGCAGCAAGCTATATGTTTACTGTGTCATCCCATTTTGCCATCTGGTTGGTTGCTCAAAGCAGGCATTGGTGATGTCTACTATAGAAAGCTGTCATGGTGGGTTTTCTTATTGAAGGCAGGGGCACACATGGCCTTAGGGAAGTGAATGCTGGCGCAGTACCAGGTTGGTCTGGAATTCGGTCAGATCAACATCTAAGGCTTCCTCAAGTCTGAGAGAAGCAGTGATGGATGACTCAACCCGGCCAGCGAGATGGTTAAGATTGGTGTAGCCTCAGTACTGAGGCTTCCATAACAGATGTTATTGATGTCTCCAGCTGTCTCCAGGAAGGTGCAACCAGAGTATTCCAGGACGGTGTGGATGGTGGGGATGAAACAGAGCTCAGCTATATCTGTGGAAACGTGCAGCTTAGGAACGGAGACATTCCCCTCAGACTTCTTACAGTCATCGATAGAGATGTTCGTCAGAGGATTGTGAACCCACTGCCTGTTCTCTCACCAAAGCTGTGATAACCAAGAAGCCCCAAAGAACTATGCATTGCTCGAAAGATGACACAGTGATTTCCCTGCCAATGGTGTAGTCTCAACGGGTGTAGTCATTGGCAACATTTTCCTTGCCTGTGATGAGTGTCTCTGGGTAGACAAGCTGCCAGTAAGTTGCCAGTGCAAGCTTCATCAATGACTGTGGGCTCCAGGTCTAAACCAGTGCCCTGAGAACACACTAGCACCTATCTAACTGCAGAAGGCACCAACAGGCTAGCTGCCATGTTCCAGGAAGTTCCCAGCAGGCATTGCAAATCTGGACACCAACCTAGCCAATAGGGGTGGAGATGTACTCACACATGCCTGCTACAGATTAGAAGATGCAGATGACAGGAGCAGACAGTGGATCCCAATTACTGTGCCTGAGTCAAGGTGATATAGTTCAGAGCTCTGGGGACCATACTTTATGAAGAGCGCTGGTCCAAGGGTCCTAAGTACAGAGGCTCAAGCACTCATCCAGGGATTTCTAGCAGGATCGGGGCTGGTGAACCTGTCTTTCACAGTTGTGGGTGATTTCCAGTGCCTTGGCCCTACACTGTAAAGCCGGCATAACCCAAAGACACATTTGGAGGATACCCAGGAAGAAGGCTGTGGGCCTGTGCAGATGGACTTCTCTGTGTCTGCCTTATTTCTGTGGTATCTGGACGCTCCCTCATTGGTGTACCAGACTAGAGTCTTCCCACTGAGAAGCACCTCAGCCCTGAGCTCCTCTGTGTTTGGCAATAGGCAGCATGAAGCAGCTCCTCGCTCTTGGAAGCTGGGCTGCCTTTACACTGGACAGAAACTCGTCAGCTTGCCTTTACTAGTGGGTGATAAGTTAGTTGTAGCTGGTGATTCTGATCCAGCATGGGACTTTGTTTGGCCTGGGTAGGGAATATCTCCCACTTTCCATGAAGGGGCAGCTTTACAGCGGGAGGATGTGGTAGAGAGTTCTTTGGCCCTTAAAATTCCTCTCTCGTTCAAATGTGTAGGATAATCCAATGCCCCTTTGAGGCAGAATAGGAAAATCCTAATTAGTATCCCTAAACTTTGTCCTATTAGGTGGGGCACTTTTTTTTTTTTAAAGCAAACTGTCCTTTAATCAGAACAGTGAAGGACAGCTGTCTCTGTGGGAGAGCAGACTGTGTGCGCAGATGTGTCGAGTGGGGTGTGGGGGTATGGGAGGCTTAAAGGTTTTATAGGGCAGGAAAGTGGGCTTTGGGCTTTGGACAATTCCATGTGCAGGCCTGCTCCTCTGCAGCCTCTAAGACTTAAGAGTTTTAGTGGTGAGCACAAGAGGAATTGGTATGTGGATCTTTTTATCGGGAATTTCTCCAGTCCTCACAGCCTACAGTGTTAATCAAGTCAGCTTTCCTGTCTAGGGGCTTCTCAGCCCGCCTGAGGCTTTTGTGTTATTGGCCCAGACCCCGAGGACAAATTGAAAATGGGAGGCGTGAAGTAGCCTCTTTAATTTTGGAGTACAGTTGATGTGAAAATTCTTTAAGGTTTTCTGAGAGCTGGCTAGAGGGGGTGATTGATTGGCAAAGAAGCCCCCTGCCCAGCTGTTTTAGTTCTGAGTCCTGGGGAAATGCCCAGAGTGACAAGGAGAGGAATAAGCTGGATGGCCCATTGGTCCCCTTTTCAGAGGTCACCTAAGCTGCTGCTAGGGTTTTGGGGGCACACATCACTCAAACTGCTTTTTAGCCAGCAAAAGGGGTGATGTAAAAAGGGCAGCAGTTAGAGTGCCTCAGAGGCGGCCATGATGAACCTTAACAGATGGTAAAGATTCAGACCATAAGGCAGTCATATGATGACAAAATGCATTCTTGGAGTGTGTTGTGTGAATGAAGTAGCAGATAAAACAAAAATTAGACTGCCCAGGCATGGTGATGCATGCTGTCTTAGTTGGGGTTTCTTTCTTACTTTCTTTTTTAATTCTTTCATTTTTTATTTTTTTTTTGTTTTACTTTTGAATTCTGTGCATTTTATTCATTCATTTTTTTAATTTTTACAATTTATGCACTTTGTATCATGATTGTAGCCACCTCTCTCATCACCCTCCTTCCCTCTTTCCCCCTTATCCCCTTCCCCTAGTCTACTGAAAGTGGGAGACCCGCTTTCTTGCCATCTGACCCTGGCTTATCAAGTCTCCTCTTATCAAGTCTGCCTGTATCCTCTTCCCCTGGCTGCGCTGCCAGGGGGAAGTGATCAAAGAGCAAGCAACCTGAGATCAAGTCAGACACAGCCCCTGCTCCCTTTACTTGGGGACCCACATGGAGACTGAGCTGCCTATAGGCTGTAACTGAGCAGGGGCACCCATGCATGGTAAGTAACATATAATGGCAAACCCATCAGAATCACACCTGACTTCTCAATAGAGACTATGAAAGCCAGAACGGCCCGGACGGATCTCATGCAGACCCTAAGAGTACACAGGTATCTGCCCAGGCTACTATACCCAGCAAAACTCTTAGTCCTCATAGATGGAGAAAAAAAAAAATGTTCGAAGACAAAAACAAATTTAAACAGTACCTACCTACAAATCCAGACCTACAGAAGATACTAGAAGGAAAAAGTACAACACAAGAAGGCTAACTACACCCAGGAAAACACAGGAAATACGTAACTTCACTACAGCAAAACTAAAAGTAGACAAGCACACAAACACACTACCACAGTCAACATCAAAAATAAGAGAAACTGTCTCTGGCCATCTTTCTCAACATCAATGGACTCAACTTTTCAATAAAAAGACACAGACTAACAAAATGGATGTGTAAACAGGACCCAACATTCTGCTGCATACATGAAACACAGCTCAACCACAAAGATAGACAATACCGGAGAGTAAAGGGCTGGAAGATTTTCCAAGCAAACAGACCCAAGAAACAAGCATGAGCAGCCATTCTAATATCTAATAAAATAGACCATCAACTGAAATTAATCAAAAGAGATGAGGAAAAGCACTGAGTTAGGGTTTCTAATGCTGTGATAAAACACCATGACCAAGGAAGCTTATTAAAGAAGCATTTAGCTGGGGGTTTGCTTACACTCCCATCATGACAGGCCACATGGCAGCAGGCAGGCAAGCACGGCACTGGGGCAGTAGCTAAGAGCTTACATCCTGCAGGCAAAAGGGAAGGAAGACTGTACCTGGCTCGGGCTTTTGAAACCTCAGGGCCCACCCCTAGTGATACACCTTTTCCAACAAGGCCACACCTCCTAATCCTTCCTAAAAAATCCACCAACTAGGAACCAAACATTCAAATATATGACCTTATTGGGGCCATTATCATTCAAACATCCACATGTGCCTTTAATTCCAGCACAGATAAGATGATCTCTGTCATTTTGAGGCCAGCCTAGTCTAAACAGTGAGTTCCAGAACAGCAAGGAATATAAATATATCACAGAGAGAGAGACCCTGTCTCAAAAACAAAACAAAAAGTGAGACTGTTGGTGCTATTATGACCTGCCAAGACTGTAGTTAAGACAGCAGAAATGGCTGTGGCAGTTTTGCCCTCTTTCTCACAGGTGTTAGCAAGACTGATGAATTTGTCACTGTTGCCTGTTCTGAGGTGGAAGAGTTATAGAGACTTTGCATTGACCATAAGTTCAGAACTGGCCATCAGATCTCCTGTACTACAACTTGTAGGAAACATTGAAGAAAAATCTTAACATCCTGATTAACCTAGGTTAAATAAGGTGAAATTTAATCACACAGCATAGGGCACATCTTGCTGAAATGGACAGAGCAGGAGGCTGCCTCTGCCTAGAGTGGTCTTTGCTAGGATATTAGCTCCAAGGTCCGGGAGGAGTCTAGCCCAGCAGGCTGGGTCGTGGACATAGCAAATAATGGTACAGCAATCCTTAGAACTGAGCGTCTGAAATCCAAGTGACAGGGTTGCCCTGCACTGTGGAAACTGTGGCAGTCTCGTCTGTCAGGGGGCCCGAGCTGCTTACAAGACTGAGAGCTGGGAAAAGGTGGAAAAATCTGGAGGTAATTAGCTTCAGCTTCCGTCTTGGTCTAAAGGATAGGTAACAGCCCTCTGAGGTTCTGTGTCAATCGAAACTTTAAATCTCTCCTTAGCAGAAAATGTAGGGAAGAGTCAAGTGATAAGGGCAGAACAATGGTACAGGAACAGTCCTGTGACCCCTGCTGAAATGGGAACCATGTCAGGCTGCCCACCAGAAGGAGGACAGAGGGGGATCCTTGGTGCTCCTGGGGCCTGTTGGAATGTCTCACCTTTTCACCCTAGCGTCTTGCATCCAGGCTCTACTGAGAAACCAGCTAGGCCTGGACAAGTCATTTGGGAAGTGTCTGAAACCAGAAGAAAAAGTAAATAGCCAGGATCTGGGAGAGCCATTAACTTTTCCACCCTCTGTCCCAGGACCTGGCTTTCCACAGGAAAAATTCATGGGCCACCTCTGCCTCTTTGACCTTGGTGTCTGGCTGGACCTCCTGACTCCATTGATTCACCCCAGGCATAGAAGGCAACTGTGCATCAACTCAGTCAAAACCCACTTCCCTACCTACCCTCCAGCCTTCTGCCTTCATGAAACCCCAAGTTTCTGAGCAGAGCCTTTGCACATTCCTGCCTGAGAACAGAAGGGGTCGCGATGGGTTCACAATTACTTCCCTGGAGCAGAGTGATGCCAGAAGAATCTTGTATAATTGCTCTGAGCTGAGGATCTGGCTCAGGGTTTCTCCAATCTGGAGTGGGACTGACAAGGATGAGAAGGCAGTCCCTTTCCTCCTCCCATCCTCTCAAACAGCAAGACTGTGTAAAGCAGCCAAGACCGGTTGGTGCCAAAGGCAGGCATATCAACCTCTAGGAGTACTTCCTTTTCTGGGGCTCAAACGCTGAGAAACCTCTTGTTCTTCTTAGGGTCTCAGAGCCCCAACGTTACCCCTCCTACTTTCATGAGTAGTAACTATTTCTATGGGGAGAAGGAAACAAGTTCATCCGTGCAGCGTTCCTAGAAGCTGCATCCATAGGCACAGCGGACGGAAAGGGCCAGCCGTAACCACTGCTGCTGTCTATTCGCAACACTTTAGAATTCTGGAGCCTTGGTCTGTCTGGAGCAGCTCTCCTCTCAGAGCCTGTAGAACCTGGCTCCCATGTCCATAGTTTCAAAACTTAAGTGCATTCAGTACCTGTGGCACCCGCCTCTGCAGATTGGGATTAGCAGTTCAGTGTCCAATCTCAGCAGTTCTGAATTTCTAACAGGCATTTCTGGTGAACCCAAGGCCTGAGACATTGTATGTGACAGGGCAACTTATTTCCCCTTTGGACTTAGGAACATCGTTTTCTGTTTGTTTGTTTGGTTTTGTTTTTGCCCTATTGCTTCCTCTCTCAGGATTAGCCCAAGAACCCTGTTGCTTTACAGAAGCACAAGAGGGGAAGGGATTTGCATACATTTGCATAGTCCGGCATCGGGAAGGGATATAGAACATTGACAGTAATGGAGTACCACTCTAAGATCTTCCAATGGCGCGAGTAGCTCAAACTCTCAAACATGACTTCGGTTGTATGATTTCAGCTTCTTGCACTACTCAGAGTGGAACTGGGACTGGTAGTTCACTGAAGCAAGCCATCTCCAACATCATGGCTGCCTACGGTCACGTTCCATGCTGGCCAGATCACAAGGCTGCTTTTGAAGGCCTTTTGTTATGGTCCTGCTTAAGAATCCCATACAGTACTGCTCTGCAAGTCTTCCCCTCCCCCTTCACCAGGGGTTGAGGGAAGTGATGAGAAAGGAAGAGAAAGCAGCATCCAGAGATGGTGGTGGAAGGAGGTGTACCAAGTGATGGTCCTTGTGGGTGATGACAGCAACCACACTCAGTCACTCCTCTTGTTGCTGAAATAACAGTTATTAATTATTATATTATATTATATTAACAATGTAACTATTGTGTTAATATATATTGTCATATCTGTATTATATATGACAATATATTACTATAACAATTATATTAACAATAATGCTTCATATAAACAACTTAAGGGAAGAAAGATTTACTTGGCCTGGCAGATTTAGAGGCTTTAATCTGTATTGGTGAGGATGGATGGTGAGGTGGATCGAGAAGCTTCTCTCATGGTGGCCGTGAAGCAGAGAGAGAATGCTGCGACCTGCCTTTTCCTTTCCCTGCATTTATTCCGTCTGGGTCCCCAGCCTATGAAATGATGCCACCTGCACTCGGACCACTCTTCTTCATTTCTTAATCTTCTCTGGGTACTCACAGATCGGCCTAGAGATGCGCTTTATTAATCTCCTAGCCACTTCTCCATCCAATGGAGTTGACTACCAGGTTAACATTACAGCCCCTGAGGCCACACAACCCTGATGATGCCTCAGAATACTTCTTGAGAGAGTGCCCGAGGGAGCTGCTACCACAGCTGAAACGCACGTGGAGGTGACTCCTAGCGATCATCCCTGTCCAGATGGTGAGCGAGCGAGGCAGCTGACCTGCCTGCACAGTAGACCCAGGCTGGAGAGGTCTCTGAGAAGGTTCAGGCACACTGCTATTCTACACTTCCTTCTTGTGACTCCTCATGGTCATGACCTTGGGATCTAGCCAGTGGGTTTCGAGATGCTAAGCAGCATTCCCAGGCCCAGCCAGGCCCAGCCCCTGAAGGTGTGAGCCCAGGGATGAAGGTGGCAGAGCAGCAGAAGAGAAGGAGGCCGGATGCCAGTCACTGCCTGGAAGACAGCTGCTCGCCACTTAAAAAAGCCTGTTTTGAACTTTATGTGAGCAAGAAATAAATCTCTCATATTTGAGCCGTTTGTATTTGTAAGTTTATTATAGCAGTTGGTTTCATCTTAACTGAGGCAAGGAGTATGTTAGAACGTGAAGAAATCCAACCCTCGATACTTTGACTAAGGGCAAAGGAGAGAGCAGAGCCTGAGGCCCTAGAAGGGAAACACTTTCTTCCTAATATCTTTTATTATTAATATCTTTTATTTAGTCTTTGATAATTACACATATATACAATGTATCCTGACCGCTGGTACCCTCAATTTCCCAACATGTTCCTTCCCCTCTTCATGTCCTCTCCTTTTTTTAAACAAGGAATTGAAACTTTGTAACCCAGAGTCCATTAATGCTGCCTGATCAAAGTGATTTGATCGTGCACAGGGAGCCGCAGGTGCAGGGAGTCCATGAGAACAACCGCCACGTCATGCACAGATGCTTCCCCTCCTTGGCTTCCTTTCGTTCTCGCTTTTCTGATGTTCGTAGAGCCTGGAGTGTGAGGGTTGGAAAGGTTGTGTGTGTGTGTGTGTGTGTGTGTGTGTGTGTGTGTGTGTGTGTGTTATTTATTTAGTCTAGAGGTCCAGGAAAAAAGGAAAAAAAAAAAAAAAAGGACCCAGAGATCTTACACTGGGGCAGAGTGGAGGTCTGGGCTTCCCAGCATGAAGTAAGCAGAGAGCAGCAATAGAGGGACAATAGCACTGGGGAGCTGAGATACAGATTTTGGAGGCCAAGCCTCCTGAGGGCCAGAGTCCTGACTTTTCTTTTTTGCAACCTCCCTGCTTGTTTTGCTGCTGCTTTCCCCATTTTCTTCCTAGAGGAAGACCTTGCCACCTTTGTGAAGAGGAGGCATAAGAGATCTTCCAGAAATGCCAGCCCTGGGGAAGGATCAGAAGCGGTTCAAATACTAGCTGGCTGGAGGCAGCTGCTTTCATATCTGTAACAATAAACGCTAAGCCAATCGGTCACCTTTCAGAGCTGCTTCTAAGGGGAGGCAAGGTGGGGGGTGGAGGTGGGGGCCTGCCATCAAGGCCAGGAGCCTTAGCTGAGAGTCTAATGGTTCGGCGCTTATCAAGGGACAGTTAAAAGCCAGCATACACAGATCTAAAGGGAAATGGAGTCAAGTGAACTACAAAGCCATTTGTGACCTTGAGAAAAATTCAAGTCAAAACTGAGCAAGCCTCCAGGCCTGAGGGGACCAGGAGTTTTTTAGCCTTGTGTCTGCAAGTCTGCAGACTCTAGTGACAATGACATTTAAAGTTACAGAGCTCACCAAGCTAGGGCCTCCAAGGCAGCACAGAAGGCTTTCCGAACAGGTTCAGGGGTCTTTGTGGAATGCTCCGTGCTGGCTTCCTCTTCCCTTCTGGCTGCAGACCAATGCTAGGGTGCAGTGATGGTGTTCTGGCCTCCTTGGGCCTTTCCTGAAGGACCACTTCCAGAGTTTCAGCTCTGGAGGTCAGTCAACTGTAAGCCAGCACAAATCATGAGTTTTCTTTACAGCAGTGCTCTGACTTCGGAAATGGCAGTGAGAATTTCTGAAAAGAAGCTGTGTCTGCCTGCAGACACAAATTGACCGATTAAAACTGTAGTAATTTAGAAGGGTTGGAATGTTGCTGGTCCAGAGATTAATTAACCGAATCTTGAGCTAGCCTCATGAGTAGCCACTCCCTGACCACTTCAGAATATCCTGTGACTAATAGATGAGAACGCTTTGGAATCTGCTAACCTAGCACACCAGTAGCTTCTACTGACGCCAAAGCTTAGACTATCATAGACCGATATGAGCACCTCCCCATCTTGCTGTTGGCCCCTCTCTGATGTCCTCACCAGCATATTTAAAAATCGCCTTGACTTCTGACTTTCTTTGTGCTTTATAGTAGAAACCTTTTACAGACTTCATGAAACTGTTCCTGTTTGGGACACGGAACTTGGGGTAACCTAAATCCGTGTTTCTGAGCCATGGTCACTCAAACTTGACTCTAGATTACACTGTCTCTTAGAGCTGTTTATTTGGTGTGAGTGAGTGAGTGTGTGTTACCTGAAGGAAGGAAGGGTCAAGGCAGAAGAATCAGAAAGAACTTTCCAGAAGGCAATTGCAGCAACATCATGTCAGAGCTCATCATATTAGAAACTGGCCTCAGAGGTGGAAGGCAGAGGAAAAGCGCTATCATTTTCCCTTGTAGGAAGAAGAGCCATTCTGAGTCCATGATTCCAGGGTGAGAGTGTTGCCTTCTGGCTTCCCCTCTGCAATGGGGCATCTGCAATGAGTCCGTGTCACTGGCCAATGACTTCCCCTTTCTCTCTCTGGTTGTCAGATCTCCTAACTGCATTCTGCTTCAGTTTCCTTGAAACATGCCTACAAGTTTCTTTTCATTTATTCTGCTTTGTGTATGTCACATCTGCTGTTTGTTGCCTAACAGACTAGCAATTCTCTCTACAATCTGCTTCTACTCCATGCATTCTCTTCTTCCCTTTTGAGACTTCTTTTCAGGTTGTTCAGTTTTCTACTCCTATCTACCTGCTTTAGTTTTGCTGATGTCAGTTTTTAACCACTGACAAAATACCAAGGAAACACAGATTAGAGGAGAGCTTTATCTTGGTTCAGTTTTCACAGTTTCCAGCCCACGGATGGCTGCTTTATTGCTTCGGGTGAGCTGAGGCAGAGTGTCATAGTGGTAGGAACGTGGAGTGGAAGAAACTGCTCACCTCATGGTGTCCAAGAAGTGCAGAGAGAAAGAGGGGGTGGGGTGGGAAGCAAAATATTCTCCTCAGGGATTTCTCCCGTGACCTACTTCCTCCAACTAGATAGCAAGCAAGTTAGGCCATTGTTTATGAATGGATGATATTAGCAAACCTCCGGATCTGGTTATCCAACTAGATAGCAAGTTAGGCCATTGTCTATGAATGGATGGTATTAGCAAACCTCCGGATCTGGTTATCACTGGTAGCTCCACCAGCTGGCAGCCAAGCCTTCACTCAGCTCACGAGCTCTCAAAGATGCTTTGTGGTGGTTGGAGTAGGGATGGCCCGTACACTCACGGGTTTGAATACTTGGTCCATAGGGAAAGGCACCATTAGGAGGCGTGGCCCTAATGTGTGGCTGTCTCTGTGTGGGTGGGCTTTGAGGTTGAAGACACTCAGACCAGTTCACTGCCTGCTGCCGGCCAAGCCAGATGTAGAACTCTCAGCTCCTCCAGCATGTCTGCCTGCATGTCAGCATGCTCCCATTATGATAAGAATGGACATGGTCACACTGTCTCTTCACAGCAATGAAACCCCATTAAGACACACATTGTATACAAACATGGTACCTCCATAATGATGAGCACATTTTAATATTTCTCCTTTGTTGTTATAAATAACTTCTTCCTATTTATCTTCTAGTTTACTAGTTTTCTTTTTAGCCAAGTCTATTTTTTATTTGAACTTTGTATCATGTTTTTAATTTTAACGGTTATGAAATGAATGCTTGATTCTTTCCCAAACATGCCTGGTCATTTTTGGTAATATGGTATTGTGCTCATAGTTGTTTCAAGTGTATCTAAACAATTGATACAATGTGACTTTATACTCTCTACCCAACAATTTCTTTTTAAAAAATTTCTTTACAAAGTTTACCTTTATTGTGTTTCAATATCATATCTATTTACCACATATTTTCTTCATTAAAATCTAGATGAGCATTTTAAAAAAATATAACATTTTTATTATTTGAATTTTGTGTATTTTGGTATTTTGATTGTATCTCTTCTTTCCTCCTATTCCTCCCAGACTCCTGACCAAGCCCTCCTCCAAACTTCAAGTCCTCTTTGCTTCCCATGTCCTCTTTGCTGTCCATGCTCATAGGAGTAGAACTATCCATTGGAGCACAGGCAACCACCTCGGGCCACACCCCTGAAGAAAACGCCTCTCCCTCCACCAGTAGCCATCAACAACAACAGCTCCTCAGCCAGGAGTGGGTCCCAGTAGCTCACAGCTTAGGTCCTGAGGCATCTCTGTGGGTCTGCTAAGCCAAGGCTGTGAACTGGCTGCTGCTGGGCCATCTTTGTCCTATCAACAGAGTCCAGGGGAGATGGGAGCACAGACAGAGAGGCGTGGGCAGGGCAAGCCTTCACTTTGTAACCTCGCTGCTGAGGACGAAACAGCTCGCAACTGTGATGCACAGGGCAGTTGTTCTTTTTGATTAGAAGAATTTCAACTGTAAACTTAAGAGGGCAGGTGATGCCAAAGTTCTATTTAACTTGTTCTAATTTTCTCTTTATCTATTTATTTGTGTGCTTCTGGAGAGAGAACTCAAGGCCGTAGGCATGCTGGGTAAGTACTCTACTGCTGAGTCACATGGCCAACCTCAGCCTTAGGTTTTAATGTGGTGACTACACATATCTGACAACAGTGACACTCCCGCTGATTGGGAGCCTTTGATGGCCACTTATTTCCCTTATCCTGCATACGTGAGCAGGAAAGAAAGAAAGAAAGAAAGAAAGAAAGAAAGAAAGAAAGAAAGAAAGAAAGAAAGAAAGAAAGAAAGAAAAGAGAAAAAAGAAAAAAGAAAGAAAGAAAGCAAATTCTCTGAAGTAACAAAAAGGAGATCTGGAACTGTTCTGAGGACTTGGAGAGCCTGGCAGTTAGGTTCAAGCACTCTGGAGTCAAATCAGCTGGGTGTGACTCCTGGACCCATCACTGATGGTCCTCATTCTAACTCTCCTCAGAGCTGAGTCTCCTCTTACACTCACCTGAGGAAAAATTCATGCACAATTCAAAGAGCCTTTCTCTTAGCTGTCGGAAGCAGACACTCCCCCGGTTCTCACTTCGTTCTGTATGACAAAAGCTGGACTGTGAGCCAAGTGTGGCCACAGGTTCCCCCACTTGAGTGTGGGAAGAAGGGTCAGAGTGTTTCAGGGGCAGAGGCAGCAGCCGGAGAGAAGCAAGGGAGGTCGGGAGTGCGTGATGCTGCTGTTTCCCTCTGCTTCAGCGGAACAGTGAAATCCTGCCCTTCTGTGATGTCAGCCACTTTTAGCATAATGAAAAATGCAAATCTGCTTACTGTTGCATGTAGGATTCCAGAGAACCTAGTGAATATCAAAAAAGAAAGACATTTGGAAGTGTGTATTTTTGTTTCGTTTTGTTTTGTTCTTAATCCTTTCCTCAAAGCCTTTCACTTCCTGTATTTTTAGAGGATGGTGACATTCTCTGAAAGTTCCACCAGGCTTGATCACATCTGCATATCAAGGCACGGTCTGCAGGGCTCAGACAGCCACACTCATCCAAGCACACATGCATCTCTGAAATGACACACACACACACACACACACACACACACACACGATTTGTACACATCTGAGTTCATACCAGAACAAATAGTGACCAATATGAGGTGCCATTTCTGCAGAGTTCCTACGTGTTTATTGGTACACAGTAATTGTGTGTGAACTTAATTCACCACCAGGTTTGGGGTAGGGAAGGGAATCGTGGTTTTCAGGGAGGGCAGGAAACCCAGCTGAATCCCTAAGCCTCATCCTAGGGTCTGCATCTTGCCACAGTGACCTGAGAAGAACACAGCCAGGACTTAGAAAGGGGCAGATTGCTGAAACCACTGGGCTCCAGTCATTTTAACTGACCACTGGCACTCAGGTGAAGTGGCTCACTTCAGCTGGGGGCCGTTCCAGCTCAGGCCAGAAGACCCCTGAGCACAGACCTTGGAAGGGCACTGAAGGTGAGGCACTGAGCACTAAGGGTGGAGTGGTGAGGGCTTCTCCCATGAGACACGCATCCAGGAGCTGTATGTTTACCCGGAACTGGAGCCAAGGCACAGCCAGGTGCTGCTTCAAACATCAAGGGAGTGGGGAGGGTGGTGCAGACACAGTTGGCCTGTGGTGGGAGGGCAGGAAGCAGCAGTGTCTGAATCTATACACTTTCTCTTTATGCGAGCCAGACTCACAAGTTAACTTTTTTTTCCGGCTGGAACTCACTTCACAGTTGCCTTGTTGACTTACTCACCATCCGCACTCCTCAGAACCAGTTCTGTTCCTGTTGAAAGGGAAGCCAGGCCAGGTTGGGCAAATATTTCCTTAGCCAGCTCCTTCGCTTCTCTGTCTGAGGGAGACTGGTGTCCTGTAAGCAAATGCACAGAGGAGAGAACACCCAGGGCCAGGAAGGGACAGGTTCTGGAAGCTGTGGTCATCTTAACCTGTCTCCCCCTGGTGTCCAGCTATGAGTGGGTAATTTCTCATCCACCTCTCCGGAGAACTTGGCGGGGGGGGGGGTGCTGACTTCCATGGTCTGTGCAGATCTGACAAAGGGGACTCAGTGAGGAAGAGACCCTCAGTGGCCTTCCATCTGATGACATCACCATTAGGCCCACAACCTCAAGAGCACAGGTACAAAAAAAGTACAAAATACCTAACAAGTGAGTTTTGAGTAGCCAGTGCCCTTGTTTTCAGTGAGGTAATGGCTAGTTTATGTAATTTAATTTCAAATGATGTATGTCTTTAACAACCAGCTCACAAAGTCCTGGAAAACTTAACAGTCAGCTTTTGTGAGCCAGGATGGACCGCCTCCAGTGCCTCACAGCCACAGTCCCTCCTTAACTTAGAGAATGAATGTGTCCGTGTTAAATTGCTCCTATTAGTTGCCAAGGCCACATCACCAAAGACAGCTAGAGAGGGCTTCGTTTTTCTAAGACCCCATCTTCAGAAAGTAGAATAGTCACTGCTCAGGCAAGAGCAAAGCCAGAGAAATGCTGTGCAGTTTTTTCCTTCCTTCACCAACCATGAATGCTTGACCATAGCAGCTCGACATGCAGGTCGGCCATTGCCCTGGTCAGGCAGCAACTCATTGTGTATGCATCTGTCCACTTCATCAAAAGTAGCTGCTCAGCGTCCAGCTTTATCCACTTAAAGCCTTCTTCTCTCAGGAAGGCACTACAGCACACTGAGCTCATGTGACTGGTTTCCTGTGATTTCCTGCGCCTCATCAGAAGAAGTGGACACTTCATGTCTCTCCAGAAGTCTCATAGGAAACATTCTGACCTGAGAAAGAAAACATTTTCCCTGACTGAGGCTGAGAGAGGCTGACCATCCATCCCTGGTCCCTGACAACTGATGAGATTTACCAAAGCACAAAATCTGGAGAGAGGCAATTTATAGTGAACAAAAGGAATAAGGCACTGGGGTCGTGTAGGGATCCCAGTGGCACAACTCCAGAGCCAGGATTTAGGGCATGTTTTCCAGCCCTGGCACCTTGTGAGGGTGCATCGAGTATGCTAATGCAGGAGGGCTAGAACAGATAGAAATGAGGAGGTTCAGGGGTGGGAAAAGAGGGGACTATGTAATGGACTTGTTTCTTCCATTTTAGGGGTGTCTCTGATGGCCGCCCATAAGATGGGCTCATTCCCACAATTCTCCATTCTTGTCAGGATCTTCCCAACCCAGTGTGGATTCTATGATCTGTGCATGTAGTCAATCTCTTGTTCTTATCCTTCGCTGACACATTACCGGAAAGGCCTAACAAATGGTTGCAGCTCTCTGTCTCTTCTATACCATTCCCAAGCAAGCAGACAAGCCCACTGCATCCCCAGATGCAAGAGGATGTGTCTCTATGGTGCTCAGAATGCCCTGGGAATCCAGCTACCTCCCTAGCCATCACACACACACACACACACACACACACACACACACACACACACACCTCCCAGCTTCCAAGTAGATTCTCATGGGGGCATGTGCCCTGTGTACCACAGAGTGTTCCAGTCCATTGCCTCCTGTCCATCTCTGGTTCTAAATCTGTTCTGCTACTGTCAGTTATTTCTTTTGTCCTGAGCCCGAGCTCCATATTTCTTAGGATATTAAACTGTCCTCTCCCAGGCCTGAAGCTGTAGTAAGGCTGGAGGGATGCCATCTCATGTGTGCCCCAAGCCAGGCTGTGTCTCATTCTCCAGGGCTGTCACTTGGTGTGGAGGAATATAAAGAGCAGGGTAGGCCTGTGCCACCACAGCAGCATTCGATATTCGTCCTTTCGGGCAGTGTTTAAAGCTGGCTTTCTCCCCTCCGTGAGGGTCATACATGGGCTTCTTGGTGACACGCTGCTGGCTTCCAGGTGGCTGCTTTCTTGTGGCACACTCACCATGCCCTCTTCCGTCTGCACCACATGGATTCTGGTTGGGCCTATGGTCCCTCGTGTCTGTTGAGAGCCATGTCTAAAAGCAGGAACAGGCTTGGCAAGGTCAGTAATGACCTGGGGCAAAGACCTTGGGGGAGGTTTCAGATTCTGGGAACCTGACTTTTCCCCCTTAAAGGGCTGTGGTTTTCGGCCCCAAGGCCACTGAGCAGAAGGTCTGTGGCCCACTTGACATATACAAGTTATTTTTGCACTTGATCAGCATCCTGTTGACATCGCCCAATTAGTATGATAGTTTTCTGTTGAATCTATTCCATTTTTTCCCATGGGAACTGTATATAAGATGCTGTACTTATTAATACAGTTGCTTGGCATAAGCCATCAGCTTACACAAGAATTTCCGGTCCCAGTTTTCCTGTCTTCTTTGTTTTCCTATCCCAGCTCTCCCTCTCAGGTCACCGTGCCTAGTGTCAATGGGTCCTGTGTGAAAAAGAGTAGGTGTCCGTAAGGGGACAGAAGAGAGTGACAGATCCCCAGAACTGGAGTTATAAGCAGTTGTGAGCTGCGTGACATAGGTGCTGGGAACAGAACTTGGGTCCTCTGTTGGAACAGTACCCACTGATTAGTCATCTCCCTAACTCTAGAAAATGGATTTTTGTTTTTATAGGCCAGTGTGGTGACATGAGGCTCTTTAAGTCTTCATTTTTCCCTCTCCACCTCCTAAGTGCGGGAATCACAGGTGTGACCACCACACCATAGCTCACACACCGGGGGGTTAAGAGTTTCCGTACTGCCACATACAGCTTCAATTCACATACAGCTTTAATTCCTGAGGCAGAGTCCTGCAACATGGCCAGACTGAGCTTGAACTCACAATGTTCCCTCCTCAGCCTCCTGAGTGCTGAGTGCTGGGGTTACAGCCCCACACCTGGCTCGCACAGGCTCTTTGCTTTCAATTGCACACAGGATCCCCAGTGTCTTCTTGTTGCCAAACACTTGAGCCTGTCATTTTCACCGTGAAAGGCTTTGCTGAAATGAAGCTTGCATCTCAATCATGTGGATTTCGTTAGACTCTTGGTCCCGGAATCCTAGTGGAATAGGATTCGTGCATCTTCAAATCACTAGACATTGCCAAATGATTATTCCAGAACGTGGCAGGTTTTTTTTTTTTTTTTTTCAGTTTTGTCCCAGCCAGGGGTGAGTGAGTTCACTGACTCGCTGCTGTCACATTTTAAAAAGTTTTGCAGTATGACGGGAATTCCCATGTTGCTGGTTTCTGGGAAAGTTGGGAATCACACAGATCCACCATCTCCTTTGCGAGCTACTTGTTTATATGGTTTGTCTGTTTGTCTTCTGGGCTTAGACCTGTCTTACTGATTCTGAGGTTGTTTTAAAATATATATTCAGATTCATTATTCAGTTATAAATTATTTCTGTTTTTATATTGTGTTGTCTTTTCATTTGGTGTAACTTTGCCATACAGATTGTGATTTTAAGACAATTAACTTGATTATTTTTTATAGCTTACAGTTTCTAATTGTATGCATTTCTGGTATTATTTAAAATATTCTTCCCTGTATAAAAGACATTAAGACATGCTCGTATTTCCTCCTAAAATTTTGCCGTGGAAGCAGTTAAGTGTCCATTCCACCTAAGACGTGTTCCCGTGAGTGCTGGAATTTTCTGTTTCCATCTGGATGCTGACTTGGCCCACGTTGTTTCCAGCAGAGCGTCACTGCTTTGCCCACTCACGCCACTAGTCAGGCTTCAACGTCTTCTGAGTCTGTTTCTGAGAGCCTCAGTCTGTTTGCTGGACCCTTTCTCTCCCCTACAGGAACACCACACTCTTAGCTGCGGAGGATTTCACACGTTAGGGGGCTCTCCCTCTGCCATGGCTGTGTTGACGCTTTGCTTTTCTGTATTCCTCTATGATCAACCAGCCTTTTCTTCCCCCTGATGTTTCAAGACAGGGTTTCTCTGTGTATCCCTGGCTGTCCTGAAACTAACTCTGTAGACCAAGATAGTCTCAAACTCACAGAGATCTGCCTGCCTCTGCCTCCTGAGTACCGAAACTAAAAGCGTCTGCCACTACCACCCAGCTGGCCAGCTGGTTCTTGTTTGTAAACTTTTTGCAACTATAGCAATATACAATAATTGCACATTTCAAACATACAGAGTTGGTAAGTTTTGATGTATGTCGATGCCCACATAAGGTCAGGAGCACCATCAAGTGTTGAACTTACGCGTGGCGGACAGACTGTGAGATGAAGCCCAGTCATCCCCATCCACAGGGCAGGACCCTGACCTGCTTCTCAGCAGTACAACACCATATAGCTAAGGCGCTTGGATATCACCTCCATCTTGCTATAGATTCCCCTCTGCTGGCTTTGGGAAAAGCAGGCTGCTGTCTTGTGAACCGCCCCCCAGGAGATGGACAGCAGCTTCCAGCTAGTAATCAGTAAGAAACTGAGATTCCAGCTCCAACAACTACCCAATAGTAGCAGAGCCTTGGGAAAAAGACCCTTCCCCGGTCAGGTCATGAGATGAGTCTGTACCCAAGGCAGCCCCACAGTTGTAGCCAGAGAGCCTGAAGCAGGGAAGCCATTCTGCATTCCTAACCCACAGAAAGTGGGGGGGGGGGGCAATCAACAGGCCTAGTGTAATATGATAACTTCATAGTAATCTATTCCATAGCAATGAAAAGCTAACAACTCTCCATGGCCTCCTCTGCCTTCTTCTCCAGCCCCATTGTCAAGTAACTGTTTCCTATCACTGTAATTGAGACATTCATTTATTGTTAATTGTTTTAGTTATGGTGCAAAATATTGGGTCTTGTGATGTTTCTGTGCATGTCATTGAGCTTTTCTCATATCTGACCCCTTCACCATATATATAATTGAAAAGGTTCTACTCATTCAAGAATTTGAATAGCGCTTGGCATGGTCAATGTGTGAGACCTGTGGCCTCTTGTCATGTGCTTATCTGCCATCATTATTCCTTCGGAAACATGTTTCTTTGAATAGCTGCCCATTTTGATTCTAATAAATTAGAATAAAATGTCCATTTATAATAAATCTGTAAAAATTTTCCCAACTGCTTTTCTTTTCTGCTCCAGTAAAAATGTCTACCAAGGAGGGCGGCCACCTTAAATACTGCTTCTTGGTCAGTGAACATCCAGCATCACCCCAATTGCTTAGGCCCTCTGTATTCTTTCAGGAATACCTTATAAATGTGACGGTAATGTTCTTA
Source organism: Psammomys obesus (assembly GCF_907164565.1). Lineage (NCBI taxonomy): Eukaryota > Metazoa > Chordata > Mammalia > Rodentia > Muridae > Psammomys > Psammomys obesus. The sequence continues at coordinate 2,219,925 of NW_026596443.1, read as the reverse complement.
CACATCTTTTGTCAAACTGATCCTCGCTTCCTTCCTTGATGCTGTATAAAGGTCGTTTCTTTCCAATATGTAATTATTTGGTGCTAATGGGTAGAAATGCCTTGATTTTACTTTGTATCACATACCATTGCTAAATTCACTTAGAAGTTCTAGTGACCTTTTTACTTGTATGTTTTTAGCAGATGACCATTATGTTTTTTACAATGATGATATGAATGAAAATATAGATAGCTTTACTTTGTTCTTCCCATTAGTCTTCTTCTTAAATTATATTTTCCATAACAATTAAACATTTTAAAATTTAAATTGTGTGCGTGTGTGTGTGTGTGTGTGTGTGTGTGTGTGTGTGCCACTGTCTGTGTGGAGGTTGGAGACCAGTTGGAGGCACTGGTTCTCTCTTTCTACCACGAGGGTTCAGGGATTGGACTCAGGGTGTCAAGCTCGGTGGGAGGCACCTTTACCTGAGCTATCCTGCCTGCCCACACACCTTTCTATTACCCTATAACATTCAATTCACATCGTCTAGGACCAAACTATTGGATTTATTGCATTGTGTAGGACTCAATATTGAATTTCTGATATTCCCTTAACATCGCAATATTCATAAGGTCTGTAGTCCTGGCTCCTCTCTCCCTCTTGTTTAAGTATATATATTTGGGGATGGAGAGATGGCTTCGCAGTTAAGAGCATTGGCTGCTCTTCCAAATGATCTGGATTTAATTTTTCACCTACATGGTTGCTCACAAATATCTGTAACACAAATATCTGATACCCTCTTCTGGCTCCACAGGTACCAAGTACACACATGGAGTAATGAAATTCAGGCAAAACACCCATGAACATATCTTTAAAAAACTATACATATTTATTTCGTGTGCACGTGTGCGCGCCTGAGTGTATGTATGTGCAACATGTGTGTGAGAGCCCGCAGAGGCAAGAAGAGTGTTAGCTCTCCTGGCCTGGAGTTACCTGTGGTTGGGACTCACCCTCTAGAGCCTTCTGAATTTTTTTCTTTGACTTGTAGCTTAAAAAAAAAAATAGTGCTATTTTGTTTTAAAAATGCCGGGGAATTTTCAGATTATTTTTTTTTTCTTAGCAATACTCAATTTATGGACTTCTTAGTTAAATAATATATTTTCTTTTGATTTGAGTAAGTTAAAAATTTATTGCCCCTTTTTTTATGATCCAAATCTTAGTAAATGCTCCGTGAACATAGAGGAGAATATGTGCCCTGCTGTTGTCACACAAGAGATGCTCTCCAAGTGTCATGTGTGTCCCGTTGGCTAACAGGCTGCTGTGGCGTTCTTTTCACTTCCTATGCACTTGTTTTTGCTTTGTTTATTTTCTGTGTAGTTCATTAGGTAGCCCAGTCTGGCCTTGACCCAGAATCCTCCTGCCTCAGCCTTCTGATTACAGGTGTGCCTCCATGCCTGCCTTCTGTTTACTTGTGTTATCAGTGATTGAAATAGGACATCAAAATACCTAAGCATACTTGTAGACTTTCATGTTTCTCCTTGCATCTCTAAGTTTTACCTCCCTATATTTTGAAACTATAACATTAAGCACACAACTGTTTTTTTTAGACTATTGTCTACTCAAGGAATCAACTTTTTCATCACTTTATAATGACTCTTTATTCTGTGTGGCATGTCTTATTCTGAAATAGTTTTCTTATATTATTCTTGTCAATGTGGCCTTCTTTTGACACTAGCTAGATTCATTTTGGAAAAGGGAACTTCAATTGAGAAAATGCCCCCACCAAATTCACCTATGGGCAAGCCTGTGGTACATTTCTTTGATTGATGAGTGATTTGAGAGGGTCCGGCTCACAGCAGATGGTACTGTCCTAGGGCTGGTGGCCGTGGGTGCTAAAAAAAAAAGCAGGCTGAGAAAGCCATAAGGAGCCAGCCAGTAAGCAGCACTTCTCCGAGGCTTATGTTTCAGTTCCAGCCTTCAGGCTCCAGCCTTGAGTCCCTGCACTGACTTCCTTCAGCAATGTACTGTGACATGAACTGTAACTGAAATAAAATGCTTTCCTCCCCAATTTGCTTTTGGTTGTGGTGTTTTATCACAGCGATAGAAACCTTAACTAAGACAATGTCAAAAGTTTGAGCATGCCTGAAAGAGGTGGGTTTTTTTCCATGTATTTATTTATTTATTCTTTTAAAATTTATTATTTTATTAATTACATTTTATTCACTTTGTATCCCAGCTGTATAGCTTCATTCCTCATCCCCTCCCAATCCCACGCTCTCTCCCTCATCTCCATCCATGCCCCTCCCCAAGTCCACTGATAGGGGAGGTCCTCCTCCCCTTCCCTCTGACCCTAGCCTATCAGGTCTCATCAGTACTGTCTTTCATAGTCTTCCTCTGTGACCCGATAAAGCTGCTCCCCCCTCAGGGGGGGGGTGATCAAAGAGCCAGCCACTAAGTTCTTGTCAGAGACAGTCTCTGGTCCCATTACTAGGGAACCTACTTGGACACTGAGCTGCCATGGGCTACATCACATCTGTGCAAGGGTTCTAGGTTATCTCCATGCATGGTCCTTGGAATATCAGTCTCAGAAAAGATCCCTGTGCCCAGATTTCTGTTGCTCTCCTTGTGGAGCTCCTGTCCCCTCCAGATCTTTCTATCTCTCCTTCTTTCTTAAGATTCCCTGCACTCTACCCAAAGTTTGGCTTTGAGTCTCAGCATCTGCTTTGATACCCTGCTGGGAAGAGTCAGAAGCCCTCTGTGATAGGCTCCTGTCCAGTTCCCTGTTTTCTCCCTCTTCTGATGTCCATCCCTTTTGCCTTTCTGAGTGAGGATTGATCATCTTACCCAGGGTCCTCCTTCTTGCTTAGCTTCTTTAGGTATACAGATTTTAGTATGTTTATCCTATGTTATATGTCTAATATCCACTTATAAGGGAATATATACCATGTATGTCTTTTTGCTTCTGGGATACTTCATTCAGGATGATCTTTTCTAATTCCCACCATTTGCCTGCAAATTTCATGATTTCCTTGTTTTTAATAGCTAAGTAGTATTCCATTATGTAAATGTACCATGATTTCTGTATCCATTCCTCCGTTGAGGGACATCTGGTTTGTTTTAAGATTCTGGCTATTACAAATAAAGCTGCTACAAACATGGTTTGCTCAACCATGTTCGTAGCCTGAAAGAATTTTTAATCTGCTGTTATTGTCATTCAGTACGTTTTTGGAATATACATGTCAATTAGATGAGGAAAATATGGTTGTCCAGGCCTGTGATCTCGGCACTTGGAAGGCTGACACAGAAGTATCATCATGATTTGAGGCCAGCCTGGGCTACATAGCAAGATCAGTCTCTAAAACAAAAACAAAACAAACAAATATAAAGAACCAACCAACCAAGCAAGCAACCAACCAACTAAGCAAAAACCCATAAAGAAGTAAATTAGGCTCTCCTTCCCCAAATCTCTCCTTACTGAGCATTTGCGTTCTTCTGCTTTCATGGACACAGAGAGACTATTTATCCTCCTGTGTTTGTGTACTTAATTCCAACATCCAGGCCATGTTTCGGTCTGTTTGTTGGTCTCTCCCTAGGTCATATTTTCCTGACTCTTTACATGTCTAAATTTCAATTAATTGCCAAATGTGGCTTAAAAGGCCACTTGATGACCAGACATTTCCCCAATTTTCTGTTGGTTCCTTACTCACTCTCACCTCACCACGCCGGCACCCAGCATGTCCTATTCTTGCTCATTCTCGGTTATTCTTTCCTTTTCTGGCCTCCTCTTCCCTCAGCTGTCACCAGGGGCTGTTCCCTCACTTCCTTTGAATCTCTGATCAAATGTCACTTTATTAAAGAGATTTTTTTTTAATCACTGTCCGCTGTTGCACTCATCTCTAAATGTTTATAACCACTTGCCAGCCTCATTACTGACTATTACATTCCCCTTCCAACTTCAATCTAGAATATATCATGACGCCATCATAAAAACTTTTGCGGCCAGTTGCATAATAAAATGACCTAAACAAGCTGGGTGTGGTGGCAGGCTCCTACAATACCAGCCAGCCTGGGCTACACGGCAAGATTCCTTTATTAACAGCCTTAACAAAAACAATATTATTAAAGTGTTATTTAAACATGAATATCAGCAGAGAGTAACCCACAGATGGACCCACATTGGTAAGGAATGAAAACCATCTATTCAGTAGGGAGTTGGGAGAACCGGAAACCTAAGAACAGCTTGTTCTGGCCGCTGGGTGGGGGTACCGAGACGCACTGGGTCAGGACACCCTCTTACAGTCTCGGGGTGGGGGAGGTGCTCAAGAAATTTTTCATCGTTTCCAGCTCAACTCTACTTATCTCTATACATGGATCATTTAAAATCATTTATTTTATATACATCTGCGTGCTTTGTACATGACTGGTGCCTGTGGAGGCCAGAAGAGGGCGTCAGATCCCCTGGAACTGGAGTTACAGATGGTTGGAAACCACCATGTGGGTGCTAGGGATTGAACCAAGATCCTCTGGAAGAGCAGCCAATGTTCCCAACTGCTGACCAGTTTCATATCCACAAATCTTATTGTATATGCTTAAGGTATAGAACAGACTGTTCTGAGACACGCTGACAGCACCCTTTACTCCGTGACTTAGCTCGCTTGCTAAGAATTTTATTTTTAACTGTTAAATGTATTTATCTATTTTTACATGTATGGATGTTTTGCCTGTGCAGGCATGTGCACCACCTGCATGTCCAGTGTCCGTAGAAGTCAGAAGACAGAAGAAGGGGCTGGATCCCCTGGAACTGGAGTCACAAGTGGTTGTGAGCTGTCGTGTGGATGCTGGGAGTCAGACTTTGACCCTCTGCAAGGGCAGCCAGAGCTTTGAGCTGCTGAGCCAGCTGTCCAGACCCAAGGACTTTAGTCTAAGTTATCCCAAATGGGACTGTTGGTTTCTAGATCATAATTTGTATATAAAAATACATAATTTGTATATAAAAGGGTGCAGACTTTTGTTCTTTTTTAAAATTTATTTATTTTTAATATTAATCACAGATTATTTACTTTGTATCCCAGTCGTAGCCCCCTCCTTCATTCCCTCCCAATCCCACCCTCCCTCCCTCATCTTCTCCCTGCCCCTTTCCAAGTCTACTAATAGGAGAGGTCCTCCTTCCCTTCCATCTGACCCTAGCTTATCAAGTCTCTTCAGGACTGGTTGCAATGTCCAAGTCTGCTTCTCCCTTGGGGGTGGGGGGTGTTGAAGACCTCGCCATTAAGTTCATGTCAGAAATAGTCCCTGTTCCCCTTATTAGAGCACCCACTTGGATACTGAGCTACCACGGGCTATATCTGAGCAGGGATTCTAGGTTATATGCATACATGGTCCTTGGTTGGAGAAACAGTCTCATGAAAGGCCCCTGTGCCCTGATATATTTGGTCCTTGTGGCGCTCCTGTACTCTCCAGGTCTTCCTAACTCCCCCTTATTTCATATGATTCCCTGCACTCTGCCGAAGGTTTGGTTATGAGTCTTAATATCTGCTTTGATACACTGCTAGGTAGAGTCTTTCAGAGGCCCTCTCTGATAGGCTCCTGTCCTGTTACTCGTTTTCTCCTACATCCAATGTCCATCCCATTTGTCTTTCTAAGTGAGGATTGATCATCGTACCCTGGGTACTCTTTCTTGTTTATCTTCTTTAGGTGTAGAGATTTCAGTATATTTATCTTATCTTATAAGTCTATATAAGTGAGTATATACCATGTATGTCTTTCTGCTTTTGAGATACCTCACTCAGGATGGTCGTTTCTAGGTCCTACCATTTGCCTGCAAATTTCATGATTTCCTCGTTTTTAACAGACTTTTGTTCTTGACATTGTATCCTACAATGGAAAGGGTGTGTGTTTGTAGGCCAGAGGAAAACTTAGGAGTACCCTAACTTAGGATAACAGAGGAGTCTGTTTTCTCCTTCCACCTTGTGGGTTCCAGACCCCAGCTCAGCCCTTGGGTTTCACGGACAGAGCTTGTGCCCACTGAGCCATCTTGCTGGCCCTGTATGCTACAGTTTTATGGAATTTATTTATTAGTTCCTACAGTTGTGTGTGTGTGTGTGTGTGTGTGAGAGAGAGAGAGAGAGAGAGAGAGAGAGAGAAACCTGGGAAGCCAAGAAGAAGCTTCTCTTGCCAGGTGGGGCCCAGGAACTGGCTGAGCACTCAAAGGAGGTCCTTGCTGTAAGAGCTACCCCTCCCCCAACCCCAAATGTTCTTCTCTCACCAATCTCAGAGGAAAGCCATGGCTAGGACTCCATCGGGACAAAGAGGCAAGGCAGGCCTCACTGGAAAGTAGTGTTTGCGGGACCTTTGGAACCTGTAGGTAACATTGTACTTCCTGCAATAAAGCAGGTGAAGGTGGAGCAGTGGAGAGAGTGATGCTTAAAAGTGAGGCTTAAAGCCTGTGGCTCTGGGTGGGACCAGAAATTCCTTCTTTGGAGCCACACACTCAAAGCAGAAAGTCTGTCCCCATGCCTCCAGCCCCCTTTGGAGGGTCAGAATAGAGCTCAGACTTACCACCAAGTAGAAAACCTGGGACCTCAGATTTAACACAGGCTCCGTCCACTAGCTGGTTTGCTCTTCATTCTTTTGCTCACTGTTCTAATGCATCACCAGAGTAGAAAACATTTTGCTAAAGAGAACAGTTTATTCTGCCAGCTCCCTTTCTTAAAATTCCTTAAAATCCCATCTCGGAAAGAAGCAGTCGGTACTGGGCAGAATCCAGTAGCAGTTCAAGCCTCACCCCAGGGTCATCTAGAGAAAAAAAAAAAATGCTGCTTTGGTCAGCATCCTCCCCCTTACCTGCCTGAATTCCTGCCGCAAATGGAGGCCCAGCAGAGCATCGAGGGGTGCCAGCACTGGATCGCTGCACTGGTTGCATGACATTCAACAGCTGCTCTTCTTCCTCAGGGCACCAACTGAGGTCACATCCAGAGTCACATCTGGCTTGCACGACTGGTAGGGTGCTGTTCTCTTGTTTATTTTATTCCTTTTTTGTCAAAGTCCTTAGATTTTTTGCCAGATCGGTAGCTGTGTGACAGACAGACTGACAGTCCCTTTTTACTAATGCTGTCTGTCTGGTCTTAGTTTAGAAGGACAGAGTCCAACCCAGTATATCTAAGTCTGTCTTCAGTTTTAGGCATGTTGATCTCATAGGAGAAGCAATATCCCATGGCTCCCCCTGCCCTTCTGAAGAGTGTCCCTGGCTGCTAAGAGGTTGGATTCTCCTCCTTTACCAGATACTTTGAGACAAAAAAAAAAAAAAAAAAAAAAAAAACCAAAAAACATAACAAAACAAAAAACCCAACAAATACACACACTCACACACACACACACACACACACACACACCCTTCTTCTAAATTGCTCTTTCTATTTTTGTTTCAAAACAAGGGTTGGCCAGGCTTGTTTTGTGATGTTGAAGATTGACCTTGCACATCCTAGGCAAATGCTGCATCACCGAGATGTACTCTAGCCTTCAGTTTCTAAAGACAGGCTTTGCTAAGTAGCCTTAGGCTAGTCTTGACCCTGGGGGTCTCCTGATTCAGCCTTCTGAGAGCTAGGATTACAAAGACAGGCCATTAGGCACTGCAGTGGGCATTATTTTAAAGAAAGTACCAGTGGACTGACCCCAATAATGCCTGACCTCTTCTTGATCGGTCCCAGGGCTTGAGAGAGTCAAGAGTGAAGGACAATTGCTCTGAGCACACCCCAGGATGACCCATTTGTTTGTTTGTTTGTTTGTGCTTTCCAAGACAGAGTTTCTCTGTGTAGCCCTGTCCTGGAACTAGCTCTGTAGACCAGGGTAGCAGTGAACTCAGTGACCTGCTTGTCTCTGTTGGGTTTAAGGTGTGCACCACCATGCCCTGTATGACTCACATTTTTGCCTTTGCTTTCTTTTTCATAGAATCCAGGATAGATCTTGGTCTTTATGGTTCAGGATTCAGGACTGGGCAAAAGAAGATTACGCTTGGGCCTATGGGTTAAGATTTCTTCTTTTGGGCCCATCTTAAGGATTCTTGGGCACAGACAGGGCTGCAATTAAAGTGAGGCCAGATCTGAACAGAAAAGAAAAGCTGTTTTCTTCCCTTCTTCCATCTTTCCCTTCATCCCTCCCTTCCTTTCCTTCCTTTTTCCCTTCTCCATCCTTTCCTTCCAACAACATCTCACTATGTAGCTCAGGTTGCCCTTGACTGTCTTGGCCTTCTGAGTGCTGGGATTGTAGGCATGAGCCACTACACCTGGCTGAAAGTATCTTTGTGGACTTCTGCATTGCCATCTTTTTTTTTTTTAAGATTTACCTTTAATTACATGTATATCTGTTTGTGTATGGATATGTGTGACAGTTTGAATGAGAATGCCCTCCACAGGCTCACATACTTGAATGCTTGCTCCCTAGTTGCTGGAATTAGGAAGGACTAGGAGTTCGCTTTGTTGGAGGAGGTGTGTCTCTGGAGGTGGGCTTTCAAGTTTCTCACCTACTGCTCCAAGGCCATATCTGCTGCTTATTGCCATGCTCCCTACCATGATGGCCAAAGCCTCTAACTCCCTGGAACTGTAAGCCCCAATAAACTCTTCTATAAGTTGTCTTGGTTATAGTATCTTTTCATAATAATAAATAACTATGTTTATATGTGAGTGCAGGTGCCCAGGGAGGCCAGGAAAGGACATTGGATCCCTTAATGTTTCTGGCAGTTGTGAGCTGCCTCGTATGAATGCTGGAAACAGAAGTTGGGTCCTCCGCAATACAAGCTCTTAACCACTGAGCCATCCCTCCAAAACACCTCTCCCCCATCTTTTTTTTTTTTTTTTTGACACATGGTCTCATCTCCTAAAGATGAGAAATACAGAAAAAGGCTGGTAGAGAGTGGGTGGAGTTTAAGAGACCAGAACAGTAGGGCATACTGGACATGAGAGTGGAGGGGAAGTAGTGAGGGTGGACAGCTGGGTAGTTTTGTCCACGTCACATAAGTTAAGGTCGTTTGGGAAGAAGAAACCTCAGTTGAGAAAATGTCCCTACCAAACTGGTCTGTGGGCAAGCCTGTGGTGCATTTTCTTGGTTGATGATCGCTGTGGAGGGCTCGGCTCACCCTGGGCAGTGCCACTCCTGGCTGATGGTCCTGGTGCTATAGGAAAGCAGCTGGGCAAGCCATGAGGAGAAAGCCTGTAGGCAGCACCCCTCCCTGGCCTCTGCTTCAGTTTCTGCCTTCAGGTCTCTGCCCTGCTTGAGTTCCTGAGCTGAGTCCCCTCAGTGATGGACTGTTATCTGGAAGTGTAAGATGAAATAACCTCCTCCCCAGCTTGCTTCTGGCCATGGTGTTTCATCACAGCAGTAGAAGCCCAGGTAGGACAAAAGGTCTAAGCAGGGAGTGGAGCAGAGGATAAAGAAGCAGAAAGAGGGAGAGGTAACCAAAACTAAGGCCAAATGAAAAAGCCATATGGAAACCTAGTCTACTTTATAAGGGTATTGAAATGGAATATTAGAACAGACATACTGTCCATGGGTGGATAATGCTCCTGTCAGGAACCATGAATTATTAAAGGACATTATCTGTGCCAGGTGTGGATACCTCCCTAAGAATTGTTGGTCAAGGAAGTTCCGAGGCCCAAAAAACAATACCTCTATTGCCATTGCTCTTGGTTGCCCACCAGAACCTATTAAGACCTTATTGCTGAAGACACACACTCTCATAGTTCACAGAGAAATCAAGTTGAAGCTGAGCTGAAAGATTTCTCCCTGCTAAGTAGATTTCATAGTGCCAAGGGGTTTCATGCAGGCTTCCAGGAAAGAAAAATCCTCAATGGTCTACCCAGTTATGAATCCTGCAAGCTACAATAATGACATGCTAGGAAAGATGTGCCCTCTGGTACAGCAGTGGCATGACTCTTAAAGCAGATAACCAACCGCTTTCTGATCAGATTTGATGCCTGCTCCACAGGAAGGAACCAGAACCCATGGTTCTGTAAACCTGTGGCTGAGGAGGTCACAGGCCCTAGGGGCACCTACTAATATTTTGTTAAATGGTCCTATCCTCAAGCTGCATTCTAAATACTCATATTCATGCCTATAGGTCAGTAGTGTGCACACTTCATCAAAGAAGCTTCTTATTTTGATAGAGAACAATTAAGACAGGTCATAACTTGAAATTACTGAGAATAAATGATGATGGGGTGCTATCTATCTTTCAAGCCCTATCTTTCAAGGCTCAGGAAACACCAAGGAAGAGGAGGAGGAATGAATATAAGAATATAAGAGCCAGAGGATTCGAAGCAAGGGCAGGCCTGTGGATCAGGAGTGGGGAGTAGCAATGATCGACTCTTCTCCTTCCCTCTTCTCCTTCCTATGTCCCAAAGTCCTGCCCCTTCACAGTCTTCCATAGCACCTACCTCCAGGGGTGAAGGCAATCAGACGGAAGGACACCTCCCGGGCACGGGCACCTGAGAAGCTAGGGATAAAGCACTGCCTCCACTGTCCGATATGTCTGTGCTGCCTTGCTTTGTGATTCATGCTGTTTTCTTAAGCTCCATCTTGGTGAAAACCACAGAATCAGAAGGTATTGTAATTAGCTGGTAATAGTATCCATGTTACCTTGACTTTTTTTCTCCTACTTGGCAGGACATCAGACTGCTGACAGTGGTAGCTTCAGTGCTTTCGTTCCATCATCTTTTGTGCCTCTAGCTAGAAGAATATCAGTGGATATTACTAAAGAAAAATAATAAATTATGGACAGATTTATATCAAAAGGTCTAGGCTTTCCCTTCTGCAGCTTCTGCAGATGGGTTATTAGTCAGAGTGATATCACATAGCTACTCCTCACTGCAAGAGAATCTGGTAAACATGTTTTGTTTAGGCAACAAATTCTGTGTGTTTTAAACAATTTCTTTTTTAAAGTTTTATTTATTTATTTAATGTAGATGAGTGCTCTAGCTGCATGTACACCTGCATACCAGAAGAGGGCAACAGATCCCTGTATGAGCCACCATGTGGTTGCTGGGAATTGAATTCAGGACCTCTGGAAGGGTAGCCAGTGCTCTTAACCTCTGAGTCACCTCTCCAGCTGTGTGTGTGTGTGTGTGTGTGTGTGTGTGTGTGTGTGTGTGTTTTAATCAATACTGGATAATAAATATTAGCTGCTGGAAGTTGTAACTCCTCCAGAGTTTGTGGCAGTAGAGTTCATTGAAAGGATCCCATAACCTATCTTCGGAAGCCTTAAGGTCACCATGGTCTTTACTGAGACAGTACACACAGTGTACCACACAGTACATAGCTATTGGCAACCTTCCAAGCCACGCTGATACCCATGTTCTATAGTCTCAGCCAAGTAATTCCCACATGTGACTCCTGTGCACACCTTTAAGGTCCACTGATGGGCTCTACCAGGTGCCCTCTTTACCTTCTCCTGGCTCTAAGCCTTGTCCTGAAAATTTGTATCGGTGGCTACACTGTCAGCTTCAGCCTGAGCTAGAATGAACCAGAAAGGCAGGGCCAAGCTCTTGGCAAGAGGGTTACCTGTTATTTTTGACCTCAGCTCCTTTCATGTGTCATGCACCAAAGTAGGTGCTGAGGACACAAGACAGACTCAGCTTCTGGTTCCACTCAGGGCCTTCTCTGAGCTCTTAGTGCTCCCAGGATAATGCTCTGTCCAATAAATAGTAGGTTATATCCCAAGGACAAGTGGTCTGGACAACGATGAGGAAACTGGGACTCGTCCTCAGAGAAGAACCCACCACTGCCTTCTGAACTCCAAGTTCACCAGACCCTGGCATCTAGCCTGAAGCTTCCAGGCCTCCTCCCAGCATCCCGGCATCCGGTGTTACTGTTGGCTCCACTGCCCGCCTGCGGCCAGGGGCTGAAGGCGCTCTTATTCCAAACGAGGCCAGTCAGCTAAATTTCCAAAGCAAAGGTTGTTCCATTTTTTCCCTTCTATCCTCTTTAAGCTCAAATAACATACTCATTTTGTAGAAATGGGACAGGCAAATCTTATTTTAAGGGTTAAAGTCTTCCTGAAAAATGGCGGGAGCTTAGGTGGTCCCTTTTAGGAGGGAGGGAAGAAGGAGGCAACTGAAAGGGCTTTTTCAATGCCCAGGAAGAAAAATAATCAGGAACATGAACTTCTTCTCATCCCTGTACTCATCCAATTTTCTCCATCCTTCTTCCTCCCTCCCTCTTTCCCCATCTCCCTTCTCACTACACCTCTTCCTTCCTCTGTTTCCTTCTTCCCTCCATCTACTTGTTCTCCCCTCTCTTCCTTCATCCGGCATCAGTTCATCCGTTTATGTCTGGGCTGAGCACTCTGGTGCCTGGAAAGAAGCATGTGGAGGCTCTGTAGTCTCATGTGCAGAAAGTGGGGCAGACATTAACACGTCTAGGGAGGAACTGTGGATGGCTGGTACTGCTGGTAAGTCCCCAGGGGACACTCAACACGGAAAGCCCTGGGGATGAAAGAGTCACTGCTGTCCCCTCCCAAGGCCCTGGAGGGAAGGAATATGGACAGCCTGAGGGACTTGCCCTGCATCTAAATCCCAGACCAAGCGCTTGCTTTATATATATGATCATTAATAAATCTTCTTTTTAAACATTTACTCAAATGTATTTATTGAGTAGGCTATTTTTAGAGGGCTTTTAGAAGCAAAATTGGCTAGAAAGTACAGAGACTTCCCCATAAATCCTTTGCCCCTTTTTGAAGTAACCACATAGATGCTCTTTCACCACTCCATTTGCGGTAGAGATTACTCTTTGTTCTATGGGCTTACACAAGTACATCACAGCCTCTAGCTTCCATTTTAGTGCAACAAGAGCAGTAGATTCTTATCCTAAAAATCCTCTGTGATCCGTCTTAGTCTTTTTGAAATGGAAAAAAAAATACTGTCTTATGGGGAGTTCATGACAATATAACAAGGTCACATACTTTGCTCTAGGTTTGGGCTATTCATATTTTGTTCCAGTGAAAAACCAAGAGGCCTCAGTATAGAATTCTGACTGTACTGTGCACTATGGGAGGAAAGGGAAAACTGGGGATGTGTGGGGCGAGTGTTTTCAGGAGCATTAGGGGCATTCTGCTGCGTTAGGCCTGGGTGGAAAGTGACGTGAGGAACAGTAGCATGAATAAGTGCAGAAACCCACTGGATTTCAAGAGACTCTGAACTGTTCCCTGCTCCTGAACTAACCCATGCAAGCTTTATCCCGGCAGTCCTGGCTGCTCCTGGCAATGCCTCACAGAGCTCGCATGAGTCACATCCACGTGGCTGGTGAGGAGGGGGGACAGCCCCTGCCCAGACTGGCCCACACTGGCTTGGAGAAATTGTTCCTGAAAGTCCCTGGCAGGGAGTGGGCTGCTGCGGGGCTTGTTAACCTGCCATGCAAATCAACCAGTAAACAATCTGTGATGAGGATCCCAGATGCTCATTCACTCTGGAGAGCCGGCCACTCTCCAGGTCTAGGTGGAAGCCAGCTTGAGGGAGCCCCACCTAGGAGCAGAGGTAGAGCTGCAGTCCCTCAGCCTGCCAGCCCCTAGACAGGGTGTTTTCATAGGGCATCAGTGTTCTATGTCCAGACAGGCCATGTCTACATGGGGAGAAGGAAGCCTGAGGGATACCCATGGTACACATAAATCACCTCTCACTTGGGGTGGGAGAAATCACTGGGATCTTTGTGGGCTCTCTAGCAGAACAGTTCAGCCATGCCACAGTGTAGAGGAACAGGCCATGTGGTACACTGCTGTGGGCACCCCAGGCAGTTTGTCACCAGGCAGGGGCTTACAGTAGATACACTTAGAATTTATTGACTTGTGAGGAGTCTTGAGGAGCCAGAGGCTAGAATGGGAGCACATCTGGTGACCTGATTTTTGTTGTTGTCATTTTTGTTTTCGTGCTCTTGGTTAAGGGATTTGGCTGTTCTTGGGGCCGGAGGACAGGAACACAGGCAGGGGCTCAAGAGGGGAAAGATGGAGGCGGGGAGTGCAGAGGGGGACAGGGCTGGCTTGGTCCTGAGAAAGCCTCTGCTCATGGATTGGGAAAAACTTCAGTGAGCAAGCAAAGTAAGATCACCGGACATTCAGCAGCAAGTATGTCTCACACGGACACAGCATGCGATCCTGTCAGTGCAGCTTCCCACAGAAGCACAGGTAATACAGACAGGCCGTCTTCAGGCAGGGCTGCAACACAGCTGCCCGCAATGCAACGAAAGCCCCACAACACAGATCTGTTCGAGGACAGCAGCTGGGTGTGTAGTGTAGTACCTTTCAAGACTAGAGGGTCCTGCTAACCCCTAAGATCAAAAGAAGTATGTCCAGAAGTATCATAAGCAAACACAGATCTCATTTCCAGCTTCCCTCACTCTTGCTTTGCATGAGCAATTTAGTCCAAGCTCACTGGACCAATCCTGGTAGGCGCCCTGTTCCCCAGACAGAGAACATAGTAGAGACTCCCACAGGCTTCTGTGATGTGGCAAGCTCTGCAAGCTGCTTACATGATAGCAAATACGAAACCATTAACAAGAAGTCATGTCTTGTCTTAGCTTCCAACACCCATCAGTCATATTCAGAGCTCACAACCAGACTCCCCATACTCATTATTCAGAAAACCTTTCCCCTCTCCTCTGCGTCTTCTCTTAGGGATAAAAACCCAAATTTTTCTCATTTCTTAGGTGGAACAATTTATTTCTCTTCATCCTCTGCTGCCGAACTTGGCTCCTAAGCTTGCTGGGCTGAGCCAAACCCCACAGGGAGTTCCAAAAACAGCTTCTGTGGCTTGCTGATTAAGCTTCTAGGACAGAGGCCATCTGCCTTCCCCATATTCTGCTATTAGGGATTGTTTACTTTTTTTTTTCAGGCTAAGTATACACATGCAGGTACACACATGTTCACAAAAACACAGAACCCTCTGTGTACTTCCCCAAACAGGTTAGACAGAGAATTTTCCCAGCAGCCTCCAGTCTAAGTTAACCCCCTCTCCACATATGCACAGCAGTCCTCACCTTCAGAGCTCCCAGAATTCTTCTCACCAAGAACTTATTCATCTATAAACATTACTGAAAGCCAGCCATATGTTGAGTGTTCTTTTTGGAGGGTATACCTTTGTACCCTCCACACTAGCACAAGGCCCCTGAACCTGAGGAGTCCAAGGCACGGGTAGAGGTAAGAAAGTGTGTATGTGTGATCTAATGAGATGAGTCTGTGCGAAAGGGAGAGACTATGGAGGACAACTGACCCAGTTTAGACGGCACAGGGAGAGCTGGAGGCTGAGAATTTCCTTGCTCACGGAAGGGTGGTGGCACAGGGGACCACATCTGACCACCATTTAGTCATTTACTCATGAGTGTTTAGTATTTCACCAAGCACTGAACAACACAGACAGGCTTTGCCTGGTACAGAAAATGGTGGACCTTGCTGATTCAGAAGAAGTCTCATAGTCAAATAAAGGTGTTCATGGTGGCGACACCTACCTGGAGACCTGAAGAGTGAGAGCTTACTCATGTGAAGGGCATGCTAATACACACTGGCAGAGGAAGGAACCAGTTTACACTGGAAAATGAGGAAGAATTTGATGCTCGTGATTTTAAAAAGCCATGGAAACTAACATCTCTGGTGTTAAGAGACACAGGCAGATTGCACAAAGTAAGGCTGAGAAAGTGGGCAGGAATTAGCCATGTTCTTGGCACACGCATGCACGCACACGCACACACGTCCAGCATGGTGACATGAAGAGTCAGGAAATTTTCTGGAAAGTAAAATCCACTGTTGTTATCTGCATTTAAACCTGTAGGCCTGAAAAGCTTTGGGGTGACAATGATTCGGAGCAGCAGGTAGCTGGGTCCGGAAGACCTTGTACACACAGTCACCCAGTCCAGGAGACAGATAGGGCTAAGACAGAGCACAAACACAGGATGGGCTGTGTTGTGTACTTTAAAAAAAATTCTTTAATTTACATTTCCTTTATCTTTTTCTCCCTACTCCACCCCCAATCCCTTTCAACATCCCAACACCAGGTAGGAGAGAGAAAGGGTTAGTGGGAGAGGGGGAAATGCTCTATTAGCTGCTTCCTGCTGGTTAGGTTCATCTGGTTCATTGGAGCCAGTCCAATCCTGGTCTCAGATCTCCAACTTCTTGTCTCACAACAGCAACCAGGAGCAGCAGGGGGGAAGCAGGAGCAGCCTTGTTCTTTCTCAGAGTTCCCACTCTCTGGGCTCTGGCATTTATTCTCTCTCCAGAGCCCTCAGATTCAAACTATCTGCAGCTGGCAAAGAGCTCCTCTCAGAGCCCACATGAGGCAAATAGTCTGCAGCTGGGGACCATCTGAATCAGCCCCACATCCCACACCTGGCACCAAAACAAAAACATGTTTATACCCACAACAGGGCTGTAGCTCAGTTGGTAGAGTAGACGCCTAACACTTACAAGGCCCTATGTTTGATCCCCAGCCGTGCATGAATCCAGTGTGATGCAGCATGCCTGTAGTTCTAGCATTTGGGTGATGGAAGTACAAGGATCATAAATTCAAGTGCATCCTAGACTACACAACAAGTTTGAGATCATCCTGGGATACATGAGGCCCTGCCTTAAACAAAAACAATCAACGACAGCAAAAACGACAACAGGTAAAGGCTAACAGAGCTATGCTCTTGGGACTACCTTAGGCTTAAAGAGCCACTGCCATGTCCATCACAGGACCCTGGATCAGCATGGATGTCACTGCATCAGAAGACAGGGACATGGCAGTCAAACGTGAGGCCAACAAATGAGGCGCTGTATCAGTTACTTTTCTTAGCCCATGACAAAATGCATGACAAAAGTTAACTTCAGGGGTGAGCGTTCATTATGAATTTAGTTTGGAAAGTGTAGTTCCCGCAGCAGGACTGAAAGGCACCTGGACACATGGCCTCCATGGCCAGGAAACAATGTGCTTCTCCTTTCATTCAGTCCAGGACCCAGCCCATGGGACAGTCACCTACATTCAGGGTGGGTCCTCCCTCCTCAGCTGAACCTTTTTGGAGACTCCCTCATAGACAGACCCAGAAGTGTGTTTCCATGGTGACTCTAAGTCCAGCCAAATGGATAGTGAAGACTGTGCATCACACAGTGATGAAAAGAAGGGCCTGATGGCATCTGGGAGTGCTCTCAACTTTGCCTTATCTTGGCATTTTTTAACATACCATTTTTATTGATTATTTAGGAATCTCACACCATGTACCCTGAGTGTGCTCACCTCCTAGTCTTTCCACGTTCGTCCGCCTGTGTTCCCCACTCCCCACCCCCCATAAAAAAAGAGAAGAAGAGAAATAATTCATTTTGTGTTGTTCATGCATTCACTGGAACATGGTCAAATGCCCAGCGGCCAGCCCCCCCAAAGGAAGCTGAGTTCTTCTCCTTCTGCACCCCTCCAGAAGCCATCAAATGCAGACAGCTCTACTTCAGCACCTCCATGTCAAGATTTTAAAGGAGTTCTCCTGCACAGCTTCCTCAGGGATGTCACTTTAGGAGGGAAGACAAGGTAGGGGTTATCACAGAGGCCTTTTAGGTCCCTCTTTCTCAACTGTGTGTCTGCAGTCATGGCCACCAGGGAAAGAGTAACTTCCCTGTCCTTCACAGTTAGCAGGAACACAGGTCCTAGGCTTCCACATAGTTTCTGGCAATGGCACAGACCATTTGGTCTTCACCACCAGCACACACCAAGGACCTCTGCCTGGTCTCCAATGCCAGTATAGCCCTTGGATATTGACATGATCCTCTGCCAAAGCAAGGGCCACTGACCAGCACGACCTCTGGGAGAAGCACGGACCAAGGTCTTTCGAGGAGGTATAGTCCAGGAAATGGACCATTCTTCATCTTGACCACCCTGTCGCTGTTTGGAGCCAGGGCAACCTTGCTCCTGGGCAGCTTGCTCAGGGGCTGAGTCTGTGCAAGCTCCAGGCTGTTGCATGCCGTCCTGCAGACGCTCCTGGGTAATGACCTGCTCCTCTATGAACCACAGCCTTCTCTCACACCCATCATAGCTGTCATGCCTCCTGTTCTACCTTACACATGTACATTCTGCTCCTCTCCCTTTCCTGCCTCTCCGTCACATATCCATTCACTATAGTAGCATTGGAAGCTGCAATGTGTCCCATAGTATAGCCTTTTGCCCAAACAGCTTTAGATGCAAATGTTCACTGCAATGGAGTCATTGGTCTGGTTCCAGGCCTCTGGCTTCTGAGGCTGGACCCTTGCTGAGACTCTCCTGGCATATCCTTCTATTGTACAGTTATGAAGACCCCGGGGCTCTGGTTCCACAGGACTGGCTCCTTTATGTGCTCTAGCAGCTCACAGATGGAAGAGATGTTGGGGTGGGCCAACTCAAAGCCCTGGATGGGGGTGGTGTCTGAGTCGGCTAGCCCAAGTTTCCACGTGCCCCCTTAGACTATATTAGCATTAGAAGACCAGATGAAGGGGTGGGGCCAGCCCTCCTTCACCTACACTGCCCAGCCAGGGGTCCTATGTTGGCATTTGAACCCACACTGCCCAGCCAGAGGGCCTACCTTGGCATTTGAATGCCATATGACACCTTTGGACTGAGTGCCACTGTTGTCCTTTGGCCTGAAAGGGACAACAGACATTTGCCAGTTTGAACAGATTGAAGCTCAAGTGCTTAGTTATTTTAAATTAGCTGGTTATACAAGTAGAGCTTACACACTGAAGGATTAGAAGCCTGGAAAGCACTGGGACAGAAAATGTCAAAATGTGACTAAATCCAGGAAGACTAATTAAGGAGCTATATTAGCCAGCAGCCCTGGTAGCATCAAGTGAGAGAAAACGCATAATAGCTTAAAACTTGTTGTGACATTTATTGTTTACCCACAGGAATGAGAAAACAAGGTGTCATTGAAGATCCTTGGACCACTCATTGACGTCATTAGAATCCAGGCTTGCTCCATCCTCTGTTTCTCCACCTCTAGTCATTGGCTTCTTTATGCTGATTGTTCCCTCCTGGTGGCAGGTGGATACCTCAGCTCCAGACATATTAATTTTATTCAAAACAGGGCGGGGGGGGGGGGAACCAAGGATTTTTCAGAAGCCCTTCGTAGACAGCTCTTTATACTTTATTGGTCAAAACTTCCCTTCTAAATGAAAAATTGAATGTGTGTCATAGAAGAACAGGGGCCAGGCACACAGCTGGCCTGAAACAAAGATGTGATGGATTAAAAGAGAAGTCCTGTTGGGCATGAAATGCCAATGTCACAGAAGCAGGAGATGAAGGGCGAGGGTGCAAGAAGTGGAGGTTATAGATCTTGGTAACAGGACGTGAGGGATGAGGGACCAGAGAAGTCAGGATAGCATGTGGCCTCCTGCCTGGCCAGTTGGTGGGCTAGGGCACACTTACAAAGATGAAGGTTATGCAAAAAGCCACAGCTGGTTTTGGTTTTCTTCTGCAGATAAGCCACACTTGTAAACATCATTTCACTGTATCTTCATGATCACCCTTTGAAGCAAGTCTATCAGTGCCTCTGTTAGAGATGAAAACCTGGAGCCTAAGTGTGATCTGTCCTTACTTAGAGAGGAGCAGCATTTGGGCAGGCTGTGCAGCAATGATGCCCTGACCCTCCCAGCTTTTGATCTATGGCCACAGGCCTGAGGGCCCTCAGGAAACTGTAAGCTTTCTTCTGTCTGCTTCCTTGGGGCCAGAGAGACTGGCAATTGCCCCTTTTCCTATAGCAACTCACCGGTGGTCAGCAGGAACTAAGTGCTGTTTCACTTCCTAACAATTTTTTATCAGTCACTTGAGTTACCACTCCTCAATGAGTTGAGTTTTGAACATGGGAATGGTTTAGGAAACAAAAAAAGGAAAGAAATAACTTTCTTAGCAACACTGTTGACTCCAGGGATGACTAATGCATAAATCAGACTGCTGTACCCCAGCAAATCTGGGACCCCTATCACCTGGCAGCTGTGTGCTTACAGAGGGCAGTTGACACTGGGGCTCAGTGGAGATGTCCAGAAGAATGGATGCTGGGTTGGCAGAACCAGAGAAGGTTCCCTTTAGGAAGGAGTAATGAAGCCAGGAGAACACAGACATGCGTGTGCTGTGCCGAAAGGACAGGTGGCCAGCATCTGTTGACTCTGTCCTAGCCTGAGGCCTGCTGGTTCAGCGCTGTGGTCGGTCTCTCAGGGCCATGTCAGCTATTAGAACTACGGTGGTAGCCGACGGGCAGACAGGACCAACATTACATCTTTAGCACAGCAGGAAAGTGACATCTGGGCACCAACAAACTGGCTTTTATGCGGAACACAAGGAATTTAAGAGCCGGATGGAGACACTCCAGCATGGGGTGTCAGGGCTACAAGGGCTCAGGACTCCAACTTGAAAGATTTTATTCAAGTTACATTTATCAGGTAATTTATTTCTCTGTGGGGATACTGGGCTGATATAATTCTAGCCAAGGGCAAAGAGGGCAACCTTTTAATTTACTCTCTGCAATCTTATCATATGATAAGAACTTTATTACTGAAAATACCTCTTGGGCTTTCTTTGATTATTTGAGAGAACTCAGACAGAGGGGAACTCTTCAGGACTGCTGGTCTTCATAATTACTAAGGCTCATTTTTTCTTCCTGTATGCTGAAGCCCCAAACCCTGCTGGCCAAGTTGAGGTGTCTCCATCCTCAACTTGGTATCTCTCATGAAAGCCATCTTGGGGATGCCCAGACAGCACATTCCTGCCTTGCTGATCTGACAGCCAACTCTCCACAAGAGCAGCCTTCCACTCACATCTATCTCTCTCTTCATCCTTACCCTTCACCTCAGTCACCTGCTATGTGACCTTCTGACCCCCTGGCCAGAACGCCTGTCAACTCAGCCTAAGGGACAAGCTCAGGTCTTTTTCTCTCAGGTAACTTCTTATTAATGAGGAAATATTAGCAGAAACTCAATTCAACTGACCAAATGCTGGAGAGGTGATGGGAATGCCAAAGGCTGGGAGACTCAGGAGAGGAACTATTGAAGGATTCTACCTGAAGGGCCAAGAGGAAAACCAGGGAGCATTCTGGGAATAGTCTGTAAGGAAGGGGAGGCTGGCATGAGAGGGGCAGAGCTTGCATCCCCTGAACAGATTACCTGCGTGGCTTGACTTAATACACCCTTTACCCCTGCCTTCCTTATCTATCTATATTTATTTGAGTGTCTTTTCACTGCCAGGTAACCTACAAGGGAGTGGGAACAAGTGTGAATCAGATGTGTTCTGTCTTGAAGGAGCTCCTAGGTTAGGGAAAGATGAATTTCCTGTAGTCCTTCAAAGGTAAATACTCTGATCCCAGTTAAATACATCTCTCACCCCCACCCCATGACATCCACTGGGTCTGAGAGCAGCCTAAGTCTCACCCCGGCCTCCTCAACCTGGCCTCTGTTCTGGCCTGAAGATATTCAGTGTTTTCTCCATCTGTTCTGGGAATTTCCTGCCTAAGCCTGGAGACTATACCAGATGACCTCATCCACTCCATGTATCTGAAGGAAAATGGGGTTTTGAGGAAGTTCATGCCCTCACACTTCCCTGTTTCTGGCAGCCTGAGGAAGGATGGAGAGGAAACTAAGTTCGATCTGCTTCCCTGAGCTTACTCCTTCCAGGGAGAAGATGGGCTGGTTCTCCTGTGTGCCTCACTGCCCTGTGGGAAGCTAGGTCTGGACAAACCAAAGAGGCTAATTTAGGGTTCAGGGCAGTTAGTGGAGGGGCACAGGGTAGGACCATCACAAAATTCTCCCGTGAAGAGTAGCATCCCTGGAAGAACTTGGGGGTCAGCATTGCCTGGTAAGTCTTCAACAACCTTTACCACGTGTCTCTGAGATCCCACGAAGAGTTCCCGTGAGGAAGGCTTATCTCTGTAAGGGCTCATGACAAAGTTTCTAGGACAGAGTGAGATTACTTCCACGTGCAGAGGACCCACAGAGCTAGGAGAAGTGCCATTCACCAGGCGTTTGGACATGGGCGTGGATGTGTCAAGCAAGATCCACTCTCTTAGGATGGCATTTGGCTGCATGTAACAGAAAGCTGAATCCTGAGCCCAGCTAACAAAGTATGGAGGTGGACTGAGCGCATCTCATGGCGGGGGAGGGGAGGTTGGGTGGCATGAACTGGAGCTCCTTCTGTCTTCTGATTCTAATAGTGCTTCAATCCTCTTGGTTGTAAGCAGGCTAACTTACCCCTAGCCAACCACAGCATAGACTGTCCAGGGAGTCATAAGAGCAAAGCAAAAGACATTCTGGCCCTGTCTCCTCTTTGTTCCTGTTGTTGTTATTTTTAGAGACAAAAAAACAAAACAAACAAACAAACAAAAAACCTAACAACAACAGGTGCGGTGGCAGAGCACACCTGTGATCCCAGCACTCAGGGAGGCAGAGGCGGGCAGACCTCTGTGATTTTGAGCCAATCTGGTCTACAAAGCAAGTCCAGGACATCCAAGGATACACAGAGAAACTATCTCGAAATCCTCCCCCCCCCCCAAGGTTGTATCTTATTAGCCAGACCTATGTCATACCATCATTCCTGGCAATGGGGAACCTGAGAAATCAAGACTGTTAGCAGAGCACATTGATTTTCCTTTCCCAGACAAAATCAATGTGGAAGGTGGAGAGAACGGATAAAGGCTAAACAACTAACTGGCTGCATCTGCCAATACATATGGAAGGATAGAATTTGTCTGGATGACAAGTAGGGGGAAGGAATTTCAGGCAAAGGAAATGGTGAGAGCAAAGTCTCAACTGGGAACATCTGGTTGGTGTTCTTGGAAAATTATAAGTCTAAGACAATATTTTAAATAATTATTTGATAATTTCACGTATGCCAATCATGTATTTTGATCGTATTCATCCCTATACCTATCACCTCAGATCCATCTTTTCCATCCCCCAACTTCATGTCTTATTTTTTTATTACCCCACTGGGTCCGATTTGTGCCGCCCGTATATGCATGGGTGGGGAGTCCACCAGAGCATGGTTGACCTTCAGGAAACACACCCTAAAGAAAACTTTCCCCTAGTAGCCATCAGCCCTCCACGGCTCCTCGGGGTGGGCTCCTTGAGCTCTGCCCCTCCTGGTACAGGGATGTGGACCACCCTAAGTTTGTGCAGGACTCGTGTAGGCCACCACAGCTGCTATGGATTCAGGAGTATATCGGCCCTGTCACATCCGGAAGGTAATGTTTTTCTTGGGTTCTCCTCAACCTCTGGCTCTTACAGTCTGTCTGAACCCTCTTCTGTGATGCTCCTGATCATTGAGTGGAGAGGATGTGTCATATAGATGTCCTGTGAAAGGCTGAGAAATCCACACTTACTCTTTGCGCTTTGAAAGTTTTTTCATTAACCACCATCCACTAGCAAAGACACTTCCTTTATGAGGACTGAAAGCTGTATTGATCTATGGGTAGAGATATACATCTTTAAATACTATGTCCATTTTTTTCAAATTAATAGTAGCAGGTTCATTTCCCAAAGGTATGAGCTTCCCAGACATGAGTTCTTGGTCAGATGTACAGTACTGGGCATGTGTGAAGCAGGCTTTAAACTCAATCAGAAAACGTTTGGTTGACCCCTCCCCCCATAACATGCACGCCACTACTGCTCCTGTGGGCGCATTGCCAATCCAATCATTATTGTTGCTTACAGGGTCGATAGCTGGGGAGCACTGATTTTTTACTCTCCCACCCCAGCAGCCTACATAGCACCTCCCATTAGTATCTAAGCTAACCAGCAGGAGGAACATTCTCGGTTCATGCCAAGCTGAGTTCTGCAGCCCTGTGCCCCGCATTTGTGGAGTCCAGCAACAGTGTTGCCATCAGGTTCTGGCGGACAGCTGAGGTTCATGGCATAGCTTACAGCATTTGGGGGCTTTCTGGAACAGATGCCCCTGACCAACAGTTTGAAGGCAGGGAATCCCACACCTGGGTTGGGACTGTTTGTCAGCCTATGGCTGTGGGAGGAACATTATTCACTGCGTAGAGTAATTCCAATTAAACTCTTTCGGGGCCTGGTAGAAAGTGTTTAGATCACTGGGGTGCTGCCCTCAGAAGAGAGCAACATAGTATTCACAGGAGTCCCGTTAGTTCATGAAGGTGTGAGTTATTAAGGAAAAACAGGACTGCTTCTTGTTGGCACCTGACTTCTTGACTTAACACATGATCTCTCCATCTCACACGTCTCCTTTATGATGTGACACAGACAGGGGGGACCCTCGTTAGGACTGACTTCTAAAATCGTAAGCTAAACAAACCTCTTTACAAAACACCTGAACCTCAGGTATGTTATTACAACCACAGAAAGCCAATTAATATGCTTTATGTACTCTGTACCCCTCTTCAGGCTTTTCTCTCTCTCAGGTCTAATTTGCTTGCATCTCTCTAGCATCCAGCAGAGCAGACTCTCACTGAGCATGTGATGAGTGGCTGAGCACATAATAATAGCACGGAGTGAATGTTTGCCTTACAGCGCCAAAGGAGATGTGGAAAGACAAATCATTATTTAAGTACAAACATTTGTTTTCATCCTGTCTGTTCATGTTTCCTCCAGTCCTCTCTCCCTCTGACCTTCTCCAAGGCACACTAGCTGGTTGGCTGGAAAGCTAATTAAGATTAATTTGAGGACCTAGGGAAAGAAGAATCACCTAGAATTTGTTCCCAACTCTTTAGTCTGAACAAGTTGCTCCTATGGGGGTTAGTTTGTGAGCACTGGCATGGCAGCTAATAGGAGCTGCCTTCCTCTCAACCCTACTCACTGAGTTGTTTACAAAGCAGCTACTGGCAAAGTCATTTCTTCCAAGAATCTACCCCAAGGAAAACCCCTTCCAGCACACAGGGTGGACAAGGAGTACATTAACTTGAGAAGGTGATTGCTGGCAGGCAGCAGACTAGTTCTGGAAGCTGGTACCAAAGGTTTGTTGTTGTGCATGGCCAAAGGGCAACCGCACAGATCTGGCATTGGCCATGTCCTGCTCTGCCGTAGTGGGGGTGGGGCACAGACGGAACCAAAGGCTGTTACTTCCTGGGCTTCTGGTTTGGCTGTTCTGTTGGAGCATTGCTAAGTGCCAGGTCACTTTTAAGCCCAGCTCCCGCTATAGGCAGAGCCCAGTGAGAGCTTGGAAAGCAGGAGCAGAGAGTACCTCCTGGAAACATGGCCCCTGTCCTTAAAAGGCCGTGGAAGACAGACCATGTGGGAACATCGCCTGGTATTAAGTCCAAACACCAAAGCTGCTGGCTGTGATGAGGAGATCAATTCCAGATGGAAATGAGCATCTTGGAAAGGTCATGGTGGGGGTTATCAAGGCAGAGCACATCCCTACAAGCAGTGTGGGAGGGGCTATGCTGCCCTCCCTCCACAACTAAGGCCGGGGCTGCTCACACAGGGGTGGCAGGGGTGGTAGCTGCACTCAACCTGTAGGAGAGGGCAGTGCCGTCATGCTCTTCTCTGCTCAAGGGGATGCAACGGCGCAGTTTGGAGACCATGAAGTGAAGGGCTCACAGGTACAGAACTGGGACATGCCTCATGCTCTGGGCCTGTCGCTAGCTAACCCACTAAGTGGCTTTTGCAGTCTCAGTTCTATACTTCAAACTCACAGGAAAGGCAGCCTTTGACCCAGTAGAGGAGGCAGCCGTTCATGCTGAATCACCCACAAACAAAGGGGTGCCTCAGCCCCATCTCAGCCTCAGTATGTCCCCTCACACCTCTCCAGACTGGGCCACTCATCTGACGATAGATGGTTGGCAAAAGGACAATCCATGACCCTTTCTGTGGCCACAAAATTGAACTCAGCATTCACAACACCACCTCTCTCTGTGTTATCAAAACAGAAAGAAGGCTGGCAGGCTGGCGCCACAGGCTGCCTGTCTCAGAAAATGAGAGTGACCAGAACTCATTGTCAAGGCCTGGGGTTGCGTTTAAAACGCCCTGTGTGACTAAGAATGAGGTGGAGCTTAGAGTGGCATGTACAGAAAAGTGGGGTGTTTAGGGGGTAGTGTGACTCAGTGAGGGCTGAACACATGGCAACATTCACAGTATGCTTAGACCCTACCCTTAATGTAACACATGGTGAGGTACCAGCCTGTTGTTGTCATTTTGTGAAAGGGGAAACTGAGGTACTGTGTGAACTCACCCAAGATCTCTTCATGCCTAGTAAGTGGTAGAGCCAGGCTTAAGCTATGATCGATTCTGAGCACTCAGAAGTGCTCAGAGTGCAGTGCTGGGGACAGATGAGCAGGGGCAGCTGAGCATTGTCTCTGCACTCTGTCCTCTGTGCTAAGATCACAACCACAAGGCTTTTAAAAAGGCAAAACAGACACATCAAAGGGCCTTTAGAAACTGTGAAGGACATGTGCACCCCTTCTCCCACTTCTGTATCACCATCTTCTCAGCTGTCACAGCCTAAGCAAGAGGACCATCCAACACACACCCCCAATCCATTCCTATACCCAAATGTCACCAGCACCTGAGGCACATCAAGTTTCACACCCCTAACGCACAGAGTGTTTTCCAGCCCAGGACACCTAAGCCTTCCAGCCCCTTCACAGGCTCCCCCTTCCACAGGCTCCCCTTTCCACAAGATCCCCTTCCACAGGCTCCCTTTCCCACTGGTACCCCATTTCCACAGACCCCCTTCCATGCATCTCCTTTCCACTGTCACCCCCTTTCCACAGGCTTCCCTTCCATGGTACCCCCTTTCCACTGGCTCCCCCTTTTACAACACCCCTTCATCAGGCTTCCCCTTCCACAGGATTCCTTTCCACGGCTCCCCCTTTCCACGGCTTCCCCTTCCACAGGCTCCCCCTTCCACAGGCTCCTTCTTCCACAGACTCACTGTTCTACTGCTCCCCCTTCTGTAGACTCACCTCCCAAAGGCTCTCACTTCCACAGGTTCTCCCTTCCACGGGTTCACCTTGACTCCCTATCCATCCCAGATGCCTTTCCAGCCCAACACATTGGCAGCTCTCACCCCGACTCCTTTGACTCCACACAACTATTCTCTTCTGTCATTTGCTTCCACCAGAACACTGTTCATCCAGAAACTAGTAGACCTCTAAATCTAGAAGGGTCCTGTTTTTTCATTGCCTGATCTACTTGAACTATGACCCCAAAGCTCCAGTCTGGCCAAAATAGCAAATTTGGGCCCACATAAAGAGATTCTCTCTCTCTCTCACATACACACCCCACATGCTTACTATAAATCCCTTGAGTGTAGGGACCCTTTTGCTTTATTCACATAGCAAACCCCAGGCCAAACATAGAGGCACATGGTATATTTCTCATAAATGCTGTGCAAATGAAGGGCTTGCAGAAGTGGCAGTGTGGAGAACAGCATGCTGCGAGATGGGCTGTCAGTCATGTAGTCCTATATTTCAGCCCTGGGACCGACTGATTGAGCAAACACACACCGGCTCTGAACACTGGCCACCACCATGGCCCTATGGGGCAGGCACTGTGATAGCATTCCTCTATAGTGAGGAAGCTGGATTCCCAGACAGCCTGAGGAGCTCGCCCAAGGCCCCAGAGGTGTGAGGTATAGAGCAAGCTTTGAGCCAGAGTCCATGCTCTGAAGCACGTATGTGGCTAGGACATGGAAGCTCCTGGAATTCCTGTCTGGATAAGTGGAAGGACAGTCTTAGATGCAAACGGTAGACTGGAGAGCTTGGGTTAGGCATCAAGCTCGGGGTATCTGGGCATGGATGGGCACAGCTGCCCCCTGTGTCCTCCATACATAGCCTGTCTCTAATCTTCAGCTCTGTCAGGAGAATAACACAGACGGGAAGGTGTTGAAGCCCTTGAACACACCCCCTAGCAATGAGGTGGGTCTGAAAACTGTGGGCACAGCCATAGGTGGCCCACACTAAACTGAATCAGTGGTGCTTCCTCTCACCTGCCTACCCTCAGTTCCTGCCTCTCCAGTCCCTTTTCATGCCTTCCCACCTCCAGGAGGCAGAGAGGGAGAGGAGAAGCCTAAGAGAGAAGGCTGCCAACCCGAAGAAGAAAGGACACATGGCTAAAAACAACAAAGCCCCTTTCTGATTGATGAGCTCTCCTGCAAGCCAGGAGTTTGGGGATTAGAATGAAATCTTTGGGCCTTTCTT
The DNA here is from genome assembly GCF_907164565.1 of Psammomys obesus. Taxonomy (NCBI): domain Eukaryota; kingdom Metazoa; phylum Chordata; class Mammalia; order Rodentia; family Muridae; genus Psammomys; species Psammomys obesus. Next base: position 2,191,836 of record NW_026596443.1, on the reverse strand, counting down.
GTGGTGGCTCAGGCACCGGGGTTTGTCTGCCAGGCAGGCTTGCCTCCGCCTTCCATGGAAGTTTTCAAGCCCAAGCCAGCCTAGTTCTGAGAGGGGTGGGGGGAACATTGGAGGACCTACCCCTGCCACAGAGTTGGGGGAGGCCCAAGGGTCTTCTGGATGTTAGAGGGGCTAGGAAGAAAACCTTAACCCTTCCCGGTGGCCTTGTTCCTCCAGCAGGAGGTAGCTGCCGTCTCTCTCCAGCTGTTTGGTTTCTATCTGCCAAGACTGCGGCAGGAGCTGGGGCTGGGGGGAGGTGGAGATAAGCTCCCAAGGGACATCAGGCCACCACCCAGCCACACACACAAAGGACAGGAAACAGAGAAGGTTATTATTGCCATAGGAAGGAGAAACAAAAGTGAATTGGGATATTGAAAGGAAAAGTAAATCTATAAAGAAAAAACAAAGAAAACAGAGAGAAGAGGTAGGCAGCCATGGTGGCACACACCCGAAATCTGAGCACAGGGAAGGAAGAGGCAGGAGGGCCCTGAATTCAAAGTCAGCTTTCAGGCTTCACAGGGGCCGCACACCAGACATCCCGCCTATCCGACATTTACATTAGGGTTTACAACAGCAGCAAAATTACAGTTATGAAGTAGCAATGAAATAATGTTATGGTTGGGGGTCGGCACTCCATGAGAAACTATGTTAAAAGGCTCGAAGTGTTAGGAAGGCTGGGAGCCACTGGGCTACAGTGAGGCTCCTCCTCAAAAGCAAAAATAAAGAATGGCAAAGGAAGGGAGCAGTGGAAAAACTCGCTACCCTTCATCACTAGCCGTGGCGGGAAGGGTTGGGTTAGAGCAGGCGGAGAAAGCTGGCCTTGCCTAACGAGTGGCACGATTGCCCACCAAAACGCCTGCCTTACGAAGAACCCTGAACATGCAGAGAATTGAACTTTTGGCTTTCCGGGAGATCGTTGGAAATAGAAAGGGTTTCCTAAGGGCCAGAGCAAGGCTAACGAGAAGCTCACAGGCTAACGAGAAACTGCCATTTGCAAAGGATGCCTCCAAATGTAATCAGGGATTGTCAGCACTAAGGGATGGGCGGGGGAAGTGGCATAGAAGGACCTGGGAGCTGTGCCCTCTTCAGCCTGTCTCTTCTACTTAGAGAGCAGGAAGAATGATTTTTGTGAGTGGAGACTGAGGTAGTGTGGGACTTGGGTGAAGTCTGGGTTGATGTCTTGTCCCTTTGAACCCTGACCGTATTTGCTATGTTGATGAAGTCTCAAGCAGCCCTCTCTGTTTTGTGGTCACGTTAAGGACAGAACAGCTCTATGCTTGATGAGATGAGATCTGGGCATGTGTGTCACCCTTCTACTCTTCCCCCAAGAAGCCATCTTGGACAGCCTCATTTCATTCACTCATTCAACAAATGTGTATTGAGGCCCCTCCCCATAGGACAGGTGAGATGTCAGACACCGGATGTGACTTAGCAGATGAAGCCCCGAGTCATACATCCAATGGGAGCCAGGGGTGCAGATCCTCAGTGGACTAACTCCTGAATCCCTTGATGTACCAGCTACTCAGGCTCTCAAGTGTGCACCTTCTGGGCCAATGGCCCCCACAGGCAGACATCAGGGCTTCTCAATTGCCACTTTCTGGGTGGCTGACACTATGCCGGGCCCAGTGAGTGTATGGTGCCAAGGGCATTAAACTAAGCAAGAAGTTTCCCAGGTTTCCCCGGTCCCAGCACAGCCCTTCACTGAGGGGACATGCAGAAGCAGACGAGAGACGTTTGGAATGGAGAGGACAGGAAAGGCCTGGGCTGGCTGCCAGCCCCAGATGCCTCTGGAGCAGGGGTCCATGGTCCTCTGTGTTCTGGAATGTGAGAGGAGCCTGCCAAGGCGTCTTAAAACGGCTCCTCCCCAAGCCTTCCCTCCTCACCCTGGACAGAGCCACGCTGGCACAGCCTGTTGGACCATCCTCACAGTGCACGAGTGCCTCTTGGTGGACAAACAGCCGTCCCTGCTCTCCCTAGTCCTGAGGATTTGTGAGCCATTAAAGGAACCGGATCCAAAGCCTTTGTCCCCACAGCATGCCAGACCCTCTACGGCAGGAGGGCCATCTTAGGCATGGTCTAAGCCTGCACCAGGGCCCTTTCTCCAACATGTGACTGGGGCCATGGGCCTGGGTTCTTGGCTGACCGCAGAGCACATTTACTGTCAGCGTGGGCTGACCTCATATCAGGCCAGCCCTGGCCCCTGTGTCACTCTCCTCCAAACCAAGAACTGTGTACAATGCAGTTTGAGGACAGAAGCAGTCTAGGCGTGTGATGATCCTTCCCCGCCTGATAGTGATTGTGGCAAGATATGGGCCATACCTGAAGCTTTCTGGCTGTGTCACTGGTCCTGGGCAGAAGGAGAGGATGGGAATAGCGAAGCATTTCAGCTTGTGTTGTGGGGAAAAGATAGAAGGTTGGAGGAGGCGGGGCCCTGGGGCGCTGTAGAACTTGGGAGCATCCACTTGTTCTTGTTTCTATTTCCCAGCAGATAACAGGCTAAATGCAGAGGAGTAGGAGGCAGGTGGGAGGAGGGCAGCATGAGGAGCTGCCTATTCCGGTGGGTGGTGAGGGTACTGGCACTCCTAGGGTCCTGGGAGATGGGCGCTACGAGAGACGGGTGCTGTGGGAGGCTTTCCCACCTTGACTCCTTAAGCCTTCACTGCAGCAGGAACCTCACCTTTCATTTGTTTTGCTTGGTTAAGTTTTATTTGTTATTATTATTTTTTTTTTACTTGTGTGTGTGTGTGTAACCATGGGTGTGTGTGTGTGTGTGTGTGTGTGTGTGTGTGTGTGTAAATACCCAAGAAAGCCAAAAGAGGGTCATGGATTCCCTGGAGCTACAGTTAAAAATGTTTATAAGCTGCCTTCTATGAGTGCTGACAACCAAACTCAGGTCCTCTGGAAGAGCAAGAAAGTTCCTGTAACCACTGAACCATCTTTGCACCCAACCCTAGCCTGTCCAATAGCAAACTGAGTCCATGTAGAGGTGTTTGAGCATCTTGTTTGAAGTACCTTGGTAAAGTGGTGGTAGGGGGGTTTGAACTCAAGTCTGTCTATCAGATCCAGACAACTCCTTAACACTGAATCAGCAGTTCACCCAAGAATAAAGAGGCTGAAGCAGTGGTGACATGGACCCTGAGGTCCAGACTTCCAGGGTTGACTCTGTATCTAAGAGAAATAGATTTCAGTTAGAATAATGTCATGTCTTAATTAGGCAGCCAATTGGGTTTGAGGGAAAGTCAGGGAAACAACAACCCAGCTCACCCTTGTCTCTCTCCTTCCATCATTCACTCCTGCCCTCTAGCATGACTCATGGAGCAATTACAACCTGTGAGGAATGGTGTTAAGTCTCAAACACAAACTAGCTTAGGAGCCAGCTGCCCCTATTCTTGGAACTCAAAATTCCTTGAGAACTTCCAGAAAACAGACACAGCTTTTCACACCCGCCCCGCCCTGCCCCCTCCATACAGTTTCCCCCTCCTGGCTTTTTTTCTGCACCCCAGACCATGTCAAGCTCAGCAAGCTCCCATCTATTCCTCAGCAACCTTAACTTGGAAACAGAAGAGCTAGCTCCTTCCCAGACCCTCCCTTCTCAGAGCCACCCTGAGGCCTGGCTGTACAGGAGAGGCCAGTGAGCTTTGAACAAACACGTCTTGACATGTACAGGCCTGTGGGCTGTACATCTAGACACAGCTGGGCCTGGGGCAGCCCAAATTCTCCAGGTCATAGGTTACTCTGAACTGACTTCTAATTCTGGAGCAAATGAACAGTTCCTTGGCTCCCTCTCTCTCATAGCCACTGGCCCGACCTTGGAGCCACCACACCCCATTCCTTCTGTGCACCAAAGCAGTGCCCAGGGCTTAGGGCCAGTTCCCAAGTCCTGTCCTAAGAGGGGTGTCCTTTCCCAGAGATTTCTCTACATGCCATATCTGATCATGTCCCCATTCTTCCCCATTCCCAGTCCACTCCAACCATACACCTCTTTTTTTCTTCTTTTCCCTTTCTTCCTCATTCTGTAACACAAAGGCCCCACAATTACCATTTAGCTAAGCAAAATCCTCACTGGAGAGAGGGGAAGGAAAGAAGTTGACAGGAGAGAAGCTGGGAACTCTCAGAGAAACAATTTCCTCCTCAAAATAGCTGTCATTCCCGTGAGCCCTTCCTTCCCACAGAAGTATTTCAGAGCAGACAGCTCATACCTTCTTGATTATTCTGGTTATCCCTGCTTCCAAACATTTCATTCCAATGCCAAGCTACAGTGGGCACTATTAGTCAATTGTCCTAATTTTGAATTGGTAAATAAGGCTGCATGTCTCTTACTCTTAGCAAATGTGGTATATTCTGATTGCATTAAAGATGAGCCATACTGCACACACAAGCGGGAACACACATGGTGAACACACATGGTACACACACACACACACACCAAACAAATAAATGGTACAGTGCTTTTATTTCCCCTAGTGTCCTCTCGGTCATCCAGACACTATGGGTTTCTGCAGGTCCCAAATCATATCTGTTCCTGTCTTGTCCTAGACCTCACAAAAAGGTCTGTATTAGGTAGCTAACCCAGCATACCAAATCATGCCACCTACAGTGACAGAAACAGCAATCATCATGTATACTCATGAGTTCTACTGTGTGCCTGGGTGTAGCCTCTGGGTCTTGAGGCTGCAGTTAAAAATGTCTCTGGGTCTGGGCTGCAGTTCATTGGTAGGTAGACCATCAGTCTAGGTGGAGGTGGAGGGAAGAGGGAAGGGAAGTAGCCAAGATTGCAGTGTCTGGGGTTAAGAGGGGGGAGTGGGGCTCAAGAATCAACCTCCAAGTTTGCCTGCTCAACTGGCAAATGTCTGTGGTTATGGGAGAAAGTCTTTTCCCTCTTCAGGAAGGTAAGAACTTTTTTACTGAAGGCTGGGTGCCACAGCAAACAGACAGAGAAAGCTAGGTAGGGCTGGACATTTTTTATGATCTGAAATATAGATGTCACCCCATATCACTCCTGTTGTGCTCCAGTGGGCAGAGCAAGGGCAGACCTCGCCAGTTAAAAGGGAAGAGGATGTAAATCATGCCCCTTCATGAGAGGAGAATCTGTCATGGCTAAAAAAGAGCAGATGAAATGGGATAAAAATAAAAGTGTGGCCATGAGGTCTCTGACATTTTTTGAGCCTCTAGCACGCACTTGGTGAACTTTCTGTTAAGTCATCACAGGGGCTGAGCTTCAGAAGAAAATAATGTGAGGTTCCAATTCATCATCTCTTTGCCCCTGAAATCCTAGCCCAGGCTTCTGCCTCCGTCTTTGGCTCTGTGATTTGCCTTAGCCAAAGGCATGTTCTCAGAGATGAGCTAGGCAGAGACTTTTAAACTCCTTGCTGTTTCTCCTTGGGCTCTTGGCATCTCTGCGTCTGCATTCTCTCTCCTTCTGTGGAGAAGGTCATGGCTTAGATATAGTTTGAGTTCGCACGGGCTTTCGCACGGGCTTCCTGTGATGAAAGTTCTTCCCATTGTTGACTATTGAGAGAAGAAGCTTTATTTATTTAGTGGAGGGGTCTGTGGACAGGGTCAGAGTTTGATAGGCTCACTAAAGCAGAGCCCCATGTTTGAGTCCTAGTGTCTTGATAAGCAGAGACAGACAGGTAGGTGCAGACATGTGCCCCCCTCTCCCCACATCAGTCCAGTGTCCCCTCACTCTGCTAGCTAGAAGGCCGTTACCACTTGGACCAGGAGTGTGAGCCAGAATAAACCTCTTTTTTCTTATAAAAATAACCTGTATCGTGTATTTCATTATTTTAACAAAACACAGCTGATATGGGGTGCGTGGTCAACTAAAGATGGCCGCAAATCCCTGCTCCTGCTTTTGACGTCTGGGTTGGTCTCCTTAGCTTACTTGATCAAAGGAATCCAGCAAATGTGAAGTCCTGGAACTTCCAAGGACATTTTAAATTTATTCTCAGGTCTCTTAGTGCACTCTGTAAGAGAACTGGACCTCTGCACCATGCTAGACTCTGGGCACAGGCCTCTCGCTATCCCTTCCAGGTGCCCACTCTGTCAGGGAAGCCTCCTGTTCCCCACTAATCCACCAGCCTGCTACCAGCTGAACACTACAATGACCTCAGGCAGAGCCACATGCAATAGAAACAACTGGCCCACAAAACCAGAAACGACGTAATCAAATGACTGTTCTAAGCCACTGAATTCTTTAAAAAATATTTAAGTTTTCATACACTCGAAGATTGTGTGATAAGTTTAATTCCTCTTTCCTCCTCTCCTCCCCTTTCCTGCCCCTTCCACTTCCTGTCAGTGTCCCTAGTCTTTTTAGCTAGATATGTGTAGTATGATTTACATATTATAGCATTTATATAAAATCTGGGAGCCACAAATGAAATAAAACATGCCTTTTTGAGACAGGCTTAATCCATTTAATTTGGTTATCTCCAGGTGAAATGACACCATTTCCCTCTTTGTGTTAAGCCTCTGCACTCTGAGGTAATGCAGTGTTTGACACAGCTCATTGGCATGACATCAGTATTCTCCTTGCCTCCCTACAAGGTAACCAGGAGTCTCTGCTAAATAGCTTAGGACTCTGAAAGTGAACAGGTAGATTCTTGCCTCATGGGACAGACAGCTGGAATGAGGGTCAGTGATGGTGTTGATGAAGTCACACTGTAAAGAGAGAAAACAGGCTCAGAGAGAGTGTTCTGGGGACTGACGTATCCCTTTATACTCGTATTCCGGTCTCAACTCCCAAAGAGACTACACTTGGAGACAAAGCATTTAGGGGGTAATCAAGGTTAAATGAGGTCATTGGGGTGGGGCCCTAACCCTATGCAACTGACGGCCTTACTAGGGAGGAAGTAGGAACTTCTCCAAGCACACACCACTGCACTGGGGAAAGCCCTGTGAGCCATAGCAAGAATATGGCCCTTGGACAATCCAGGAAGCAAGCTCTCACCTGAACACAACCAGCAGACACCTTGGACTCTGATTTTCAGTTGGCAGGTCTCTGGGCAGTAATGGTTGTTTATTAAACCATTCAGTGTGTTTTGTTACATTGGTCCAGCCTGACGTAGACTGGTGACTGCCACCATCCCTCTAAGCAGGCCTGGGGTAGGAACAGCTTGTTTTCCTCATCTCTGGTCAGCTGCTTTTTCTGTTTTGTCCATTTCCTCTGAGAGGAGGGAATTAGCCCTCCTCCTGCTACACCAAGCATCTTCTAGGAGGTCTCTAACTAAACTAGTGAATGCTACACTTAGGAAGGAACAGTTGAGACTTCAGCCCCATTCAAAGCCTACCGGTCTAATGTGTAGCTGCTTATCCTCAGTCAGTCTTCACCAAAACATCTACAGTTCTGCCATCCGGAGTCATTTAGCCTTCCTGTTCACTTCAGACCCCTCAGCAGGGTTCTAGGGGCAAACTTGGAACAAGTGTGCACAGACTGGACAGAGTCCAGCTTCCTCCTGGCCAGTCCTGCTGCTGTGTGTCACTCCTTCCACTGGCTTCGGACACAGGACAGCTATGGCAGCTGCCCTGGAGCTGTTGTCCAGGCCGCTGTCCCACTTCACTGTTTCCCTGGGGGTGTGGTGGCAGAGAGTGTGGCAGGTTGGACAGGATGAGGAATAGGGTTCAGCTGAAGGTCTGGGAAGTGTAGGGTGGAGCTGGCTGGGACAGAGTGGTGATTGCGAACCCTCCTTTATTTAGAGAGTTAATATAACCCTGGCTTTCCAACCTTTTGCACCTTCTTCCCTTTTCCACTGTCTTTGTGCAGCGATGGCCTCCAAAATCAGAACTTGCCAGATGTACGGACAGCATCAATTGCACAATGGAATTCGTCAGCTTTTCCCCAAAGATATTTCCCAAACACTTCCAAAACAGACTCTCCCCCCCCCCCCCCGCCAATTCTCCCCTCTGCCTCCACAAGAGTAGTTTGCACAGCAGTGTCTCCGGTGGCAGGAGGCTCTGTGGCTCTGCCACACAAACTGTCAACAGGGCAGGGATGCCAAAGCATCCTTCAAAAAGCAGTCAGGATGAGGCATCTGTTCCCGACATCAAGGCGGTGGAGCATGAATACACAAAGGTCAGGGAGCCAGTCTCTCCAGCCTCTGCTAGCTCCCTTCAGCAACAGCCACCCAAACACATCGCCGCCATGACCGTTATGCCAACAGAAGTGGCAACGGAGGGAATTACACAATTTCCATCCCTAGCCCCGTACTGGTAATCTTTCTTTCATTGCTCGTTCTTTCAGCTTTTCCACATTTGCCTGAAATGAATGAATGACTAGATTCAGGGGAATTTATTTTTTTTAATGTTTGGGAAATGACTGTTAGCATTACAGAGCCTCTTTTTCCTGGCTTCTCCTCCTCCTCCCCCTTCTTTTAAGGGAGTTGGGTAGGAATAACTTTCTCCTCTTTTGAAAGACTCAGATTCGCAGATTTACAGCACAGTGACCACCTGTGTTCTGTCTTCTATTTTCTAAATGTCTAGTTATTTTTAAGGAAAAAAAAAAAAAACTTGTCACACCTACACGAGCGCGCGCGCGCGCACACACACACACACACACACACACACACACACACACACACACACACAGAGCTTTTATATATGTCCTTTTAAAAATGTATGCATCTTGGTTGCCAAACTTATGTGCCCAAGAAATGTGACCCTTTCATTTTCTTTAAGAAATCAAACTCCTATTTTGACTCTCCAGTTGGTTGGGCTGGCAGCATCTTAGTAAGTTCAGGAAGATCCCACTTCCTCCTGGTTCTGGCTACTGCAGGGTAAGGTAGCCCTGCCACCAGAAGGCAGCTCACCTGCTTGCTGAAGCAGGCTCTGAGCCCTCCCTCTCTCTCTGTACCTTCCTGGGCGGTTGGGCTTTCTCAGTTGTGGGAAGCTGCTCTGTGGTCCCTTCAGGTTGGTGGCTCCCCGTATTACTTTCTCAGTGAAGACTCTAGGATTCCACCACACACTGGAGTCAACAGGAAGGATTTCCTGGGAAGACACACGAGCATGCTCAAGTGAGCGCACTCGAACACACACACACACACACACACACACACACACACACACACACACAAACACACAGTGTGGTACATCCACTGAAGTCATGTCCCTGGGAGCTTGCTACCTCCTGCAGTTAACTGCATACAAAAGGCACAGGTCTTCCTGTCCTGGGCCTTTAATCTTTCAGTGTTTTTGTTCCTTTTGGAGGTTCATCCCAGTCACTGGCTGAAGAATTGGATGCAGAGCCCAGGGCTACAAACCTTGTCAATGTCTATGTTCTGTATTTTCTCCAGTCCTCCTCAGTGCACCTGAGTGTTATGTTAGGAAGGCAGAGGGAGGGGGTGTCTTTGTTATGCCTCACCTAAAGCTTTGACCTTCTAATCTCTATGATCTAGGCAAATGAATGGGGGCTGGGCAGAGAGATTTTTGCTTTGCAGATAAAGCCCTCTCTGAGGCTTCAGGGAAGAGAAACGAGGAGCAGAAGGAAATACCAGGAAGGAACATAAGTCAGTACTTGAGAAAACGTCCCTGCCCGACATATGCTGACCATATGCTTATTACTTCCTAAGGCAGTCTCCAATTCCAATAATTTTATTCTTAAAAAAGAGACCCTCTGTTAAATCTCCTGCCAAATCTGTTTTGAACTGCATCTTTTAGCTGGGCCTTTCATAAACATACATTAAAAGCACAAGGAAGGGTGCTGAGCTCGGCAACCACCAACAGAAATACGTGTGGGGGTGGGGCACTTCGACAGCTCGGGTGTGTCCCCGTGTCACATTGCGCTGACTGGAATAATGTGTTTCTCAGAACCCCAGCCAGGGGAAGGGGAGGTTCCTGAGCACTTCCAGTCTCTGCGGGCTTAGTGTAGTGGCCATGAGCCTGCTCCGCTGCCTACCCCACCCCCTCAGCCAAAGAGCTGGGGACCCCACTTGGAAGAGCAACTCTAGCTGCTGTCCCTCCCTCACTGGGTCCTTGCTCTTGCCCTGGACCACCAACCACAGCATCCCTGACTGCCCTAGCTGTGAACAGTTGAGAATCTGAGAAGCAGGCTTTGCCTTCCCCAGTAAGGTGTCCTAAAGACAGTGAAGGGACGTCCTGTGTGACAGCTGCTCACACCACAGCCTGGCCATCTTCTTCCTTTCTCACCCTACACTCCCCGGGGAACCCCAGTTACCCCCATGATGTCACCACCAGCCTGCAGACCATGCCAGTCAGGGTCTCCACCCTAGATTTCTCCCCTGCTCCACACCTGTACTCCCACCTGCCTTCCAGAAAGTTCTGCTCCAGTACTGAATGTGAAACACCTCAAATTCAACCTGTCCCAAAGCAACTCACTCATCCCTGACTGAACCAGACAGAACCAGAGAAGGGAAGCCTTCTCTGCAGTCACTGCTGGCGCCCAGCCTGTACATGCAGTGGGTAGACTTGAGGTAAAGGAGAATGCCTGTGACCCTCTTGAGATCGTGGGCAAGGTTTTTCATCGATGTATCTTCTTGATACAGAAAGGTTTTTTTTTTTTGTTTGTTTGTTTGTTTGTTTTCCTGACTGAAAAATAAAATGACTCCTGACCAAAATCATGCCTATTCATTCCTTTCTGTTCCATTAGCATCTTACCCCATCCTTTACACCATCCTGAATCTGTACTCCATGGACACAGACTCATCTTGACAGTTTCTAGAAAAATCTTCAGCTGTTTAAAAACTTTTCTGGAAATGTTGGAGCTTGAACCCAGCCCTTGTACATGTTAGGCAAGTGCCCTATCCATGAGCCATGAGCTAGGCCTCGATGATATTAGTTTACTGTATGCTGGGCCTCCCAAATGAAGGGTAGATCCTCTTTGTTTACTGCCCCAGGCAGAGTCAGTCAGCCACCGCCCAAGGCTCCCACATCCCTGTGGCATCCACCATAGCGGGAAAACAGTCTCCTGCACCTTGGGTGTGCCCGAGTGTCTCCTGTATACCTCTAATAAAACACAGATGCCCCAGCCCTGCTCCACCCGACGGAGAAAATCCAAACTGTGAGAGAGAAGGCCTCAGGGGACTCCAGGCACACCCTGCATGGGAAACCAGAACTGGAGGGGTTTGTGTGTGTGTGTGTGTGTGTGTGTGTGTGTGTGTGTGTGTGTGTTCTTACTTCTTTAATGTATTTGGCTAGGGACTCCTTGAAAGCACAGAGCTTGCCTCAGTCAAGTCTCTCATCCCCACAGAGCCTAGCACATTCTCAAGGGAAAACAGCATGAGTGACCTCGATACTGTGTTTCTGAAGCACCAGGCACTATACTTTAAGGGCTCTGTGACTCTTTGCTCACTCACTGTCCCAGTGAGGTATACTATCAGGCCTATTTATAGCTAGGAATGCTTGATGGTTGAATCATAACTTCTGGAAGGCTGACTGTTTTAGGAAATCAAAGTGTTTTATTTCATAGTATGACTTTATGTTCTAATAAGTTCCTATTTTACAGCTAGTTCATGAGTACAGGTTACAGCTGTGGTCTAAGTTCATTTTATTAATGGACATCAGTTGTACAAAAGGATGGGTTTTATTGTGACATTTTAATAAATATGTGTATTTTCGACGTGTAAGCACTACCCTTTTACTCTCTCTCTCTCTTCAACTTTTTAAAAAGATTTCTTTAGTTTATGTGTATGAGTGTTTTGCCTGCATGTGTGTGCACATATGTGGTGCTTGTGAAGAGGAGTTACAGGCAGTTGTGACCTATCAATCAGGCGCTGGGAACTGAACCAGGGTCCTCTGCAAGAGCAACGAGCAGTCCTAAGCTCCTAACCATCTCTCCAAAACCTGTTTTCCTCTCTTACCTGCTCCACTGATCTCCTTCTCCCTAACAGACCTCCTTCACCCCCAAGAAACGCTCAACGCCTGTCTTTCTGAGTCTGGCTTGTTTTACCTACCATGATGCTCTGCAGTTCCATCCGTTTTCCTGCAAAGGAAGTGACTTTGTTCCTCATCGATTGTTTTCTTACTCACTCATCTATTGATGAGCAGCACAGCTGACTCCATGGCAAAGCTGTAGTGAAGAATGACTTCACACTCACAACAAATAGTGTCTGCTGAATGCTGGCTTCAGGTATATACCCAGGACAGGTGTAGCTGGGCCACATGGCAGTTCTAGCTTTGATCTTTTAAGGAACCTCCATATTGATTTTCACAGTGGCTGCACAAACGTACGTTCCCAGCAACAATGTGTAAGGTTTCTTCAAAGTACAAGACTGTGTGAAAGCAGGGACAATCTGACTTTGCTCCTTTCCAATTTGTGTCTCTTGTTGAGAGGCATTCTGCTGCCTCATTGCTCCGGCTAAGCCTTCAAGTGCTCCATATTGAATAAGAGCGATGAGCATGGACGTCCTGTCTCATTCATAATTTTATAGGACATGGATTTACTTTTTGACAATGTTACCTATGGGTTTGTTGTGTATAAGCTTTATTATGTTAAGTCACGATCTTTCCATAGTTTCTAAGCATCTTGTAATCATGAGAGATGTTGCATTTTGTTGAAGATTTGTTCTGTTTTGCATCCATGAAAACAATTGCATGGTCTTTGTCCTAGAACTATCAGTTTGTGTGTGATCACCCAAACTTACACCTCTGTAGTGAACCAACTTGGTCATGGTGTGTGATATTTTGATTGAATTATTGAATTTAGTTTGTTGAAGATTCTTTTTGTGTGTATAGTTTCATCAAAGATATTGGTCTGTAGTTTTCTTTTTTGGTTGTCTGTTGAGTTTTAGTGTTGGCATAATACTAGTTTCAAAGAATGATTCTGGAAGCTTTTCTGTCTCTTTCATTTTATAGAATACATTGAGGAGCAATGGATGTTCATTTTTCCTTAAAGGTCTGGTAAAATTTACCAATGAATACCTGGTCCTGGTGTTTTCTTTGTTGGGAAATTTTTCATTACTGTATCAGCTTCATTACTCGCTATTGTCGTGTTTAGTTTTGTTGTTGTTGTATTTTCTTGTTTCAATTTTCGTAGGTTATATATGTCTAGACATTTACTTATTCCTTCTTTATTTTGCAGCTTACTGGATTATTCATTTTCAAAATACTTCTCTATATTTCAACGATATCTGTTGTAATAACCCTGTTTTGTCTTTGTATCTATTGATTTAGGTTTTGTTAATTTTGATTTATTTGTCTATGGTTTTGCCAATCTGCTCAGAGTTAATTATTTGTTTTCTTGATTCTTTGATCATTTCAGCTCTCATGTTTATTATTTCCATCTACTGGTTTGGGTTTGGCTTGCTCTTGTGTCTCTAAGATGTTGAGGTGTCTGAGACCTTTGTGGTAGTTGTTTTTTTTTTTTCTTACTTTTTTAAATGACTTTACATCCCTATCTCAGCCCCCTCCCTCCTCTCCTCCTGGTCCCACCCTCCCACCTTTCTCCCCTCTTCTCACCTCCCATTCTCCTCAGAAAAGAGGATCTCCCCACCACCAACCCACCCGGCACATCAAGTCACATCAGGACTAAGCACATCCTCTTCCTCTGAGGCCCAGCAAGGCAGCCCAGCTAAGGGAATTGCTAGGGACCCTCATGAAGACCAAGCTGCACATCAGCTACATATGTGTAGGGGGACCTTGGTCCAGACAATGCATACATGCATGCTCTTTAGCTGTGGTTCAGTCTCTGTGAGCCCCCATGGTCCTCAGTTAGTTGACTCTGTTGGTCTTGTGGAGTTTTTGTCCCCTCTGGGTCCCTCTATGCTTCCCCCAACTCTTCCATAAGACTCTCCAAACTCCGGATGTGGGTCTCTGCATTTGTTTTAATCCAATGCTGGGTGGAGCCTCTCAGAGGACAGCTATGTCAGTCTCCTGTCTGCAAGCATAGCAGAGTATCGTTAATAGTGTCAGGGGTTGGGTCATGGGGTGGGTCTCAAGTTGGACCAGCCATTGTTCGGCCCTTCCCTCTATCTCTGCTCCAACTTTATTCCCTCACACCTTGCAAGCAGGGTAAGTTTTGGGTTGGAGGTTTTGAGGGTGGGTTGCTGTCCCACTCCCTTCACTGTAAGTCCTGCCTGGGCATAGAAGGTGGCCACTTCAGTCTCCACATCCCCCGATGCTAGGAGTCACCTCCAGAACCTCCCAGGAGCCTACCTCATCACAGCTCTCCAGCCTGTCCCAGAGATTCCCCTCCCCATCGTTTTCCTTTCTTCCAGCCCTCCCACCTCCCACTCTCTCTCTCCCCCTACCGGATACCCACCCCCATTCCCCTTCCTACCCCCACTCCCTCCCAGTTCTCTCTCTTCATCTACTTCATTACTTCTCCTGAGGAAGATTCAAGCATCCTCCCTTGTTTGTGTATTTACTTTGTTTTCTGAAGGCAGGGTTTCTCTGTGTAGTGTTGGCTGTCCTGTACTCATGATGTAGCCCAGGCTGGCCTCAGCATTGCAGCAATCCTCCTGCCTAACCTTCACAGTGCTGAGACTAAGGGTGTATGCAGCCCCTCCAGTTCTGCAATTGAGAGTGTGTGGCCTGGGGGCTGAAGGGATGGCTCAGGGGTTAAGAGCACTGGCTGCTCTTCCAGGGGACCTGGATTGAACTCTCAGCAGTTCGCAACTGTTTGTCACTCCAGGTCCAGGGAGTCTGACTCCCTCACACAGACACATGCAGACAAAACACCAATGTTCATAAAATAAAAATAAATTATTTTTAAAAAGAGTGTGTATGGCAGCATGCTCAGTGCTGGGACTGAGGGCGTATGGGAGCATGCTAGGATTGAGGGCATAGGCTGTTATGCCTGACTCATTGTTATTTTAAATGTGGGATACACTGCCATAAACTTACCTCTGAAGACTGCCTTTGTTGTAACCCACGGATTCTTCCATACTGAGTTTATGGTCTTAGTTGACTCTGATAATTTTTAGATTTCTCCTTTGATTCTTCCAACAACTCACTGCTTATTCCTAAGCATCCCGTTTAATCTCTATGTGCTGAACAGTTCATATAGTCCCTCTTGCAGCTGCTGAGCTTTCCTTCCACTATGACCTAAAAAGGTTCAAGAGATTGTTCTGATAGTTCTTCCTCTTGTTAAGACGTGTTTTGTGTCCTAATACACGATCAAGTTTGGAAACAGTTCCAGGAGCAGCCACAAAAAATGTATTCTCTGTGGATAGATGCCAGGTAAGTCTGCTGGATCCAGAGTGAGGTTAACTCTGTTGACCTTTTGTCTTGATTTGTCTATCAGTAAGAGTGGGATATCACTATTATCATATTATATTGTTATATTGGGTCCTGTCACTTAATGTCCAGCAGTTTTTGTTGTTTGAAATGGGATGTGCTGATATTTGTACATACGTCAGCATGTGTGTGTGTGCATGTACGTATTTTTGTTTGTTTGTTTGAGCAGGATCTCCTGTAGCCATGCTGGCCTTGAACACACACACACAAGGTTGGCTTTGAACCATCTGATCTTCCTGCCTCCACATCTCAAGTGCTAGGATCACGGGCATGTATCACCATGCCAGTGTTCCGGGGTGCTGGGAATTGAACCCAGGGCCCTGTGCATCCTAGGCAAGCTTTGAGGCACATCCTCAGCCTGCCATCATCGTGTCTTCATGATGTGCCTTTCTCTTTATTAATATAGACTTTTGTCTCTTAATTTCAGCTTGAAGTCTGCTTTGGCAACTGTGAGTAGTCAGTTGCCTCTGGATCTCATTCTCTTCTAATAAAATTTTCTATCTGTATTAGTTGCCTCTGTGTAGTTGTCACCAAAACACCCGAGAGAACAGCTTAAAGAAGGAATGATTGAGTTTGCCCATGGCTTACGGACAAAGTTTCTGGTTGATCAGCCCTGTTTACTTGGATGTCATATATGGCAAGTGAGGTTCTTTACTTCACAGAACGTCTTCAAGAAGCAGATAGAAGGAAGGAATAAGGAACATGAGCCAGATGGAGACATTTCATACTGAAATTATCACTTTTTTTCTTTTAATACTTGTACAGTGCACTTCTTGTAGATAGTAAACAGCTGGATCTCCTAGTAATTCAGTCAGCCTGTGTCTCTTTTTTTCCAACACAGGGTCTCACTGGCTGTCCTGGAACACACCATCTGGACCAGCTGGCCTCAGATTCACAGAGATCCACCTGCCTCAGCCTCCCAAGTGCTGAGATTAAAGATATGTGCCACCACCCAGCTAGCCTGTGTCTTTTATTAAAGAATAAAGACAGCTTACATACAGAGTTATACTCAAAAGGTATTTAAGAACTTCTTAAAGTTCTGGTTTTTTAAATTTTGTTCAATTTTATTTAATTATTTTGTTGTTGTTGTTTTATTAGTAATTGAAACAAGAGTCTTGCTCTACCATATCCTAAGCCTTCCCACTGAAAATGTTTTATTTTGAGACAGGGTCTTACTTAGATGCCCAGGCTGGCTTTGAGCCACCATGAATCCAAGGCTGGCCCTGACCTTGTGATCCTAGCTGGATTGCAGGTGTGTAGCACCATACTTGGTTATTCTGTAGTGCTTGTAATGGTTGATTCTTTTCTAGCCTCATTGCTTATCTGCTCTTACAGTGGATTTATTCCTTCCTGTACATTCACAGCTGTACTTAGTTTCCTCTTTGCAGTATAGGATTCCTCTAAATACCTTCTGATAAAAATGGACACTTAAAAACGAAATAGCTGTGGTTATGCTAGGTAGTAAGGCTTAGTGATGTCTGGACAGGTCTTAATGTTGGAATACCTCAACATGCCCCAGAGCACCTTCTACAACAAAACCATGGAAATGGGTCTTGTAATGGTGTTTTTGCATACTCTCTTCATAGTTTCTTTTCTTTATTACTTTCTAAATGGTGTGAGGTATCAATCTTATTTTCAAGCACTGAGGCTTATTGTTAAGATAGAAAGTTTTTGCTTGTTTGGTTAATTGGTTGAGGTTTTATTTGTTTGTTTGTTTGTTTGTTTTTGTTGCTATTGTTACTGTTTTGTTTTTTGTTTTATTTTGTTCTTGTGGGGTTTGCAGGGGGTTGTTTTTGTTTTTTGAGACAGGATCTCACTATGCAGCCCTAGCTGGCCTGAAACTTCCTATGTAGACTTGCCTGGCCTTGAACTTGCAGTTCAAGGCCAAGATCGTCTTGCCTCTTCCTCCCAGATGCTGGAATTATAGGCCTGTGTCACCATGTGCTGTTGGACTTTGTTTTGGGTTTGGTTTTAATACTGGTTTTCCTTTCTTTTCTTTGCTTCTTTCTTTTGTTTGATTTTTTTTTTTTTCACTTTTGGTTTTTGTTCTTTTTTATTTTTTGAGACAGGGTTTCTCTGTGTAGCCCTGGCTGCTCTGGAACTCTGTAGACCAGGCTGTCCTTGAACTCAAAGATCTGCCTGCCTCTGCCTCCTGAGTGCTGGGATTAAAGGCGTGTGCTGATACTACTCAGCTGATTTTTTTAAATCAGGTTATTTATTTCTAAGATTTATGTTTTGTTCTTTTCCAAAATCTCTAATTCCCATAATTCTCATTTCTTTCTTTCATGGTTTTGTTTGTTTATTTGTTTTGTTTTGTTTTTTTGAGACAGGGTTTCTCTGTGTAGCTCTGGTTATCTTGGACTCACTTTGTAGAACAGGCTGGCCTTGAACTAACAGAGATCCTCCTGCCTCTGCCTCCTGGAGTACCAGAATTGCAGACACCACTGTATCTGTCTCTATCTCTTTCTTGAATTTCTCACTTATAGACTTTATTGATTTCTTTATTTAGTGATTTTTAAAATATATTTTTTTGAGACTCAAATTTTTTTAAAGCACTCTTAATTTTTTATGGCGTTTCATCCACTTCAATGGTTTTGAAGTCAGATGCTTGAGAACTACAGAACTCTGGATCATCCTCTGTGATTGCCTTGGGCTCTTTAGATTTCTCATGTCTCTGTGTGGAGATTGGCGCCTGTTGGCTGGACATCTCTGTTTTTCCATGACAACCTTTCTGAGGGAGCAGTACTCTCTTGACAGTGTATCCTGTTGTAGAGTACTGAATAAATCTTCAGTTAGATTTTCTAGAGTAATTTCCATTACCTGCTTGGCAGTGATCAGCATATTTTGACAGTGTCCAGTGTGTTGGAGCCTGGAGGTCTTGCTTTCTCTGAAGGACTTGTAGAAGTGGCATCTAGCATCTTGTAGTAGCTCAGTTCGTTGTGCTGTGGACTGTAGAGTATGTGAGGTACACCTGTGATTGTGTCCCCGGTCCAGCTGGCAATGGGCAAGCTGAGAGGCGTGAGGGGAGCTACCCTGTGGCCCTTCACAGTTGCAGTGTCCATGGTCTTCCTGTTGTTTCTCTCTTTTGTTGCTGTGGAGGTGGACAGCCAGGAGCAGAGCTTCATGTGTGCTTCATTCCCAGGCCTGCCTCCTTGCATCCTTTTGTAGCTTGGGGCTCTTAGCTTCCCTATTCTTTGAGTTAAGGTATTTGTTAAAGTTAAGTGGGGGGGGGGGTGTATGAAGAAAGGTGTCACACACACACACACACACACACACAGAGCTAGCCTGGGCACGCAGTTTAGCAGCAGAACATCTGCATCACCCTCTCAGGGTGCAAGCTTGATCTTCAGGACCATGTACAAGGGGAAAAACAAATAAGTAGTAACAAAGGGCAACAAACCAGACACAGATATAATAAAAAAAAAAAAAAAAACCAAAAAACCAAGTACTAACTATGACATCACGCACCCCAATCTCACTTATCTCTTAGTCCTTTCATATATGCCCTTTACCCTTGCAACCTTCCTCACCAAAAGAAAACAGAAGATAAAAACAAATAAAAAAGACAAACAAACACAAATCTCAGCATGGAGGCTGCGGAGTATCACACTGTATACACCTTTTTGCTCAAACAGCTTCACTTGCAAATGTTCACTGCAATGAGTCATTGGTCTTGTTCAAGGTCTATGGTTTCTGCTACTATCAATCCTGATCCTCACTGACATCCTCTTGGATATCCTGTTGCCCTATGTCATGGAGATCCTGCAGCTTTGGATCTGCAGGACTGGCCCCTTCACATACCCCAGCAGCTCATCGATGGGGTGATGTTGAGGTGGGCCAACTCAGAGCCCTGGATCTGGGCCTGGATAGAAGCCGATTTGGTCAGCCCTCAGCTTTCCTACTTTCCCCAGGTAAGAGGTGGGGCCAGCTCACCTGTCCTCATACCCTTGGGCCAGGGTCACCAGGTGTATATGGGGGTGGGGTGGGGAATCTCTCCTGAGTCTACAGCACCACACAGCAGACAAGGGGCAGGACCAGCTCTCCAGAATGCTGCAGCTCTTAGGCCAGCATTCTCACCACAGGTGGGTGCAGGGCCAGCCCAGCACAGTGCTGGGACATCAGCATGACCTCAGGTGACTGACAGCCCAGACCAGAAACATCTAGATGGCCTTTTAAACCAACAAGTTTTAAAGGATAAGAAAAGGAAGAAAAACTTACAAGAGAAGAAAAAAAAAAAAAAAAAAAAACAGAAAGCAAACATTAGAACAGTCAACAAGTGAAAAAGGGAAAGGTGGGAAATGGGGGCAGGGAGTTGACTGTTAAAAGGGAAAAGAGAAGAAATAACATAAATACACTAAAAAAGTAAAAAATATCCATCTATACATACATATACAGAAAGCAGTAGGCAGATTAGAAAGCCAGAGGAAGGCAGGAAAGACAGCTCTCTGCTGGGTGGTGGTGTCATGCAGGTCTTCTTTACCTCCACCAATCCACGCTTCCCTCTCTATCTTCCTGGCAGTGTGCCCTTGGGGAAAGCAAAGGCTGGAGGCTATTCACACTTCCCACATTCCTGTGTTGTCATCTGCTCAGTGAGAGAACTGGGACTGGAGCCCGCTGGAGTGGCTAGCCTGTGCTCATTAGGAACAGGTAACATGGAAATTTCGTGGCTGGAGTTTACTCAGGATCAATGAGCCTGGTACCCTCAGGATTACAAGAATTCACCTGCACTCTATGTCTGATCTCAGCTTCTCCCATGAAACCTAAACAGGTGAGGGGGGGGAACCCGCACAGGGTGGAAGGTTTGCTGAGGAGAGCCTCCTGCATATGACCATGAGTGCCTCCTTAGTCTAATGGCTATCTTTAGCTTCCTGTATAAACCACCTCCCTTAAGGAAACATCACCTATACTTTCTTGCGTATCTACCACTCCAATCGCACTGAGCGTTTTTCTCCATGAGCTTGCTGATAGGTATTCTCCAATGGCAAAATGAGCCCAATCAAGCCAAATTAAAGTATAAAGGCAGGTTTGTTGGGGGCAGCTCTTGGGTGGGTTCACTGGTCCCAAGGAACGGAGCCAGGGAATTCACCAAGCAGAGGTAGACAGAAAAGTGGAGGACAAAGAGAGAAAGAAAAAGGAGAGAGAAACAAATGTCTGGCTTATATTGTGAAGAGCCTCTGGAGAAGAGCAAGCCAGCTCCTGGCTTGTTGGAAAGTTCAGGTAGGGACTGAAGGATGCCAGGAGAACCCAGAGGCCAGGGCTGCTTTGGTTAAATAGGCAACTCAGCTGCTTGTCCTGGCTCCGAATCCCAGCTTCAGTGTGTTCCCCTGGGTCACGTGGGAAATGCTTCCGATAGCATGGCAACAAGTTCTGAGGGAATGGAGAATGTGGGAACCATGTTTTCCCAGTTGGCAGGCTTAGGGGTGACATTCTTAAGATGACTCCTCACTATGATACACTCTTTTTTGGTTTTTAACTTAGGAAACCATTTTCTTAGCCAGGCATGGTAATGCACACCTTTAATCCCAGCACTTGGGAGGCAGAAGCAGGAGGGTCTCTGTGAGTTTCTGTCCAGCCTGGTCTACATATCAAATTCCAGGCTGACCAGGGCTACCTAGTGAGACCATGTCAAAAAACAAAAACACAAACAACAACAAAAACCTTTGGTAGTTTCATACACGTATATGATGAAGCTTATACTTTCACCTGCTATCACCCTGTCTCATCCCCTCTTCTCACTGTACCTTCTTCCCAGCACGTTCCCTTCTTACCCTCCTGTCAATTTTTGTAGCACCACACTTTCATCATCTGGGGGAAACTGAATGCTTCCCAGGTGCCAACATCCCAGCAACTCCCGGCTTGCCTAATGCAGAGTGCCCTTCTGCATTTGTTTCTGGGCGGCTTTTGCCTGCCTGTCTTTTTTCTTTGTTTTTCTTTCTTTCTGATACTCCTCTTATCTAATATGCTATCTGGCACCCATGGACTTAAGATTATATACTCTTTCTTGCACCCTGTTCCAATAACCAAAGTTTGTCTCTTCCAAGTCTCTGTCTGTCCGATCTTTTTTTTAATTTATTTTACTTTTAATTATGTGCGTGCGTGCGTGCGTGCGTGCGTGCGTGTGTGTGTGTGTGTGTGTGTGTGTGTGTGCGCGCACATGCAGGGCCTGTGGCAGAAGCCAGAACCATTCTATCCTCCTGCGGCTGGAGTTACAAGTGGCTGTGAGCTGCTAGACATGGGTACTGGGAACTGAACTTGCTTAACCATTTAGCCATCTCTTCAGGTCCTGTCTGTCCAGTATTGAACGTAAGTGCTGCTGCTACCCACCTTGCTGAGTGAGCGTCTCTCTGTTTTGACCTATTAAAACAAGCTATTAAGTGCTATTTGAATCTAATCTGTTCTCTTACTTTCTCAGAATACAATCATGGCTCTTAGACTCTCTTGCAGCTAGACATGGGCCTTGGTGCAGGTGTGCAATAAGTTATAAGCAGTAGGGGTATTTACATCTCCCATGGAAAGGGTCCATGCAACACTGCCTTGGAAGCCTGTATGGTGAGCACTGAGCAGAGAGCACTAAGCAGAGAGCTGTGGCAATTCCTGTATCCCACAGACACCCACCCAGCTTGATAACCTGGCTGCCCTCATGCTAATTCTCCTCTTGCCCTGTGCGTTGGTCCTGCTTCCCCCAGAATCTGAGGGCTCCCCGTGGATGTAGGCACTCCACTGGAGCTCAAGAGGTTTAAGATAGTTCAGCTGTGCCTCTTGCTGAGGAGAATTCAAATTCTTGATTTCTAGTGAAACAACCCCCAGCCATCTGAGGGAATCAGGTGCCCTTTCTGACATTTAAAGGCTTTTAGGGCTGCCTGCCCCCACTGTTTCATATAGTAGTGGCACTGTCAGAACTTAAAGAAGTAATGAATTCTAGGCTTAGATTTCTTGGGTTCAAATCCCTGCTCTGCCACTCACTAGGTATAACTTTATAGCCAATCCTTTAACTCCTGTGATTCAGTGGCCCCATCTATAAAATGTGTAAGAGCCACATCTCTTTGGGCTGGTGTGAGGCATAAATGAGTTGATCTATGAAATGTAGATCAGGCCACATCTGCCACACATAGGAATTATGTGATCATGTGGTTCTTACGATCTGATAGGGTACTCATAATATAGGAAAGTAGGAAAAGAAAAAGAAAAACAAAACAAAACCAAAAAAATTCCCTTCACAGGAGAGGAAACCAGACCCAGAGAAGCTGACATTGCTTGTCAGGCAACGCAGCCGATACATAACCGCATGGCTACTCAAAGCTGGGCTGCTGAGCCCCACAAACGTGGCATACAAGGCCCTGAAAGCTGGCAAATCAGCATCCCTCCCCCCCCCCCTTAGCATTCCTGTGGCTTCCTCACACATTCCCCATGTCTCCCAGGAACGTCTGTGTTCTTGCCCCAAACCCGCTATGGTCATGGTAATGGCCTCGTCCTCTCCACACTCTGCTGCCTGGTGTCAGGCAGGGATCCCCTGGGAACCACAATGGGCTTTGGTGGCAATGCTGGTGGGCACTGTGGTGGCAGGGTCACCTTCAAACACATCTCCAGGTCCTGCTACAACTGCCAAAGGCCAGTACAGGGGAGTCTTGTCAGAGGTGAAGGCACAGAACCACAACTGCACTGGGATGTGACAGAGAGGGCTTATGTATGTGTGCCTGGACTAGCTGAGGACAGAGGAACATTGAGCCCACTGTATGAGAACCAGATGTTATCTGAGAAGCAGGGTGCGTAGAGCCTCTGGGTGGGATCCTCGGGCAGGCACAGCAGCTGCCCCTGATGAGGTGTTCGTGTGAAGGGCTGTGATGGGGACACTGATGGCTTCAAGGTGTTCGGGGCTTTGCAGCTCGTACTGGTCCTTCCCGGATGTCACCGTCCAGTGCAGGCACATTATCACCTTTAGTCACAGATGAGGATCGACAACTCAGAGGTTCTTGCTTCTAAGCTCACCCCTGGACAGACACAAACCACAGCCAATGACACCAGGCAGGTCCAGGGCATGGATGTGAATAGAGCCTGCAGGAACAGTCCAGAGCAGAGGACGGGCATCTGCTGCCAGCTCAGGGGGCAGCCCGAGGACTGTGAGATCATTGGAATTTGCCAGATAATCTGGAATCTAGGCTCTAAAACTGTGAAATCTCCCATCACTTAATGTTGGTTGACAGCCAATATAATTTTTATTGAGCTAAACAAAAATAATTCCTGGGCTGGACTAGGCTCCAGGATGCCAGTGTGCCAACCTAGGCCCACATATGCCTCCAAGATGCCAGCAAGGCTGGGATAAGCCTCTAACTCCCTTAACTAAATTCTTAAAAATTTAAATACCTCTGGGATGAGTCAGACGAAAGTCAACACAAAGGAATTATATGCCAAGGGTTTACACGACAGGTGTAGTTTAGAGAGTATGAGCTGTAACATGACAAAAACAAACAAAAACTACAACTTCACAAAACACATATTCTAAGTGGAGAGACACATTCAACTACGTTTATAGAATGTCCAGTGTGTGAACAGTAATTGTCAAGGCAAAAACTAAGCCAAATGGGGGGTGAAAACTTTTCCCATGAATATTGCAATTTCAGAGAAAGTGCACAGAGGCCTACTCTTCAGAAGGTAGATCTGGAGGAAGACCTGAGAAACAGAGGAAGGACATCATGTAGAGATCTTTGAGAAGAATTCCTGACCCGGCTTCCATTCGTGATGGATTACAACTAGAAACTGAAACAAACCCTTTTCTCTTTAAGTTGCTTTTGGTCATGGCAATTATCACAGCAACAGAAATCTAAGACATGCAACATGGAAGTTTTTGTGGACACAACTATTTTACATCTAATCTTTATATGTGAAATTTTCAACACCATTAAGCTCCCAGGAAACACAAACTGAAACTACAGAGAG
Organism: Psammomys obesus; assembly: GCF_907164565.1. Classification (NCBI taxonomy): domain Eukaryota; kingdom Metazoa; phylum Chordata; class Mammalia; order Rodentia; family Muridae; genus Psammomys; species Psammomys obesus. The sequence goes on along the minus strand of NW_026596443.1, from coordinate 2,167,677 downwards.
CTGTTGCTCAAGTCTGTTATAAAGGTCTAGAACTAAAAGATGACTGTGTCCACAGAGATGGAGAAAAAGAAAGTTTGCACATTGCTAGTGGGTTTATACATTAATGCAGGTGGATGACTCTTTGTCTTAAATACTTGGGGCCAGACCAGGTTTTAGATTTTATTATTGTTGTTATTATTATTATTATAGAATCTTTTTGACATTTGTTCATATAAAATCAGGTTTCTTTGGAGAAGGGACCCTGTCTGAACACAAAATCCACCTACAGCTCACACACTCTCTGTGCTCAGCCAGGGGTAAACTGTACCATAGTTTTAATAATTTTGTGGCTGGAACAGTTTCAAAACATGGAACTTGGTACCTGTGGTGTCTCAGCAGTGCTAAAATGTTTCAAATTGGAGCATTTCAAAGTTGGGGTTTGGAATTGGGAGTGTGCAAATGTAGCTGTGGTGGTATTATAAATATAAGTGGTGTGGAAGTTTCTCAGAAAAATCAAAACGTAAACCGTCATATGACGCACCAAAGCCTTGACTGGGAATGAAATGGTGTGTGTGTAGACCCCTGGCTTCTCGTGTTCCCACCGCACTGTTCCCAGCAGATGCAATGCGGCTGAAAACACGGCTGAGGGAAGGAACTGAGGAGTGCACGAGACATGAATGTGGGAACTCCTACACCCCAGCTCAATTCATCAAGTACACAATCCACCAAAACATCCTCTCATATTCCACCACACCAAGTTTACAATTAAAAGGAAAATAAGGCTGGGTGGTGGCGGCACATGGCTTTAATCCCAGCAGTCGAGAGGCAGAGGCAGGCGAATCTCTGAGTTCAAGGCCAGCCTGGTCTGTGGGGAAGTTCCAGGACAGCCAGGGCTACAGAGAGAAACCTTGTCTCAAAAATAGGAAATTGGAAAAGGGGTGGAGTTCACTCATCCTTCATGCATCCCACAAGCATGCAGTGGGGATGAACTAAGGATCCTTTCCCCCATTTGTAATTTACTTATATTTGTGTGTGTGCTGATTTTTAAGAACCATTTATTTTGTATGTATATGTGCAGTATCCACAGAGGCCAGAAGAGGGCGTCTGACCCCTGGAGTTGTTGGCAGTTGTAAGCCGTTGTGCGAGGGTGCTGGGAACAGAATTTAGTGCCTCTGTGAGAGCAGCAAGTGCTCTTGATCACTGAGCCATGGGTGCTGATTTCTGTGTCTTCTTGAAGACTGAGGATCCAGGAGGGAAGGCAGGTGCCGTGCCTGTATCCTTGGCTGCCATGCCTGCAGAGTCCAGCACAGTGCCAGGCAGACAGCAGGCATTCAGTAAATATTAGAGTGCTGTGCAGGGCACAGGGAGACATCATGTCCCTCACAGCCTTCAGTCTAAAGGAGAAGCTGGAGTCTAAACAGAAGATTGTTTTCTAAGGTCCATTTCAAGATCTTTGTGAGAGAAGACATCAGGTAAGTTTGCAATGAAGAGCTTAGAAAAGAGAGGCAGGCTTGGGTAAAGGAAGTAGGTAGGAGAGGTTGGTGTGGGAGTTCGGGCTCTAACGCAGGAACCAGAGGCTGTGAGAATCGGATGTACCCGTCTCTAGGAGAGGGAACTCTGTGTGTATCTGGGGAACTGCTGGGTCCTAGAGGCCTGGGTCTCAGAGGGACTTCACCAATTGTTTTATGGACGGCTTTACCCACTGCAGCATGGCAGCTAGGAATGCCACCGCCTCTTTCTGAGCTCAAGGAGGAAGCAAGAGATAGTCAAGTGGGCTGCAGGGAAGAGAAATGAGGGAGGGATGAGAAGGGAGGGGTGGAGGGTAGAAGGGGTGATGAAAGAATGGAAGAAAGAGGACGGAAGGACTGGGGAAGGGTCTTCATCTGCAGTAAACAGGCATGAGGGCCTCACTCGCCCAGAGCTACCCACCCACCTGCCTCTAGCACAGCAGTCATGGAGGTCTGTAAACCTGTTCTGGGAGATGGCTGTCTCCGTTCCTCAGTTTTTTCCTCCTGCCACCAGCTCTCTCCCCCAAGATCTCCCCACATCCCTGTACCCTTCCCTTTGAGGGTGCTTGCTTGCCCAGAAGGCTTTCATGAAGAGCCACATGTGAGTCACGTGGATGCTATTATGGCCCTAATGACAGTACCCTGACATTTACCCAGCACCTGTGTCCCAGGAGCCCAGCAATCCCTTCAAAGCCAAGGTTGTCCTAATACCAGGGACGGTGTCTGCCCAGGACAATCTGGGTCTCCAGTAAGGATGTGAGGCAGACAGAAGGAAGACCTTCCCAGCAGCGCCCTTTCATTTAGAAGAACTGGGCTGACACTGACTGGGAAATGGTTAAAAGCTGGAAACCTTCCTTTCTGGGGTCTCTGTGGCAGCAGAGCCACCATCCTGAGCCACCATCCTCCAGCCCCACATCACTTTGTAGCTCTACATCAATGTGTCAAGCCCTGGCCCATGAGGCAGACAGTCTGAGCTGCCAGCCACCTTCCAAAACATGTTGTGCCTTTTTGCCTTCCTTCTGTGGCTTGGCTCAGCAGGCTTGAAAATTCCACACACCTGGGGTGGGCCAAATTGGGATGTTCCATCAGTAGTATCACTCTTTCCAGCCTGAATGCCCTGAACAGCCATGGTAGGATGGGACAGGCAGGCCCAAGGCCCTGAGAGTAGCAGAGGAGCTCCAGGTGGCACACAGCAGGAGCACAGCAGGGGGGAAGAAAGCCCAGAAGAACCTTCTATGGCCTGACCAGGGTACGAGGGTACATGCTGTAGAGAAGTGGCTGGCTTGAAGGGGAACACTTGTGCCCAACTCACAGCCTGGGGCCAGATCGCTCCTGGCTGGACTTTCCCTGGTTGGAGCCAAGGCCAGTATAAACACTGAGAGAAACATGGTGTCTCTTGGCAGGGATGCTCCCTGATAATGCTCTGGATTCCTACACTGCTCTCGCTGGTGCAGCTGGAAAAGGCATTGACCTTTCACTCTTACCCTCAGCCAGACAGCCGCTGTCTCGGTGCCCTCAGATTGTCCTGTCCCAACTGTCAGTCCATGCCTGGAGGCTGGCTTGCTTCCTAGGGCCCTTGGTCCAGTCCCTGGACACAGACTTCATCCTTGGAGTGAAGGACTGAAGCTGGCATAGTTCTTCCTTCCACCATCACTGCCCTTGAGAAAGGCCCAGCCCCACAGGACAGGCAACTGCACAGGAGCCCCCAGGGACTGCCTTTCTAAAGATGGAAGGGGTCTAGAGTCCAGGAACAGCCCCTCAAAAGGCTGGGAACAAACGGTCTGCTCAGGCGGGCCACACTTCTGAAGGAAGCAAGATGTGACATGATAAAAAAAACAAACAAAAAAACCCCAAAACAAACAAACAAAAAAAACCAAAACAAACAAACAAACAAAACACCAGACAGTAGTTTGTGAGCCTAAAGCAGGAAAAATACACCTTGCAGGTTAAAGGTTCTGTCTGTAGTTAAGACAGTTAAGTTTCTGTTTGTCCTTTGTTTGTTGACCCACCTGCATGGGTTGTGCATGATCACATATGGGCAGGAGGGATGTGGGCAGGAAGTATGTCAGGATGTATCCTTGCCCCTGATTGGACCTGATGGGAATTGAGGTGAATTATAGGGTTTAATAGCCTCGGCAAACCATGATTTCGTGGCTATTTTCCTGGGAACCCAGAGATGGACATGGCCAGAGACCATCTACCTGCCAGTATTTAATTAAGGCTTGTTTCAAGTTTGGCTCAAAATTGTGGTAGTGGTTCTCAACTGGTGGGATTAACAGGCTCTGCTCTCTAGAGACAGAGCCTAGACACAGGGCAGCTGTGACAGCTATGAAGAGGCTATAACCTCTCTCCCTCTGTCGAAGCTCACCCACCCAGGGTCACCTGCCCGAAGCCCTGCAGTGGCCACGGTGAGGCTGGAGCAGGGGCCTGACCCGCCCTGACTTGCTATGGCTTGCAACTCACTTGCACTCTTGGTTTCCTCTTTGCTCCGGCTGGAGCCTACCCTTTAGGTAGAGCAGCCTCAGGGAAGCTCACAGACTTAGAAGGAGCACTGTGACCTGAGGCTGAACAAGGCCCCTTGGCACTCAAGGTCAGAGGGAGGGCTCTGCTAGAGAAGACAGACAGAGCTGGACAAACAGGTCAAAGGAAGGAGAAGCCTCCAGGAAAAAAAAAAAAAAAAAGGCTGTGGCTGTGTGAGGGCAGGGTGGGCAAGGGCTGGTGACACCTGCTCAAGAGATGACAGCCCTTAGGAGGTGTGTGGTGGGGATGGCCAGGCAGCAGGAGCTATAAGTCATGCTGGGCCTGGCTGGCGGCTATGTCACCATACACTTGCTCTGTGCACGTTTACCAGGGTGTCAGGGACGGCAGGGGCCGGGCAGCCTGCCTCTGTTCGGCACATCCTTACCAAGCTCTGTGTGAGCAGCAGTGCTAACTGCTCTGACCCTCTGCCTTGGTTTACCTGTGTACAGGGTAGGGGCGACTTGAGGTCTCCTCCTGGGGTAATGGGGCTAAATGTGTAGATGGGCCGTGAAGGTCTTGTTTAAAATAAGCACTCAAACGCCTCTCCTGTATCACTGTTATTTCTAGTTACCTTGTTTGTTTGTTTTTTTTGGTCTTTTTGTTATTTTGTCTTTTTTTTTTTTCCAGAGCTGAGGACTGAACCCAGGGCCTTGCACTTGCTAGGCAAGCGCTCTATCACTGAGCTAAATCCCCAACCCCTATCACTGTTATTTCTGATTTGCCAAGGAGCTGGGTTTGTTTCTTGTAGGTCCTCCGGCCATGCAAAGAAAGCTTTGAGTTGGGCTTTGCAGAGTGAATAGGAGTTCCTCAGATGGACACTGGGAGGAAGAAGGACATGGAAGCTCAGACTGGGCAAATGCCCAGAGACATAAAAATCCAGGGACCATGATTCCCAAGAATCTGGTTTTTGGAGAATGGCAGGAATGTTGGTCCTAACTGCAGGGGTCAAGGCATTTGATTTCATTCTGTAAACAGCTGAGAGGTATTACAGAATTTTAAGCAAGGAACACACACAGTCAGATTTACATTTGAGGAAATAACACACTTGATGGGTCATAAAAGATGGGAGAGTGAGAAACTGCAGGAAAAAAAAAAGTCATTTTATAAAAACTCCTGAAAACAACGCACGAGGAGAGGTAGATCTGTGGCTCTGATCCATCTCCTTGGCTGTGGATCTTAGACCACGGAATGCAGAGCAAGCACTAATGCAGAGACCAAGACTCAGGACCTGCTGCAGTCAGACCTGAGCTGTCTCTGGGGCCCCAAAAGGCAAATCAGGCTCATCACCAGCAGTGCAGACTGGTTGACCAGATAGACAGAACAGCAGTGACAGGAGTGGTGTGGGCTTAGGATCTGGAACACTCGAGGGCTCTGAGGGGTCGTGGATACCCTGGGAGGAGAGGAATGTCCTGGAGTAGGTACCACTGGGGCTGAAGGACCTTCTCGAGCGAAGGAATGGTGAGCAAAGGTGGTCTGGAGTGCTCTTCGACACAGCCAGCGTTTGCTGTCTACGTGTGAAACAGTGCTGGGAAGGTGGGCAGGGACCCAGCAGGAGCTCAGACTGCATTCCGTGGTCTAAGATCCACAGCCAAGGAGACGGATCAGAGCCATGCAGTTATGATGGCCTCTGAAACACAGGTCTGGGGTGAGGGGAGCCAGCTTTCCTAGCATGTGTGAGGCCTGGGTTCAATGCCCGAAACCTCATAAACAAACCCCACAGATGTGCCCAAGTGGGCTCACGCAGGGTGGGCTTCAGGAGCACCACACGCCAAGTACTGTGTCTATTCTGGAGGCTCAGAATCATCGCCACAGGGCCAATGAGCCACAAAAAGACGGCCTGGCCAGGCTCACCTCTTAGGAAGAGCTGAATAGATGGTGGAGGGCAGATAAGGGCTCGTCAGAACACCGCCACAGAGGACCAGGTCCGCTCCGCACCCTAGCAGGACAGACATAAGCAGCCTGAAAAGCCACAGGGGAGGGAGGCTGACAGAATAGGGTACATCGGAACAAGAGTGGTGACAGGGAGAGAGGCGCTCCTAGTATCCGCTCAAGGAGGAAACTCGGGAACGAGGCTCTGCACAGCCTCAAGTGTAAAGATTTCTTTTCATCAATGCCAAAAAGTGCATACAGTTAAGGAGATGGTTCTGTGGGTCAGAGCTTTGGTCTGCAAGCACCAGGACCTGAATTCAAATCCCCAGCATGAGTGTACAAGACTGGGCGTGGCTACATGCATTTGTGACTCCAGTCCGGTGGAGACCAATGGGTCCCGAGAGCTTGCTGGCTGGCCAGCCTAGCCCAGAGGGTGAAGTTCTAATTCAACGATACCTCGCTTCAAGGCAGTAGTAGAGAGCAGCAGAGGAAGATGCCAACAGCCTGCTCTGACCTGTGCACACAGGCGAGCGCATCCACACGCTCAGGTGTAGCTACCATACACCCACAAACATACACACGCATACACACGCATGCGCACACATGAATGCATACACACGTTCACACACACACAAGCAGGTGCACAGTGTGTTGATAGTAAGACAGACTGACAAAAGTAGAAAACATCCAGTGACCCAAGCCCTGGATCTGCCAAGGTGCGTTTCTACCCTTGCATGTACCAGGGCAGCACAGGCACACCCGACAGGCAGAGCAGACGCACGGATCCAGTCGACGTATCTGCTCTCCCTGGGTGTGTGACCTTGGACGTATGGACTAGACGAGAAGTGTGAGCAGCGGGTCGGGTGCAGCTCCTGCTCCTGGAGAGAGCGTGTGTATTCGGAGGACGGGCAGGCACCCGCCACTCAGGGACTCTTGAGAGGCCTGCCTAGGCTGCTGCTCCCAGCCTCAGGTCTCAGGTGGCGGCCTTTGACAGGCTGCTTTGCTCTTGCCCCCTCAGGTTGTCACATGGGACATAGCTGACAAGACACGACTACAGACTGATCATTGTCCCATCACTCACTTGCACTGTGCCCTCACAAGCCAGCCATTCCTCGACCCCAAGGCATAGAGCACTTTCACAAAGCAGGCTAGTGGACTGGAGCTAGGACCTGTCTCTGTGACTCGTGACTTTCACTACCTTAGACTGCAGTATATGATGCAATCAGAGCACCCGCAAGCCTGGAGGCCCTTGCCTTGGCTTGTAGAAAGCCGTCATCACCCACCTTGAGCCTGGCTTCCCGAGGACCTGGGCCTCGGAGCATGGCTCACTGAGGCTGCTGTCCAGCCATGGCAGCTGGGCAGCTTTGCACTCCTCACTGGGGCAGTGAGGATTGCCGTCCATGTCTGTGTCTCTCTCACCACGTTCACCCTGCCCTCTCTGCGGGGGCTGATGGGACGGGGAGAGGGACTTAGGGATCCTCAGCTGCTGACGACATGGTGGCCTCTTTCTTCCTGGCCTTTGCCCAGCCTCCTGCTGAAATGAGCAGAGGGGTCAGTGGGGAGAAGGAAGTGGAAACGGCCTATAAAGTGCCTTTGGCCCCATTCTCCACAGCTTAAGCCCTTGGGGGATTCTGGGTATAGACTGGTGTCTTGGCCAGAAGTAAAGGAGTTAAGAAAACTTAGAGGCTGGGGACTGGGTGAGGAAGAATGAGGAAGGTCAGTAGGGAAATCAGCAAGAGAAATCAGCAGCCTTCTCTCAGACACAACGACAGGCAGCCAGTGTGTTCCTCAAAAGGAAATGATCACCCTCCAGGGTTTCTCTCCCTTACAAACAGCTGCCCAGGAAGGGCTCAAAGAGCTGCTGGACTGGACAAGGCTGGGTGAATGCGCAGCATGGTTAGCCAGGGGCAGGAGGTACATCCCCACCCTAGCCCTGCCCGCCGGTCCAGCACCACCAAACTTGCCTTCCGAAAGCTGCAGATGAGCCCAGGGCGGGAATACCAAGGATGAGGCAGAGTGTTTGCTGCTATGCTGAGACAAGCTCTTGGTCCCAAAACTGTTGAGGAAAGGTGAGTAGTGGGACAGGGTTATTTGCTCTTGCTGAGTTGATGGACTGTACTTAATGCCTGCACACAAGGACGCAGTCTCAGGAGGAACCTGAGTAGCCCAAGGGCACCTAGTCAGCCTGGAGAGGAAGCAGGGCCGGGGCTGGCACCACACATGTGAACTTCTAAGCCCCATACTGCTGACTACAAAATGAGGGGCCTAAGTCCAGCATGGAGGTGCACAACTGTGATCCCAACACTTGGAAGGTAGAGGCAGGAGGATCAGGAGTTCAAATCCACCCTTGGCTACATTGTATCATATGTCATTATGTATAATGATCAACACTATGTATTAATCAGCGTTCTCTGGAGAAACAGGCCTTATGAGATGAATGTGTATATATTAAAGAATTTGTTTAATCAGTTTACATTAAAGTAGCAACAATAGCTGAGTGCCACCTGAGAGGCTGAGAACCTGGTAGCTGCTTGAGGCTGGGTATCCCAGCAGTTGGCAACTTGACAGAAGCTCAGTCTACAAGGCTGGGTGCCTCTGCACTCTCTGTCTGGCTCTGAAGGCCTGAAAGCCTCCTTAGTCCACAATAGAAGGCCGGTAACACTGGTTCCAACATCAGTGAAGAATAATCAGCAGCGACAGCAAGAGGGTAAAGCAAGTCAGCGAGAGGGAGGACTGAGCAACGGGAGTTGCTTGGGATCCCAACTACTCAGGAGGGTAAGGAAGACCACAGGTCCTCTAGCACCCTTTTGAGCTGGGCTGCTCCCGGAAGGCGCTGCCCACAGCCCTTTCGCCTGCCCACAGTTGAGCAGTAGAGCACACAGGTCTTCCTGCCTCAGTTAAGGTAATGGGGACAGTTCTTTGGGAGTGGCTCCCTATCCAGGTGGTTCTACTTTATGACAAGAGGACATTCAAACCAGCCATAACAGGCTCCATGAGATTCCATCCCAAAGCAACAATTAGAAAAAAAAAAGTCAAGAGCCCAAATGTCTATCATGAGGCACTGGTCAAATGAACTTAGGAGAAGAGAAACACAGAGAACTGTGTGTGCCAGCATGGAATAACTGGCAAAGCATCCTGGGAAGAGAAATTTGAAAGAGCAAAAATGGATGTTGGTGTGGCCTAGCCAGCAGCACTCAGGAGGCTGAAGCAAGAGGATTTTGACCTGTCTGGACTACAAAGTGAAGCTCTGCCTTTAAAAAGAAGTAGGGAAGCCAGGGGTGGGGGTACACACCTTTAATCCCAGAGGCGGAGGCAGGCTGATCCCTGTGAGTTCGAGGCCAGCCTGGTCTACAAAGTGAGTCCAGGAAAGCCAAGCCTACACAGGGAAACCCTGTCTCGAAACCACCCCCCACCAAAAAAAAAGAAAGAGGGGGTAGAGAGGGAGAGGAAAGGGAAGAAGAAGGAAGAGGAGGAGGAAAGTGAGGGGAGGAAGAAGGGGAGGGAGGAAAGGGATGGGAAAGCAGCTGAAAGAGAAGGAAGAAGGACAGGAGGGGAGAAGAATAGAAGGATGAGGAAGAAAAGGAGGATGGTGTAGGAAGGAGCACTTCTGGGGCAGCAGCAGGGCCTGGGGACAGGCTTGGGATTCCAACTACTCAGGAGGGTAAGGAAAAAACACAAGTTCAAGGGCAGCCTAAGCGACTCAGTGCAACCCCATAGTCAAAAAATAATTTTTAAGTAAAAAGCAGGCTGGAGCTGGAGCTCACTGGAAGAATGCTTGCCTAGCCTGGGCCAGGCCCTAGGTGGGATCCTCAGAATCACAGAAGTGGGGTAGGGCACAGAAACTGCACACTGGTGCAGGAACCAGGGCGGTGAGGTGACAGGCCATGGACCCACATGGCTCCTCTATCTTTGAGATTCCCAATCAAAATAATTATGGCACATTCAAAAAACAACATTTTTGTAAAAAGTGAGTGACGGAGGCTGTCCTTGTTTAACCTTCATAAGCACAACAAAACAGATCCTCTATTGAGCACCCAGCTCCGCCAACCCCTTGGTGGGTGCTGTGGGCTCCCAACAATGGACAGGCTCCTGACCCTTCCCAGCAGGAGCCAGGCCCCCCAGCTGGACAGAGGGATGGGTGCCCCAGGATTCCCACAGCCTCTCCCCTGCTGCGCACCCTAGCCTGGAAGCCTGTGTGAGGGGTGAGGGACGGCCAGCCTCTGTGGGGCCTGGTGACCACCCTGAGGTCTGAGCCCAAACCCATGAAGCCTACCCTGCCCTTCCTGGCAGTGGGAGGTGGGAGGCTGGGCCCTTCCTCTCTGCACTCAGAGGAATAAGGCGTCGTGTGACACAATCTGCCCTTTCTTCTCTGGCTGTAGTACTCTCTGCAGTAGCCAAAGCAGCCTTACCAGGAGGGCCAAAGAACAAGTGGGCCCCAGACTGATGGCGGTCAGGGTGGGCAGGCAGTCTCTGGGAAAGCAGCAGAAACCCGCCGCAGTGAGGAGCCACCTTTCTCCCTCCTCGGTCTGGCCCACTGCATGCTACCTCAGCCATGTTGCCAGGCCTCCCTGGTGGCTGCAGCCAGTTACTACACTTCCCATAGTCCTTCAGCATTCTCAGGAAATGTCCATGAGTGCCACATGAGGAAGAGATGACTATGTCACCCACTGTGTGTTTCCAGCACACTGAGAACCTTGGCTGTGTGAATGAGGCTCCTGAACCCTTGCTTCTGGCAAGCATCTCTAGATCCTGGGGATAAGTGAGGAGGAAGATGGGGTTATTCCAATACGTACACCTGAGAAAACCGAGGCTCAAATCTGTTTGCCAGGTATCAGGAAAGGAGCAGAGCTGACATTTTAACCCAGGTGTCCTAATGCCACAGCTAAGGCTCTTTTTACAATGCTGCAAGAGAGTTCAAAAGTCAACTGGTATAACCTCCAGTTTTACAAATAGCTAAGTCAGAGGGAAAGGGACAGCATGCAAGAGTCAAAGCTCAGGCCTCTGTCCCCAATCTGAGACTGCTCTATCCTGTCACAGAGAACAGAAGGTCAGGTTGGAAAATGTGGCCTGATTTGTCCCACCTCCCTTCCACTCTCCCGGTTACCGGTAGACCAGTGTCTGTGAACTCAGGCGTCTCCGTGATAGGAAGATATGTGCCACATAAAAAGAATGCTAGACTGAGCGCAGTGGCGCAACCTGTAATCCCAGCACTCAGGAAGCAGAGGCAGGAGGATCTCTGTGAGTTCAAGGCCAGCTGGTCTACAAAGTGAGTTCAGAACAGCCAAGGCTACAGAGAGAAATCCTGTCTTAAAGGAAAAAAAAAAAAAAAAAGAAGAAGAAGAAGAATGCTAGGCTCTGACTCTAAGCTAAGGGAACTGGGGGGGGGGGGCATTATGTGGAGTGGGGAAGTTCTTGCCCTGGCTAAAGGCACATAAAGAAATAAAATAAAATAAAATAAAATAAAATAAAATAAAATAAAATAAAATAAAATAAAATAAAATAAAATAAAATAAAATATGAACTCCAAAATATAACAGTAGGGTTTGTGGGAGTGGGCACAGGAGAAAAAATTAGCATGAGTGGATAAATATTATTTATTTATTTAGTAGTTATTTTTTATTTTGTTTTGTTTTGAGATGGTCTCACTCAGGTTTCCATGCTAGCCTCAAACTTGTAGTAACTCTCCTGCCTCAGGCCCTAAGTACTGAGATTACTGGCATGAGCCACTACAGCAGCATAAGCTGGAAACTGTTGACATGACTGTTAGGTAATGAGGTCTCCTGGTAAATGTGTGTATGAGGGCTCTGGGTGCAGCTGAATGGGAGAGCACTTGCCTAGCACATGCCAGGCCCTGGAACTGACCCTCTCCTAACACCGAGAGTGGAGGTGGGCAAGGAGGGAGCGATGGTCCAGAGTGCAATGTGTATGTTTTTAAATTTCTATAAAGAGCACTTTTAGGTTAGTATATCATGCCAAGGCCACAAGCCACCAGTTTGCAAACTGTACCTTAAACCTTCCTGAATGGCCTGGTGGTCCCATGCCTTCCTTCTACCTGCCTTTGTGTGGTCTGGAGCCAGGGAGATAAGAAGGGAGAGAGGGGATGCTAGCTTGGGAGGGGCTGCACTCCCAAGAGTGCAGGCTTCGGGGGTATGATAGTGAGAAGCCACACGTGACTGAGGCTTACTTCTCTCCTCCTCTCTTGTTAGACCACGATTCCTTCTAAAGCGCGACTGTCTCACCACCTCACACAGGGTTCTTTATCATCCAGAATTCCCTGAGACAAGGATGCAGAAACAGAGGCACTTCCGAATCAAGTGACTTCACTTTCTATGAGTGGAAGAGAGTAGTACTTGGGGGAATGTGTGTGTGTGTGTGTGTGAGAGAGAGAGAGAGAGAGAGAGAGAGAGAGAGAGAGAGAGAGTATATAGAGTCCCTTGTGGGCTACAGGGCTCTGTTGGCCTAATGATGACTGTGTGAGTGTATTTCTCTGAGATTCTGAGCAGGAAGTTGAGCTGGATAGACCTTAAAGCAAAGGATACTTGGCTTTTCAGCTGGGTAGTATTGTTAGGATAACAGAGACTCTTGACTCAGTTTCCAGGAAGTTGATACGCACTAGGGAGGCCTGGATGATGACTGCACAGTCTCCAAATCTCTGAGTGTGACACAAAGCTGAAAGAAGACCCCAACATTGTCCTTGTGAACTAGGAGCAATGGCTTGAAGACTTACAATTAGAAATCTGCTTTAACTTTGCTGTGTGATCCTCAGGCCACCAGACTTCCCCCTCTCTGATCTTCAGGCTAGCCTTCTGGTCACCTAACCAGTTTCCTCTCATGTCAGCTCACTGCACAGTGAGGCTCCCCTCCCTCAGCAAGCTCCTGGAGGTGATGATGGAGAAATAGCATCACCGCATCTGCTCCTCAGTGAGTTGAAGAACTGACACCAGAGAAAGCAAGGCACTTGTTAGTAATTCAACAGGCCAGGGCTGGACCCAGCGACCTCACCCCGCCTGCGCCTGCGCAGAAGCAGAGGGCTTTCCAAGCACTTCCCTCCCTTGATTTGGCTTATTTTCCAAACACGGGTCAAATGGTCCCTCTCCAGAGCGGCAGCAGCAGGAAACGTTATTAAAAGTGAGCCGTTAGCGGGCATCGGGTGTGGATGAGGTCTGTGGAGTTTTGGCTGCCAAATAAAGACTTTATTGTTGTCATTCCTTCTTTCCCAAGCGCCCTCCCTCTCTCCTCTGCTCCCTCCTCCTCTCTGCCCTTCCCCCTCCAATCTGCCCCTCCCTCCCCTAACCTAACCTCCCCACCCCAATAGGATCTTGTGGAAGAAAGTCAGGCAGACACACTCAGGCAGGCACCAGTGGGAGACCAGAACTTCTAGCTGGCTCTCAGCTGCCACCACTCCACCAGAGGGTGGAGAGGAAGACAGGAGTGCCCCAGAGTCCAGAGGAGAGGCAGGTGTGTGCAGGTAAGTTCAGGCAGTGGGGTGAAGGCTGGAGACTGGAAGGCTCCTTCCTCCAGGGCTCCCCTTTAGCTCTGTCCAGTTTTTCTTTCTTCCCTCTTTCCCTTCTTCCTTCTCATTTTCCCCCCCAGGAGCTAAGACTTGTCTTCCTCATTTTTTGCTGACACTCTCTTGTCCCTTCAAGCATCCTGAGTACTTGTGTTTGCTTGCTACTGAAGTTAAACTTCCTTAGCACAGATGTTTTGTTGAACATCCAGAGCTGTGTCGCACACAGAATTTCAACAGAGCAGGTGTTGCCATAGAAACCGGACACTAGAATCCAATTTTCTGCACTTTTCATGTACTGTCACACATTGCAGAAAACAGGCGACAGACACACAGACACAGACATATACACACACAAATATGGTCTTGTCTCTTATCCTCTCACATGCCTTCTCAGCTGCCTGACCAGAGAGAAAGTGTCCTCCTGCCGAGATGACAGCCAAAAGACAATCATGTCTTGGCTAAGCAGGGAGGACATGAGCAACAGGGTGATTTTCTTCTTTCTTTTAAGCTTAATTGGGCAGGAGGGAGAGAAAAGTGGCTCTCCCGCTTGCATGCTCTCCTCTCAGCAGCCGGAATTCCTGTCTACCTCATCCAAACCACTTGGTTTTTTCAAAGAGAACTCAACTGAGTGTACAAACGTTGGAGGCATAACTCCAAGTTAATGGTTCTTCTTTTCCCTGCAGATAGTCAGAAACAGGTTTCTCTCTGAAGTTATTCTGAGATTATCCTGAGCATTCAGTTGTAAGGGGACTTGAAATAGAGGAAGTAGGGACAAGTGGGAGGGAAACCTGAGAGCCTTGTTTGCATAACTCCCTCATCTCCAGCAATAGAGAAAGCCCCAAAGCAGCAAGAAGGGTGACACTAGTTGATCTTCAGAAGCCCCTGGACAGTTAGGCAGAGAATATAGAGGGTTTGCTAAAAACATAGCCAGACACACTCACTACAGACCTATTAAGCTCAAGAAGTCCCGAGCTGTTTTAATTCATCCTGAGACTTCCCTAGTGTTCCCTATACAGAGGGCCATGTGGCTTCCTGGAAAAGGAGCCCCACAGGCCTCACAGTGGGGACTGGGAGTGACTACTGGAGGGAATAAAGCACCCTCTTATGATTGCTTCTTCCCTCCATCATCATCTTTATAAGCTAGGCAACCATATTCCTGGAGAATGTTCTAGAAAGAAAGGAAGTTGCCTCATGATAGCTCCTCTTACATGCTAGGCTACATGCCTAGGTACCCAAGAGCTGGTAATGGCCACTGATCCCATTCCATCTAGATCCCCTCTCTCTGTGCCTCACAGCTTTGTCCCATTTGACTCTCTCAGAGGACAGACAGGTTGATGCCTTCCTGGAGGGCTTGTGAGTAGAGCATCTCAAAGCTAGAAGGAACAAAAAAAGGCAGGCAGGGAGAAACCTTAGATTTCAAAAGGAGCCACAACCAGCAGAAAAGAAAAATGTCCATTTGCTGGCCAGGGTCCCCAGCTCTGCAGAAAGCAGAGAGCTTGGTTATCCAGTCAGGAGGGAGACACACAGCTGGCTTTGTCCAGGCGTCTTGGGAGTTCCAAACAGCTGATCCTGAATGTGGTCTTCTGAGCCACAAAGGAAATGAAGTTTCTTCTTCGAGGAAGATCCAGTACCTAACTTCAAGAAAGACCCCTGCCTTCCAGCAGTAGGAGAATGGAGGAGTAGGAGAATGGTTAACCAACCAGGCTGATGAGGGGAAAAATACCATTACTTCAAAGTGGTATCAGCAACCCCTTCTCATACACCAAACATGCACTTTGCACATCAACTGATTTAACCCTCACAGCATCCAGACTGGAGCTGAAGCTCAGAGATGGAGTGCCCTGTTTTGGGTCTTTAATACCCCTGAAATAAAGCTGCTAAAATAAATAAAGCTGCCTGTTTTATCCATGTGGAAAGTGATGTCTGTGTGGTGCTTGAAACCACAGCAACATCACAGATTCTTCTTGGCTTTAGTCAAAAATTGAAGGTGCTGGGGAGAGAGGCAGGAAGGCAGCTATAGGGGCAGCCAGCTATTAGGGATTGTCTGACTGTTTGATTTCTTCCACATCCCTCTCAACGGGGAGAGTGCTCTTTCAGACTAGTTCCCTGAAACCATAAAACCTCCACTCTGTTTACATTCTGCCTGTTCAAACTAGAACATGACGGCTACTTTGCAATAGTGTTAAACTTGGTTTTAGTACTTTTTGATCTGTGTTGCATTTTAAACTTGCCTCTGCCACTTACACCTGACAGCTGGGTGAGCTTAACCCACCCCCAGTTCATGCTGTGCCTTTAGAAGGACCCTTCTCTCTGGGATTTTACTGGCCCATGGTACCTCAGCACCATTAAGGAAGAATACAAACATTGACAGCCCCTGGATTCTTACCACAGATAAACAGGACAGGTGGGAAAGAGGACTACCTCACTTTAACGTCAGGGAGCCTCTCCCAGAGCCTGCTCTTCCGTAAACAAGCCCTCCCTCCCAGTTGCAGTCTTCTTTCTAGAACGTGCCTTTAGATGCATGAGCTCATCCCATCCTCACACAGATGGCAAGCCTGGGGCCCAAAGGGAGGGTCACAGGCCGGATTCAAGCCCAGATCCACGCTGTCAGGATGAAATTTGAATTGTAAACTCCCTTAGGAAAGGCTTTTAAATACAGAACATGAATTGGGGTTGGATAAAGCAGCAGCTTTTTTGAGAGTCAGCGCTGGAGAGCAGAACTGTGTGAGCTTGGGGCGGGACATGCTCAACAAGTGTTCATTGATTGAGGGTGAGCAGGGCCCAGTAGGGGCTGAAATTGAACAGGATGTGGGGAGGTATACTTTCAGAGGTGTAAGTGATTTTAAGCACAGACACATACCCACCCGAAGGGAGCTAATGATGTGGAAGGCAGGAGCCTAGGTCCCTGGCTCTGGGCTTGGTTGATGAGACTACAAGCCCCTCTTGGGTAGGATTACCTCTGGTCTGTCTCAGCTCCTCTCTCTCTGTGAAGCTTTAGGACAGCAAAGCATGGCTAGAGAGAATGGCTGTGCAGTGAGAGCTTCCCAGAAGCCTAGGACAGCCTGGCTCAGCAGGAAGGGGTGTGCCCAAGAGGAAAGCCTTGGGAATGAACACAATTTCCTTGTGCACTCTGCACACAGATCTCTGATTCAGCCTGGAGCTGAAAGAGGGGAGGGCTGATCCTCTTCTCTAGTGAAACTCCCACTTCAGATCCAAGGAGCTTGTTTTGGGGGACCCCCTGGGGCTCTGGGAGGAGCATGGCTAGCCCTGAGATCCAGAAGAGAGTGTCCAAAGGACTAAGGAAGATACAGGTTCTCAAAGAGTCTGTCCTGGAGAGGAGGATGAGGAAGGCCTGGGGACCCCATGCCTGAGACAGGCGGGGAGAACTGAGTGGCCTTCCCGCTGGGATAGCCAGGGCAGTGGAGCCAGGGCTGCCCAGCACACAGACACCGAGCCCCACCCCTACCCACAGCAGCAGAAGCCAGCTGTCCAGGCCACCATGCCCCATGGGACAGGCTCTGCTGGGTCCCCTGGAAAGCTTTGTTTGGCTAACTTGGTGTCCATTACTTCACCTTGGAAGTGTTTTTGGCACTAAGGATAACAAAGAGAACTGGAGAAACGTCTATAAGACCTAATTTTGGCTTTGGGGTAAGATTTCTCACAGCATAGGGATAATTTCGCTTACAGACTTCTGGGTAATTCATAAACAAAGAGATTAAAAATGAACGACAACAACAAAAAAGGTCGGGGTTGCAAAGACTGGTGCTCTTAAGTGTTTTTGGAATAGTAACTCTTCATCCTCTTCATTTTTATGTAGTATGACTACTCTGTTTTCAAGAAAATTAAAAGCCTTATAAAAAGGATAATTCATAACACACCAGTTTATAGAGTGGTGTGGAATTGATCAACAAGGCTCAAGTTCAAATATGCAAGGAATGTATTATCTTTTTAGTCCTTTCAGAGGAGTCTTGGCAGATAAGCCAAGAACCTAGCTGCAGCTCCTTTATCACATAAGGCCCAGGGAAAACACCCGCCTAGACATGCCTGCGAGGTTTGTCTGAGAAGAAACCCACCTCAGACAGGAGAGAGAAACATCAGGCAGGACGGTCTTTTTCTTCCCAGTTCTACCCTCCTTCCCACCGTAACCGACACATAAAGCTCACACATGCATACAGGGCCCTGAGAATGTGAGTTTGGCCATGTGTATGGAAATGACTGAGTATATGTACAGAGATGTACAGAGTGGTACTGAGGGCAAAGAGGTAGGTGCATGAGTGTGTGTGTGTGTGTGTGTGTGTGTGTGTGTGTGTGTGTGTGTGATATGTCTATATGTATGTGTATGAGTGGTGTGTGTGTGTGAGTGGTGTTTGTGTGTGTGTGATCTGCATACATGACTAGGGACAGGCACAGTTAACCTTTGCCCATTAGTTGCTGAGCTCCTCCTGCTTGCCTGTTATCTGTCATATTTAGCTCTACTTGAGCATCTGGGAATCCCTCTACCCGCTGCTCCTTTCCTTTGACCAAAGCAAATAGCAGATAGTCCCTAGGATAAGCAAAGGAAGATTTGACGTTGCTATGGGCTCAGGGGGTAGGTGGGAGATGGAGGTGTAGTCTGGAGGCCATGATCACAGGCTTCAAGTACAAGCTAGGAACACACTTCAGCCCACTCTGCATGAGAGCCCCCAAGAAGTCTGCACTCCGAGAGCTACAGTGGTGAGGAATATGCAAGATAGGCCAGCAGTGTGGGGCGGGTAGTGTCAGGGTTGGGGAGCTCTAGGGATACAAAGGACAGGGCACCCTCTCCTGGGGTCTTCCTACCCCAGGCAGAGAAGGCAGTCGGCCATGGGACTTGCCACTCTCCAACTAGTATGCTATTTCTCCCTTTCCAACTTAGCTCCAGCTGTACAAGTTAGCAGAGCCTCCAAAAAAAAAAAAAATGCCCTCAGCTCTTGACCCCAGTGTCACTGAGGCTATCAGGAAGTCCTTCCTGAGGCCCCATTTCAACACTCCCAATTCCAAAGTATCCGGAGTGACAATACCAGGTCTAAAGAAAGGAAAGTGTTTTCCCCACGTCTTTTTATTCTTTTTCTGTTTATTTTCCCAAGGGCCTCTACATCTGGGGAAGGATTCTTGGCATGGCTCTACTGGCAAAGGCCAGCAGTCTCTGAGCCAAGTGTAGAGGAGGGGACAGAGCACGGGTGAGTGACTACTGGTATCTGAGCAGTTTCCTTTCAGGAGACCTCTTGGATTTTTGTCACTGTCAAACAGCCTCCTGGCCTCCCCCAGCCACTTCTTCCACAGGAGCCACAGTGGGGGCTGGACATGGTGGGTGGATTGCAGACCATTTTTAGCAATGAAATGTTTTCCTCCTTTCTTCAAATGCTTTGTCTAACCACTGTGTGTGTGTGTGTGTGTGTGTGTGTGTGTGTGTGTGTGTGTGTGTTCTTATCTCTTTCCGTATTTCTATCTCCATCTATAACAGATTTAAGGAACAAAGCTGCTCAGGCAAGCACAGGAGTTCCCCTGGGCATCCCTTCTCAGTGACCTGAGGTGCACAGGAATGTGGTCACTGTTGAAAATCCACTGCCATGTGGGATTCAGAAGGGATCTTCCAGATCTGCAGCTTAGGACTCTGAGCCATATCCCGGCATTATCTTGAAAAAGGCAGAGAACTTTCCTTCCGGGGGGACGGGGTAATAAAGAGTGTTCAGCAGGTTTTGAATGTCTCTCCAAGTCAGAACACTACCTTGAGCACTCTCCTTATAAGAGGTATGATTCTCTCATGTTACAGCTGGAGAGAGGACCCCCACCACACACACACACACACACACACACACACACACACACACACACACAGGCACAGGGTTTCCAGGATTTCTAGGTTCCCAGCACCTTGTGTTTTCTACCAACACACACCTTTCCACAAAAAGCTGAGTACCAGCACAACAAGGTCTTTGTGAAGTAATCTGTAGCCCCAGGTCCTCCCTTGCTCATCAGGCCCCTGCCTCAGTCTCTCTCTTCGGGATTTAGTTTGGAGGATCCCTGCTGCAGAGACTCGCCTTCTATTCCTGAGGCCCAGCAGGCTAATTGCTTCCAGTTTCCTTCCTGCAGGTACATCACCTGGATCATGAGGGCATCCTTCTTCTGGCTCCTCCCACTTCTCCTCATCTTGGCCTCAGTGGTCCAAGGCCAGCCAGCAAGACCCAAACCTGGGACGAGGCGCAAACCCAAGCCAAGGCCCACACCCAGCTTTCCTCAGCCCCACGAGCCAGCCGAGCCTACAGACCTGCCTCCGCCCCTTCCTCCTGGCCCTCCATCTGTCTTCCCCGACTGTCCTCGGGAATGCTACTGCCCCCCTGACTTCCCATCAGCCCTCTACTGTGACAGCCGGAACCTTCGCAAGGTCCCTGTCATCCCAGCCCGCATCCATTACCTTTACCTGCAGAACAACTTCATCACTGAGCTCCCTCTGGAGTCTTTCAAGAATGCCACAGGCCTGAGGTGGATCAACCTGGACAACAACCGGATTCGCAAGGTGGACCAGAGGGTGCTAGAGAAGCTCCCGAGCCTGGTGTTCCTCTACATGGAGAAGAACCAGCTGGAAGAGGTGCCGTCAGCTCTGCCCCAGAGTCTGGAGCAGCTGAGGCTGAGCCAGAACCACATCTCCAGGATCCCGCCCCGGGTGTTCAGCAAGCTGGAGAACCTGCTGCTCCTCGATCTGCAGCACAATCGGCTGAGCGACGGTGTCTTCAAGGATGACACGTTCCAGGGCCTCAAGAGCCTGATGCAGCTCAATCTGGCTCACAACATCCTGAGAAGGATGCCGCCCAAGGTGCCCCCGGCCATCCACCAGCTCTACCTGGACAGCAACAAGATCGAGACCATCCCCAGGGGCTACTTCAAGGACTTCCCCAACCTCGCCTTCATCCGCATGAACTACAACAAGCTGTCAGACCGGGGGCTCCCCAAGAATGCCTTCAACATCTCCAACCTGCTGGTGCTCCACCTGTCACACAACAAGATCAGCAACGTGCCGGCCATCAGCAACAAGCTGGAGCACCTGTACCTCAACAACAACAGCATCGAGAGTGAGTGGGTGGGCCGGGGCTGGCCGCAGGCGACAGCAGATGCTCAGTGTGTCTTTCTCAGGACCACCATGGTGGGGTAACAAGAAGCAACTACTGGCAAGGTGTAGCCTGCTAGAGGTTTTTGGGGGGTTAGTTGTTTTTTGTTTTGTTGTTGTTGTTTTTGAGGTAGAGTTTCTCTGTGCGTAGCCCTGGCTGTCCTGGAACTCGATCTGTAGACCAAGCTGATCTCGAACTCATAGAGATCCACCTGCCCCTGCCTCCTGAGTGCTGGGATTGAAGGCGTGCCCCACCTCCTGGCTTAGAGTTCTTTCTAATATGCACATAAGGCCATATGTTCCATCCTTAGCACTGAAGAAGGGGAGGGGGTCCCACTAGTTTTGAATGTGGCCTCACTATTTGCTCCATCTGTGTGACCTTGAAAAGATATTCAACCCGAAAGGAATGTTTCCTTCCCTGTGAAATGAGGATGACAATAGTATCTTCTAACATGAAGTCAGTAGAATGAGCTAATCATGTGTGGACGAGGTACACTGAACACCATGTGTGAGAGGCGTGAGGTTTTCTTTCTCTGTCCATTCTTGTCACGCATCAGCTTTGCCGGCCACTGGATCTGTAACTGGGATAGACACAGAAATACTGCTGGGTACTTTCCTAAGAGTAGAACAGAGATGCAACGTGCTCATGTCCTGGGCCTGCCCACTGCAAAAGAAGCCAGCCGAAGCCAGGCAGGGGACTTCCCACATCTGAGCCCTGGTTTCAAAAGTCTGTGAAGGGCACTCAGAGAGGCAGCTATGTAGTCAGGGCATAGAACTGCTAAAGACTGTTTACCTGCTTTCTGATTCCAGAGCTCAGTCTTGCTTCAGTCAAAAATGTGAGGCCAGGCATGGTGGTATATGTGTATAAGCCCAGCACTTGGGGAGAGAGGCAGGACAGCCAGAAGTTGTCATAGAGTCTTGGACTCTATGAAACCCTGTCTCAAACAACAAGACTCTGTCAACTGGGTATGGTGGCACATGCCTGTAATTCCAACTCCCAGGTGACTGAGACTAGAGGGCAGAGAGTTCAAGGTCAGCCTAGGGAGTAAAATAGGTCTGATCAGAGCATACACACAAAGGCTCAGAAAAAGAAGTTGTTTAGTCCTTGAACAAACCACTCCTATAGCAATGCAGCAGCCGGCCATCCCCAGCTGAAATCACAAACCAGTAGCCTGACTCTGGAAGTTAGGTGCTGGAGGCCACACCTTGTCAGAGTCACCCTGTCCCCAGGAGAACCGAGTCCACACTCTTGGTTGCCATCCCCTTTCTCCTCATTGTGGGCTGCGGTTCCCCTACAGCTGACTTCTCCCCCTTCCTTCTCCATAGAAATCAATGGGACCCAGATTTGCCCCAACAACCTCGTGGCCTTCCACGATTTCTCCTCGGACCTGGAAAATGTGCCACACCTGCGCTACCTGCGGCTGGACGGAAATTACCTGAAGCCCCCCATCCCCCTGGATCTCATGATGTGTTTCCGCCTCCTGCAGTCTGTGGTCATCTAGGCTGTGCCCAGAGCTGGACTCCTCTGACAGCACTTGAAGGCTTGGTGGCCCAAGCTCTGGTGTCCACTGTTTCTTTGTGTCTTTCTCTCTTGCTTCCAGCTCTTTCTTCTTACCCCTTTCTGAGGATGGGAAATACCATATACTCTGCTCCAGCTCTAAAGCTAGATTTCCCCACCCAGTCCAAAGACACCCTGCCAGCCAAAACTTCTGGTCTTCTTTGGTCTCCCATTGCTTCAAAAACATAAGTGTCTGTCAACAGGCATAGCCCCTCCCCTCTCCCCCTTCCCCTACCCCCCTCCGACAGTCTCTCCCAGGTAAGGCTGATCCATGGACTGAAACCTTATTTTAGTCTTAGTCCAATAAGAAGCAGAAATCATCCCAGAGGTGAACCCTGGGAAGTTCTGCTGAGAACCTCCACCTTGGGAAACCATCTCAAGAAGGCCAACAAAATCAAGGTCTCCTGGGCCAAGATCCCTTCCGAAACTGTTGCTTTGCCACCCTGTTTCCTGACAGCAGACATCACCCTGCTCTCTGCTATCCTGCATTCTTCAGGAATAAAGTGGGAGGAGATGACTAAGGTGGGGTGTGGAGGCAGGGTTTCCCACAAGTGTCTCCAGCCGTCCCTCCTCTGCCCTTCTTCCTCCTCTGGGCAAACACAACACACAGCCTCTTGGCTGGGGAACAGCCAGGGAGAAGAGTGGTTTAAGAAAGTAGACTTTATCTAATAGGTAGGAGGGGGCAGTCAGAGCCCCAAAATGGGTCTGTGTGGACATGGGTGAGCCCTACAATCTCCCTTACCCAAACCTGACAAGAGGCTCTAAGTCTGGGAGGACAGTGTTGACAGTGGAGGGCCAGGAGTCAGCATCCCACTCTCTGTGCTCTCTTGGGCTCTCTGTTGTGTACACAACCCAGGCATCTTCACCCCAAAGGCAGTTCCTGAGAAACAGGGAGGAAGGGGTGGAGCACCTGGAAATCTCCCAGAAGCCTCTTCCACACTGGGGATTAGCCTCCACCTCTGCGGCAGACTCATCAGTGACATCTGGTGGCTGGTGAAGGTCACAGCCGACTCCACTCTCTTTGGGGTGATGTTGCAACTTCCTGATTCCCTAGGGGAAGAAGGCCATGGGTGACTGGCAGAGTGTCTTTCTCCTAATGAGTCTGAAGGGAAGGACACTGAGTGAGTATGAATGGGGAATCTTTGGGAGTTTAAGGGAAGCTAGTTTGACCTTGGCCTTGTCAGGTCTGTTTTGTTAGGCTTCCACATCTGCAAACTGGGGCAGTAAATGGGATGCTCCTTCAAGGTCCTCTCAGAGCTCATGTTTTGTGTCTGTGCTCCCTCTTCTAACACAGGACAAATGGCATTAACTTCCTTTCGCAGTAATTTATTTCCTGCATAGAGTGCCCCTCCCCCAAAGATGTCCCTATCCCAGTTTCCTAGCCCAGGTGAGCAGCTTGGCAGGTTCCCAAGAACCTGGGCTTCTGGCCAGTTCCTTCCCTTCACCTCCCTCTAGGTAAGGCTGCCCTTGCCCTGCCACAGTTCCCTTTATGCAGGATGATGAGGGCTATGGGGAAGTGAATGTTCTAGAAGTGAGTGAGGCACAGGGCCCATGCTCATTAGGATGGCTCTCCCGGGAATAGTGCCACACACTGTGTAAGACGTTGGATTAGGCTGGGCCCTTTAGTCCAGAAAACCCATTCATAGTCTCCATCACATTTCTCATCTGCTCATTACTGAAAATAGAGGCTGAGTGGCCTCTTTTCCCCCGCTGTGCAGCTTCCCAGTTTTTCCTAGTTGCAGCTGGTTTCTCCAAGGCTCCTGCTTAAAGTCAATAGATTATTATTGCTGAAAGCAACCTGGTGCTATAGCCTGGACAAGCCCCTTCTGCTCCTATGTTCAACCTTCAACCTCAGCCCATCTGGTGAGGCCATAGGGAGCACAGCTCCTGTGGCTGCTGGGGATGGGGGTGGACACTGATCCTTCGAGCATGAGCTAGCATCACATCATCAGTATTCCATTATCCAACCTGGACCATGCCACCTTCCTCCACTGCTTTCTGCTGCTGTCAGCTAGAGGGTGAGGGTTAAACTGGCTTTACAGGAGACACACGTGTGCGTGCGCATGCGCGCGCACAGACACACACACACACACACACACACACACGACATGCTCGTGCATGAACACGTGCACACATAATGCACTCATGAACAGAGTACTGGTACCTGTGAAGTCTAGAAAGCCCCTCCTCACACAAGTTCATTCCATCAGAACCATTGACTTCTATACATGTAGGTGCATGTGTAGGTGTGTGTGTGTTCTGTATATCCTGTCTATCTCTTAAAGACCATGCTAACTCTGATACAGCTTCCCCATTTTGACCAGCTTCATAGCAGAGGAAATAAAGTCATATGGAAAAAAACTATGGGAATGGGTCAAAGTCAACAATAATACCTGGAAGCTCCTTGTTACCACACTCCTGCATCTTGCTGAGAAGATGGGCAGAGAAAGTGTCTTTCTTAAAAAGTGTTTTGTTTTGTTTTGGATTTGTGTGTCTGAGCATTTAGCCCAAGGTATGTGTGTGCACCATGTGCGTGCCTGGTGCCCACCATGGTTACAAGGTGGTGCTGGATCCCCTGGAACTGGAATTATAAATGGTTGAGAGGCTTCATGTAGGCTCTGAGAACTGAACCCTGATCCTCTAAATGGGTAACAGCTGCTCTTAACCTCCAAGTCACGCCTTATTAAGAAACTCCCAGGAGCCAAGCATGTTGGTGCACAGCTTTAATCCCAGCACTCAGGTGGCAGAGGCAGGCAGATCCTAGGAGTTTGAGACCAAGCTAAATAGTAAGATCTTGTCTCAAGAAGAAAACAAACTCTCATAGGAGAGATCTCCCAGAGCCTTTCCTTAGAGAATGTCCCCAAAACTCATAATCTACATGAAAAATTATTCCTAAAGTCGGACCAGAAATCTAATCGTTCCATTTGAAACCAAACCAGCCAGGATCTTTGACTCCAAGGATATCAAACTGTGGAGAATTTCTCAGTACTCAGCACCAAGGCTTACACACAGGAAGATGTGTGGTCATCTTTTTTAACTAATTGGGGAAACGCCTCATACATGGGAAGTGCCCAGGGCAGACAGCCAAGGACCAAATCATCTGGAAAGGTCCACAGGCCATGCACAAGCTCGAACAGGCAAGAACAGTTACCAGGGCTCTCTTTAGAGGGAATTTAGCTACAGAAGGCCGTTCTCGCCCTCCCAACCACAGCTATTTAGCGTGGGATGAAAACCGACATCCTACACAAGATCCTACACTGTCGTTCCTCCCTAACTGCCTGATATGTGCCAGGAAGGACCTTGTTAAGAATTCAAGGTGGGAGAGGCATGCTTCATGACCCTGGGGAGTCAATAACTCGATAAGAGGATGGGATGTTTCCACAAATTCGTTTTTCTAATTGTAATGACGTTAGCTATCTGCAACTCAAAGGGGACATTTTCTGTCTGCCTGAGAAGTCTCACAAGAGCCGGCTCTGAGGAACCTAGTTTTGCCAGCTAGCAGGAGAACGCGTATGACTTGGAAGGAAACAGCGGGAACAAAAAAGGTTGGGGTATAGACCACGTCAGGGTGGGTGGAGGGTTCCTAGTTTTCAGCAGCGAATACCAAAAGGCAGAAGTGTCGCTGAACTTTCTGCCCTCCTCTCTCACTGCCCACAACAGGGCTGATTTCCGTCCACGCGGCCTGCTGCCCCCACTCCATCAGCACAGCTCGTGTCTCTGTTAAAGGGCAGCGCTTGCCAGGCTCGCGGATCAGCGGCTGTGCGGGCCGCTTCCCACACAGGTCCGCGTTCCCGTCCACCAGCGCCCCTGAAAATCCATGGGAACGACTGCGAGCTTGCGAAGGCGGGAATAGAAGCTGGGAGAAAGTGTAGGATGACAGCCTGCAATGCAAGGAGTTTGCTTCGGGGTGGGGAGGTGGTGGGGATGGCGTGGGAGCACGCACATGCGCGGTGCAGAACTGGCTGCGCCGCCTAGGAGTGCGGGGGAGGAGGGAGGCGACGAGGAGGGGGGAGTGTGGAGAGGGTGTGTCACAGAGAGCGGGGAGAAGGGTGGGAGCAGGTGGTAGGGGGAATGAATGAACAGCCTCATCTGCATTCCTTGCATGGATAAATAGCATGGAGGTGGGAGGGGACACTCCCTTCTGTCTGTAGAGACCCGAGGGTCTCTGGAAGAAAAGAAAGAAGGAGCAGGGCCAGCCAAATGTGCCATCTGCTTCGAGGGCGTCCTCCTGGCTGGGGACTGTTAATCTCCCTCCACACAGTTGAGCTTCTGGAAGCTGATACTCCCCAGCTGGGGGATCTCTGAGACAAACAGCCTTGGTCTGGCAGGTGGCCTCTTGGGTTGCCCTTCCCACACCAGTTGAGGCCTTCTCAGGGTCTAGCTGTTAGGTCTGCCCACTCACCTGGCATCGCAAGCTGGGGATGGCTTCTACCAAGGCCATCTGTTCTGAATGCACAGACTCACCGTGTTTTTAGGATTCCTGGGATGAAGTTGAAAAAGGTGAACCTTGTGATCCTGGAAAACACTCAAAATGTGGTGCTGGCCTTGGCTCTGGGTGACCTTGGGCCAATCACTTCCACTCTTTGGCCCTCTGTCTCCTCCTCTACAATAAGGAGTTTGTATAGATGATCTTCAGGGGGCCTCAAAGCTGGGACTCAGGATGTGGCCACAAGAAAAGAGGAGGGAGTTAAGAGCATCAGAGAAGCTATGCACCAGAATCAAGAGCACATTCTCCAGCCCCTCCCCTCCTCTGGGGCATATTGCAAGGAAAGATGGGAAGTCGAGGTGGGAAGGGAAGGGTTAAGTTCCAGGCCAGAGACCATGCACAATGGCACAATGCCTTATGAGCCTGTAAGCCAAAGCCCTGCCTTGTCCTTTCTTCCTACAGGAGCTAGAGAACTTCCTGTCTTGTTCTTGGTGACCACCATCTGTGAACTTGAAGTTGGTCTTCAAATCCTACCCTGTTGCCCTTGAAGTCACTGGAGCCCTAAGACCTTCCTTGGTGATTTTGTTTGATACAATTCCAGGCGTGCTGGGGTAGCACTGGTTGCCGTGCCCCAGGCCACACTTCTTTCTCTTTGGATTCCACCTATGAAGTCAAGCGTCATCATTCCTGAGGGGATGGCGTGGGGAATAGGAACAGCATCCCTCAACTCAGCCTTCTGGAAAATTCTAAATCTGACTGACAAACCCTCAAAGACTAGAGAAGAAGGTGTGGAAGCCATGGCGTGTGTGTGTGTGTGCGTGTGTGTGTGTGTGTGTGTGTGTGTGTGTGCGTGCTTGAATAAGCAAAAAAAATTCCTGTTCATTAAGTAAAGAAATAAGATTAGGGACCCCTGAGGTGAAAGGAAGGGACACAGCAGGACATCTCAAAGAATGGAAAATCTAATTAGACACATGGCTCCCTGGGCCAACTACTTATCCTCTCGCTGGCCAATAGATGAGGGAGTGTCTAGCTGTCCCCTAGACTGACGGGAAGTCATCTCTTCCATCAGAGCCTTTATCTCCCTGGAAGCTGCAGGGTCAGGAGGAACCAAAAGCATCTAAAAGGTAAGGTCAAAGGTTGGAGGCCTCATGTGCACTGACATGCAAATAAAGGGACAGTCAGGGCTGGGGGAACGGATGGAGAAAGTACAAGTCTCTAACCAAAGAGCGAGAGGCTTTCGAGTGGCCCGTGGAGACAGTTTGAGAGAGCATGTATTTTGGTTGGGCGTGGGAGTGGGGACAAAGATACCAGCTCTTACTATTGTTAGGACTTACCCTTCAGTCCAGCTGAGATTAAGAAGAAATCTAACATCAGACTTTAGAAGGGCTGTGCGATCAGACGTGCTGGCTACAAGGGTGTGGGCACTCCAGCACCCTTAGCACACAGTCCGCCACATGTCTGTGCAGACATTTGTGCTTGTATGAATGCCTTGTGCTTGCAGTAACCCATGTGCACACACATGTACACAGGTAGCCACCAGGCTTTCCTGATAGAAGACACTCCATAGCCACACACTAGCTCTCTGCTGTCTGCAGTGTGTTTCTAAAAGTGGCATTTCTAAGTCTATTTTATGAGCTAACATCCTTCTTTGACATCATATGTGGGATTATAAGACTCTGTCTCCAAACTGACTGGCTATTCCTGAAAAGGGTTGGGCACCTGCAGAGGCTACAGCTTAATAGACACCCGATGGATGCTTAAGTGACTGCATGAATGAGTGACCTTACAGTAACCACAAGCAGGGCTAGGGAGAGAGCTCAGTCAGCAGCAAGCTGCCTAGCATGCATGAAGATCTGTGCTGGATACCCAGCGTGTCATACATCAGACATGATCGTGCAGGCCTATAATCCCAGCACTAGGGAGGCAGAAGGCTCAGAAGTTCAAGGTCCTTCTTCACCATATCATAAGGTTGAGGCCAACCATGAGACCCTCTCATGAAAACAGAAGCAAAAGGAAACAAAAGTCTCTTTAATGTAGTTTCTCTAAGGCTAGCTTTTGTTTTTGTTGTTGTGGTGGTTTGGGTTTGGTTTTAGATGAAGAGGGTTTTTTTGTTTGTTTTTTTTTCCTGAATATGCGGTCACTACTAGAGAATATCTGTAGAAATGCACAAGTGTGTCCAGTGTGCAGGCGAGTGGACAGGGGTCTTTTGCAAGCACGTCTGTGTTAAGATGAGAAGGCCAGCCTATGGAAGCTGTCTGTGGGAGCCTGAGCGCACTGTGAGCCACAGTGGGTGTGACAGCTAAAGATGCCTCCAGACACAGCCATGTCTTTAAGGAGCCTTAGTGTGAGATGAAGATGCTGGGTATGCTTGTGAGATGGAGGCCAAGAGTGAGCAAGCTTGCAGGTTGGAGGCTGAATAACTTTGTGGGCCATTCCCACGAGCCGAGCTCAAATAACGGCCCTTCTATCACCTACCCACAGGATGTATGTAAAAAGGATTCAGACATTCCCATTGCTCTTCCTACCCCAGAACCTCATGAAGCCCCTGGTTTTCCTGAGTCTGTTGACCCTGACGCTGCAGGAAGCAGGGACAGCTTCTCTCCCAGGGGAGAGGGCAAGAGAAGAGCAGAGCCCCGAGGAGGATGACACATATGCATCTCTGCTTGTGGGGAACTATGCCCTGAGCCCAGAGGACTACAGCGAAGTCATCGACCTGAGCAGCTATGAGGAGCCTGCAGACTATGGGGACCAAATCTCTGAGGTGAGGTGATACAGCTGGCTTGGAATCCCCAAAAGAAATGGGATTAGGGGCCAGCTTCCTTTCCACCTGCCCTATTATATAAATCTCTCAAGCCCCCTTTCTCTATATGATGTAAATTCTTGTGTATGTGTGTGTTTATTAATATGTGTATGTATGTGTTTATTAATACACATGTGTGGGGAAACTGGAGGACAACCAACCTTAGGTGTTGTTCCACTGGAGCTGTCCATCTTGTTTTGCTTAAAACAGGGTCTCTCAGTAAGGTAGCTTACTGGCCTGGAGCTTGTTAAATAACCTAGGCTAGCTGGCCAGCAAGCCTCCTCAGCACCGAGATTATGAGCATTAATCACAGATACTGGCAAAACGAACAAACGAGAGATTGGGGGTCAAACTCATGCTCTCATCTTGCAAGGCGAGTACTTTACAACAGTGTAGACATACTTTTTAAAAACTCTTTTATTTACATTTCTTTTTATCTTTTTCTTCCTCTCCACCCACCCCAATTCCTTCCAACAGTCCAATGCCAGGTAGGAGAGAGAAGGGGTTAGTGGGTGAGGGTGTTCAGTTCTCTTAGCTGCTTCCTGCTGGTTAGGGTCATTGGGTTCCTTGGAGCCAGTCCAATCCTTGTTTCAGGAGATCTCCAACTTCTTGTCTCACAACCAGGAGCAGCAAGGGGAGAAACAGCAGCCTTGCTCTTTCTCAGAGCCCCACACTCTCTGGGCTCTGGCATTTGTTCTCTCTCCAGAGTCCTCAAATTCAGAGTTTCTGAAACTGGTAAAAAACTCCTCTCAGCCCGAATGAGGCAAATAATTTGTGCTGTGGACCATCTGAATCAGTCCCATATCCCACACCAAAACAAAAGCATGTTTATACTCACAACACAACAGTGCTATCCTCCTGGACATAAAGTACAAATCCTTATCCCTCCTTAGGAACTTGTCACTCACCACTACTACAAAACAGGACACTAACTTCCAGTGTCTTAGTCCACGTGGCACACCTAATAGGGCCACTGGACGAGTCCCCATGTAGCCAAACAGAATCATAAGCCATGTCATGATCATAATATGAGAGGTGAGGCTCAGCTCTGTCTTCATGTTCTCCCTAAAAAAGAGAAATGCCAGCTTGTTGATCAGTAGTCTGTCTTCCAGTCTGAAGTTCTCCCCAGCTCTGTTGTCCTCTGCAGAGATTGACCTGTGCAGCATGGTACTTAAACCCAGAAGCCTCTTCCCATTTGTGATGTGACCAGGGTCTGGGTAGAGTAGGGAATAGTGCCAACCTGAACAATGCAGAGAGGAAGGGAATGACTACCAGCCTGGATGACCCAGAGATCTATACTTCAGCTCTATGTGGGGACCTTCTGGGTTCTTGACCCTCATGCTCTCTTCTCGTGACCTCAGTTTCCTCACTTGTGTCTGGAGGACACAGATGCCATGCTCTCTAAGCTCCTTTCCTTGCTTGCTCTTTTTACTCTCTCTCCCTCCTCTTATTCCTCTCCACATGTTAGAACTTGATCACTGAGGTTTCCAGAGGCCACAGTTAAGTTCTTCTCAGACATTGGCTGGCCTGTGGTGTTCTTTCTGCTCTGTCTCCAGGCTGAAGTAAACAGCACGACCCTTCCAACAAGAACTAGTCTCACCCAGAGCACTGTGGTTCCGAGGGCATCGTCAGCACACCTCACAACGACCATGCCTGCCACCGCTGGCCTACTGAACTCCCAGAGCAGTCATGGTAAGTGCGTGCAATCAGGTCACAGTAGCCACAGATCAGGGGCCAAGCAACCTCAGGCTAGCACCAGGGAGTTCTAACATGGGCTGTGGTGAGGGCTAAGGCCAGAAAGTCTTGGGTCTGGGTTGGCCTTTGCCAGTAGGAAAAGAAGGGGAAAGGGGAAACTGTCATGGTGAAAACAAGCACCACCACCATAGGGAGTGGCTGGCTGTCCCTGACACTTCTGCATAAATATTATGCACAAATTGAGTGGGACACAAAGCAAGCAAGAACTCCTACACCCTTGCAGAGACACCTTACCTTAATTAACAGCATCACTCGAGGAGTAGTTTGAGTGGTGATTAGATTAGAGAGATTAAAAGCCTGGAGAGGAGAATAAATAACTATGGTTGTCACTTGGCATGGGAGCAAATGAAGCAGAGAACTGGCTTCAGTCTCAAATTCACCTTTGTTAGCAGCCCGCCCTCTTCCCCAGTGTCTTCCTAGGGACTGGGGTGCGGCATCCCTGACTCTGTTGGGG
Source organism: Psammomys obesus (assembly GCF_907164565.1). Lineage (NCBI taxonomy): Eukaryota > Metazoa > Chordata > Mammalia > Rodentia > Muridae > Psammomys > Psammomys obesus. Next base: position 2,136,175 of record NW_026596443.1, on the reverse strand, counting down.
ACCAAAACCTAGGACACAGGAGGAAAGCAGCTTATTCTGGACCAGCTGGTGCTTCATGTCCTGGTCTCCTCTTGGATGTTTGCCAGCATAGACCTGGGTACTGAGATCACCTGAGGTGTCCCATGGGGAGTCTATGAACCCCCACAGCTTCTATCTCAGATTGGAAGAGAAAGTAAAGGGTCTCAGCTGGACCTGCCCTTCTTAGCCCTGGAAGAAAAAGGACATTGGGCCTCTCTGTCCCCTGCCCTGGTTGGTCCCTCCTGCTGCTTCATTTCTGGGCTGTGAACTTTCTTCCAGTGCCTTTTGGATACAAGCCTCTTCCTCAGTAATCTCTGTGATCTTATGATAGCAAGTGACACTGACATTGCTCAGCTGTCTGGATTTCTTGACTGCTGGGTACAGAGAGAGCACCAGGGCAGCGAACAGGCAAGGGCTGTTTTCACGTGGAAAATCGGGATGCTGATGACATCCCAAGAGGAAATGGAAGCTAGGCAGGCACGGTCCATTCCACCTTGGCTCTGCTGTGCTTCCTGGAGTCACGTAGAACATGGCCAATTCCTTTTCCTAAGACAGAAGCAGCAACCATTGACCGCTCCACAGAATTCTGGCTTTTTTCAGCCACACTGTACCTTTGACAGAGAAGGATCCTCTGGAAAACAGACAGACAGAGGTCCTAGAAATAAACTCAGGAGAACTTGCAAAGGATCAGGGTCTGATGCAAGCACCAGTGGGACTTGCCCTGAGCAAGTTAGGTGTGTCCTCTTTTAGGCAAGGGCTGAGTGACAGACTGAGAGCAACTGTGAGTATTGTCTGGGTGCATTGTGCTGGGTGGATCTGGGGAAAAAATAGGAAATCTAAAAGCCACAGGTGTCCACAGCTTAGATATTCACCGAGGCAAAGACCGCTGGCCACAGGGGCTGGAGGGAGTCTGACCCGAGATGTCACTTGTCTGTCTTCTACTTGGCTAGGCCTGCCTACCTGCCTGGTCTGCGTGTGCCTTGGCTCTTCTGTGTACTGTGATGATGCAGACCTCGAGGATATTCCTCGTCTTCCCCAGATGACCGCCTACCTGTATGCGCGCTTCAACCACATCAGCCACATCCGGGCTGGAGACTTCAAAGGGCTGAGTGAGTTATGCTTGGAGAAAAGGTGATGGCAAGGCAGAGAGGCCTGCTAGGATACAGACTTGAGCTCACTGGCCGTCAAAGGAACAGAGGCCCCAATCCTTCTAAATCCTTTCCTTTAAAAGTTTAAAATGGTGGGAGGAGCCGGTTCTGGGGGTCCAGGATCAAGGCAGCATTTCCAGGATGTTCCAGCAACCGCACCTGCTGGGGCTGGGCTAGACCCTCCCCCCAAACCTCCTCTCCATGGCCCTCATGCGTTCAAAGGGCTTCTTGCTTTTTCTTTGTGTTGTTACTTCAAGCCCTATTCTCTGCTTGAGGTGGGCTCGCCTCCACCTTCCACCTCTCACTGTGGGTAGTCTTTTGGGTCCTCACTGTCCTCCATAAAAGCTGTGCAGGGGGTGGAGGGTTGGGGTGATGCAACAACTCCTGAGGTTGTTCTTGTCCTTGCAAGCAGGGGGTCGGGGGATGGGGAAAACTCTTTTAAGGTGGGTTAACTACCACAGAACCAAAGCTCTGGAGAAAGCTATTGAGGAATGCCATGGTTTTCAAAGGAGTCCTGATTTAGCTTGTTTCCTGAGCCTTGGACCTGGTGCAGGTGGTAAGATAGTTAGAACTCCCTGAAAAGGTTGGAGCAAGTGATGGAGGGAAGTGTCTCCTGCATGGGGCCAGCAGAGATGTATGCTCTAGCTTCACACTCTATTCTCCCCCAACATCTTCCAGCAAAACTGAAAAAGATTGACCTTTCTAGCAACTCCATCTCCTCCATCCACAATGATGCCCTCCGCATGCTGCCTGCCCTGCAGGATCTGATTCTCTCAGAGAACCAGCTGACAGCCTTGCCTGCGCTGCCCAGTGCCATTGAGTTCCTGGATGTCAGCCTGAATCAGCTGCAGAGCTTCGGGATACAGCTTGGGGCCTTCTTGGTGAGTCAGACGTCCATCCACCATACAACACTCACCCTACCCAAGTACCTCACCTCACAGCTGTCCATACTCAACTCAGGTCTGGGGTCTAAAAGTCAATTCCCTTTTTTTCCTTTTTCCATTTATGGCTTATTAAACATGCTTCTCCAGAAAAGGGTGCTTCACATCGTGCTATCTTGGTAGCCTCTGCTCTCTCTGCAAATGGGAAACTCAATGCTCTTGGGCCTTAGGACCTTGTTAGTAGGAACACAACACCAGAAGCCAATACTGACCCTCTCCCTTCCTTCGTAGAGGACACTGCTGGCCTTTTTCTCTGCATCTGCTCCGCTCACCCTCTTTGTACCAGCACCCCACACCTGCTCACCAGTTCTGCCCTTGAAAATCCCAGTTTGTTTATAATGCTGACTCTGACTCCAGCTCCTACAAACCATCTCAGTGGTTTTGAAATCTACCACTAAGTAAATGGCCATTGTCTATCTGTGGTCAGATGCTCAAGAGACACAATTTGGTGGGTATCTTAGTTAGGGTTTCTGTTACTGTGAAGAGACACCATGACCACAGCAGCTCTTATAAAGGAAAACATTTAATTGGGGCTGGCTTATAGTTTACAGGTTTAGTCCTTTATGTCATGGTAGGACGAGAGCATGCAGGCAGACATGGTACTAGAGAGGTAGCTGAGAGCTTTACATACAAATCAGCAGGCAGCAGGAAGATAGAGAGGGCCAGTAGGTCTAGCTTGAGCTTCTGAGACTTCAAAGCCAACCCCAGAGTGACACATTTCCTCCAACAAAGCCACACCTACTCCACAAGGCCACAACCTCCACAACCTCCTAATAGTGCCAGTCCTTATGGGCCTATGGGGGCCATTTTCATTCAACCCACCACAATGGGTTACTAGCCAGATTTGGTGGAAAGGGTTAAGTCATTTGATACAAATAGGATCCTGTGAGGCTGCCTACAGAACAGGCAAGAGGCCAGAATATATTCCACTGAAGACAATGAGAGAGTAGACAAGATTGATACCTCCAATACGGTGGCTGCAGTACCTGTAGGGGCCTCCAAAGACCAGTTGCTCCTGTGCAGCCTCTCCGGCTCTTTCAAGTACAACCAAACCATATAACAACATTTCTGTCAATACTGGACTACATGCACAGTGGTGGCCCCTAAGATTGAGTCATCTAAGCAACTTTGTAGCACTCTTGGTTTGTGTAAGTAATTTCACAATGACACATTTCTCAGAATGCAATGCTCAATTTCAGAATACAGAGCCCTTAAGCAATGCTCAACTGTAGCAGGCTCCTTTTTGCAAACAAATTCATACTTAGAAGCAGCAAACAGGTAAATAAATAGTAAGAATGGATATATGTGTGTGTGTGTATGTATGTATGTATGTATGTACGTATGTACGTATTCATAGACCAGGGTCTTAATTTGTAGTCCAGGACGCCCTCAAACTCATTGTTCTCCTGCCTCAGCTTGCTGAGTACTAAAGTACAGCGTATCACCGCCCTCACCAAGAGCTGTGTGTTTGCTCTGTCACTGCTCTTCCTCACAAATGCCTTCCACCCTCCCAGTCTCCCGTGTGCTGTGGACCTACAGAGGATATAGAGAACAGTGTCCGTGCCGCCGGTGGGCGGGATGCAAAGGCTGCACACATTGGCTTTCCTCGCTGTGCAGGAAGTACTGGCACCGTCTGCGCAGGGAGGCCTCTGGCTGCCCCAGCCTTCAGAAGCCTGGGCTGTTTCCATATTAGGAGGTGCTTCTCTGCCTTCACGCAGGCCTGTTTACTTGGCTCAGGAAAGGCAGGGGCTTTGGAGCCAAAGGACCTGAGCTCACTGAGTGAGTCACCTCTGATCTTGTTTCCTGGTCTACAAAAGGAGGGTGATAATGGCCACTTGACACAGCCTCTGCAGGATTGAAGACAGCATTTGCACAGATCACAGGGTGATTGAATGTAGGTAGTGGATGCTCTGTTGAGAGGTAGCTAGTTCCTCACTGTTCTCTGAGCCCCTGGAGGCTGATCTCTCCCCCCAGCTCCTCTCTGATCAGCCCTCCCTGATTCCGACAGTGCTGTTAAGCTCACATGCTCCATGGTGCCTGCATGCCTTGAGTTCCGTTCTGCCACTCTGACACCCTCTGAGCATGCTCTGCATATCCACCCTGAGCGGAGCATTTGGGAGACTTTTCAGTGGCGGTGGAGAAGTTGAGCGTGAGCTGAAATGTCCCTTGGTTGTTCTTTCTACCTGTTCCTGCCTTAGCCAGGTCCCCCAGCCAGCACTAACAACAGCTCTTTTACGCTCCCAAGCTGCCAGCACTCAATGACAGCAGCTTTCTTTTGGCATCAAAATGGAGTCCTTAGCTGGGCTTGGTGGAGCACACAGGGCTCAGAAGGATGAAGTAGAAGGACCACAAGATTGAGGCCAGCCTGAGCTACATCAAGAATTCCAGGCCAGCCTGAGGTACAGAGTAAGATTCTGGAGAGGGAGAGGAGACAGAGACACAGACAAATGGAGACACAGAGACAGACAGGCAGGGACAGCTGCACCCCATGAGTAGGACCGCCTGATGCTGGCCTGCTGGAGCACCTCTTTGTGAAAAGAGCCTGAGAGGACACAGCGGTTTCCTGTGGTTTGTGTCCCCACAGGCGCTGGAGAAGCTTCAGTTTCTCTACCTGGCAGACAACTCACTGGATTCCATTCCTGGGCCTTTGCCCCTGAGCCTGCGCTCCCTGCACCTGCAGGTGAGGGGCCTTGATCGTGTGTAGGGTGGAAGGCAGATAACAGGGGAACTCAAGGCATGGTCGTAGAAATGATGTTCTCCGCTCCTTTTAAAAACATCTCCTTCCCTTACACGTCAGTATTCATGACCTCACCTTCCCTCCCTCTTGTCTCTTCCCATCCAATTAGGGTCTCCACACTTCTCCGCTCTTCTTCTCTCATCTTTTCTAATTTCTTCCCCCTCTCTCTTCACTCTCCACAAACGGCCTCTTCCCTTGTCCTGGGTGGCCTCAGCTCTGCCTTCTTGAGCTTCTTGAGCTGCCTGGGAGGCGCTGACCCTGCAGTGCACACTGTTCCTTCCAGAATAACATGATCAAGACCATGGAAAGAGACGCCTTCTGCGACTCCAGGGAACACAGGCATGAGCGCCGGCAGCTAGAAGACATTCGCCTGGATGGAAACCCCATCAATCTGAGCCTTTTCCCAGAGGCCTATTTTTGCCTACCAAGGCTCCCTGTGGGCCGCTTCACCTAGCTGAGCTCTCTTCCCAGGTACAGTACTCAGAGGCTCACAGAGCACTCTCTCCCTGCACCCAAATAGTCACCTGTAGTCCAAGTTTCGGGCAGTTGCAGCTTCACCACACACACACACACACACACACACACACACACACACACACACACAGCTTTCAGCCACTGAATTTGAATCTCTTCCTCCTCTTTTCTTACACCTTATGGCTCCTGGCTCAGAGAACAGCAGCATCCACAGCAGAGAGCTTCTCCAAGCTCTCCATCCCCGTCTTCCCACACAGAATTCCAGGAGAGCCATGAAAGAAAGAGAAGGAAGAGGAGGCAGCAGAGGGGCTGAAGCAAGGATCACAGGGGAGGGTGGGAGAAGAGGAGCATCAGTGTGCTGGAGTCTGGTCTTTCTGACTGCTAGGCTGACAAGACTGATAATTACATTTTCCAGAATTTTGCAGCTCAGTTATTAAACACAGCCATTATGAAAAATCAAATTATATAACCTTGCAGTTAAATATATTATACTGAAAACAACTGGAATGAACCCTCAAAACTCACCACTTCCCAATGAGTTAACCCCGTCTTGAAGTTATTTATGTCACAGTACCTTCATGGTAGACATTCCAAACAATGGTGTGCAAACAATCTTCTCAGATCGTTTGGTGGCATTGTGTTGATTAGTTTGAAACTGGCCATAGTGGGATATTTACAGCCTGGAAATCAATGAGTGCTGTAAAACAGGGTGTGTGTGTGTATGCGTGTGAGAGAGAGAAAGAAAGAGAGCGGGGGAGAGAAGAAGGATAGAGAGAGAAGTAATGTGTGTCTGTGTAAGTGTATGAGAGAGTATGTTTGTGCGTGTGTGTGTGTGTGTGTGTGTGTGTGTGTGTGTGTGTGTGTGTGCTGAGAGTTAGCTCTTAAAAAGCTTGCCAGCACACTAAGGACAAAGAACTATGTTTAAACTAGTCCTCCCTGACCCTACACTACCCATGGCTGGTGAGTACAGTCCCTGTGGTACTGTCCTTCATTTCTTGCTTTTCCTAGTATCTCCTGTTCATTTGAAGGGACCCATCCAGAAGGATGGAGAACTGACCTGACTTCTCTCCTGCAAGCCCTCTGGCGATCCCTGGCTCCTGACTGAGTCACAGATTTCCATCCTTTCCAGTCCTGGTTGCTCCTGCATGGGCAACCAGCAGAGGTCAGCCTTGTGCAAAGATAAATAAATAAACAGAGCAACTACCTACAGGCTTTGGCTCCAAGGCGGGCCTGAAGTGCTGAGAGACCGGAAAGGAGCAGCTGTTATCTAGTCTTCCTCGAACGGAGAGGGAAGAGAGATAATCAACCTTCCCTGATGCTGGTTTTTTTGTTTTTGTTTGGTTTGGTTTGGTTTTTAGGATAGCATCTTGTTATGTATCCCAGGCTGGCCCAGAGTTTGTCATCCTCCTGCCTCAACCCCCCACTGTTGGAATTACTAGCATATACCGCCATGCCCTGCTTCCACTGTTTTTATAACGGGTAGGGGGGAGTGCAATGGGTGGCAATGAGCCTCAGGTGTTGCCTCCCAGACGTTGGCTGAGGCATGGAAAGGTCTTGAGGCAGGTATGGCCTTGGCTCGCTCAGCAGGATTTTATTCCCTGTGCCTGAGACAGTGCTCCTGGTGATAATGGGTGGGTACACAACAGAAACTTCTCTTTTCTGGTGGAGCTTAAGATCGAGTACAGTATCTCAGTCAACTACAGTATCAACTCAGACATGATGCAAAGGGAATTGCAGCAAGTGACAGGAGCCAGCAAGAAGAGACCACACTCAGAGACTGGGAGCTCGCTTTGCAGGAATAGCATTTAAGCTGAAAAGAAAGATGGAGTAGGAACCAGCCAAGCCATGGATTGCCAAGGTCCCAGGTGGTCTCTGAGCCTGAAGGGACAGGGGCTTATAGCGGGCTTCATGGGAAGGAAGCCATTTATCTGCTTTCCCCACCCCTGGGCAGCACCTCACCAAGCACTCTGAATGCTCACCACAGTCCTGTGAGCAGGCAAGTCTGGGATGATTATTCCCACTCTTCAGATGAAGAAATTCAGTCCTGAAGAGCACAAATCGATGAATTGCCCATCTCTAATGTTTACTGAAGTTTGGACCAAGGCTCATCATACTGGCTCTAGGATGGTAAGGGGAAGTCTTAGAGGTACTGAGAGATGCCCTCATACCTTGGCTGAGGCTTCTCTCCTGGGACCCAGAGTGCCTCACCCAGGGGAGATCTGAAGGGCAGAAAGCCAGGAGCTCCTGGAGACACCAATGTTCTCACTGGTTCCCAAGGCGTTACTCTAGCAGATCTCCCTACCTCCTTCTCTTTCTGGTTGTGTGTTTGTGTGTTTCTCCCTTTTGTATGCACATACATGGGTGGGTACTCATGAAAGTCAGAGATGCCTGGTGTCCTCTTTGTTCTCCACATTATTTGTTGAGACAGGATCTCTCACTGAAGTTTGACTAGACTGGCTGGCCAGCAAGCCCCAAGCATCCTCCTGTTGCCCTCGGCCCACCCCAACACTAGGAATACAGGTACATGTCACATAGCCACACCAGCTTTTTAAAAATGATTTGTGGAGGTGGGTATTTTGTTTGCCTGCATGTCTCTGAACCCTGTGTGAGCCATGGATGCCAGAAGAGAGTGTTGGATCCCCTGGGACTGGAGTTACAGACAGTTGTGAGCTGCCAGGTGGGTTCTGGGAATCAAACCCAAATTTTCTTGAAGAACAGCCAGGGCTCTTAACCACTGAGCCATCTCTCCAGCCTGAGCTGCTCTCCTCCCCAACCCGCACCTATGAGTGTTAAGGATATGAACTCGGGTCTTCAGGCTTATACAGCAAACACTTTTGCTGAGCCCTCTCTCCTGCCTTTTACTCCTGTTCTTCCTTTGTGTGTCCCCTGTTCCCTCTCTCTACCAATCCTACACCAACCCTCATTATACCTAGGTGCCACCCACCTATGATGAATTTGTAATGACAGAAAATCTTCTAGCCAGTGCTGCTCTGTAAGAGGAGAGGGCTGGCTATTCCTGGGCCCTGGAGTTTGCTTCTTGGTGCCATGGATGCTTTAATCACCTCCCATATTTAATCCCAAAGGTAGTGCTGGATACAAGGGAAGCCCATCCCCTCACCGCATATGTGGAAATGGGCCTCTGAAAGAAAGTAGCCCACACACAAACTGCAAAGAAGTGGTCCAGTCAAATCTGAAGCCCAGGTACATCTACTCCAGGTTCCTGAGCCCAGCTCTTACTTCACACTCTTGGGCAGACATTATGGTCAAATGCAGGTCAGGCAGGCAAGCTGTTTTCCCTGAGGCCATACTGTGCACTGGATAGGATTTTCCCAAGGCCACACCTCTGCAGCTGTCTTCTGACTAATTCCCCAGTTTTGGCTAGGGAAGCCCCAGAAACAAAAAGAATGCCCTTGTTGGCTCACTGAAGACATTTTAAACAGAACATCTGTCCCTCTGTCACAGAGAAGGTTGGAGTGATTGGCTTGTTCCCTGCAGCTGCTACATCTTGGTCTCATGTGGAAAAAACTGGCATTGTTCAGGCTGGGTTGGACTGTGGCAAGACAAATAGCATCTCTTGAGCTATAGTGACATTCCTCCACCCCACTCCAGCCCCGTCTTGTCAAATGACAACACTGTGAGAATGGTCAGGAGGACCAGTGCCAGCCAGCCATGACGGAACAAAGGAAGGGTCTTCAATGACCCTGCAGGCATGGCAACCAGCCCAGGTGCCTCAGAGCCCACAGAGCACAAGCCTACCTCACCTCCTGAGAAAGCCCCTACTGAACTCCATCTGACCCTGGCAAAGCACTTGTAAAGGAAGTGCAACACCTCCCTATTTGGCCCGGGGCCTTTGGGAGGGCCTAACCTCAGGATATCCACCTTTGCCAGCTCTTTAAATGTGGAGAAAGGAGGCAGCTCTTCAAATATGGAGAAAGTAGGCAGAGAAGAGGCAGGTTCTCTCCTTTCTCAGCAAGAGTAGTGATCTCTGCTTCCTCCTGAACTATCCTGTCCTCAACTCCACAGCCCTCAGCTTCCCCCAAAACCCCCCAGCAGGGCCCAGAGCCAGAGGAAGGAGGCAGGATGGGAGAGACTTTGAGGGGTTAGAGCCAACTTGAGCTGAGGAGGCTGGGAGCTTCCCTCCCTGACCTCGCCTGTGCTTCCTTCCTGCTTCCCTTTCCTCTAGCCTTCTCCCGGTGTGTGCTGCAAATGAGAACCTCACAAAGCTCCTCAGCATGTGGGACCTGAGTCTGTGAGGGATGAATTGCTACGCAGACTTTGCAAGGCTATGTGCTGCAGCGAGAGAAAGACGACAAACCACATGGGCAGTAGGAAAACAAGATAGGAAGCCAGGCTTAATGGCCCATGCCTGTCATGCAGGCACTCGGGAGAGACTGGGGGAGACAGGTGGGTCTCTGGGAGTTTAAAGCCAGCCTGGTCTAATAGCAAGTTCCAGGCCAGCCAAAGTGAGACTCTGTTACAAAGAGGGAGGGGCAGAGACACAGAGACAGAAAGAGAGATGTACAAAGAAAAGTTCAAGGTCATCTTTGGCTACAGAGTGAGTTTGAGGTCAGCCTGGGCTATGGGAAATGCTGTCTCAAAAACAAAAAACACACAAGAAAACAAAATAAAACAACAACAACAAAAACAGATGGGCTGCAGGGAAGGCCACCATGTCTCAGAAGTTCCTGCACCTGGAGCTGAGTGGGAGGTTAATGCCCCCACCCCTACCCCTCATCCTCCAAAGCACTTTGTCGGTGTTGCTGTTTACATGTTGGGGATCAAACCCAGGATAAGAGTTCCACCACATGAAACACATCCCCAATCCCTCAAAGTGCTTTAGAGAGCAAATGCTGGAGAGCGCGTCCCTCAGACTGGAAAGGGGGTGCACAGTGAGGGCCTACACCCTCAGGGAACACAATGAGAGACCTCATCTCAGAAGAACCCTGTGGCTCACGGACACCGTGTCCCCGGCCACGGCCACGCACTGCCACCTGCCTGGGTCTGTGTCAGTCTCTCTCCTGGCCAGGAGGCAGGCAGACAGATGTAAGCAGCCTGTCTCTACCCTGCTCCCTCCCATCTGCACCCCTTCAGCTGCTCCTTCTTCCTGCTCCCTCCTCTCCAACACACCAGCTCTCTCAAGGTCACCTCCAGCCTGGCCAGCAAACTCCCTGTCTCCAGCAGCTCCCAGGTCCCCCTCAATGCAGCTTGAAGGATTATCCTATGGAGAGAGGGTGCCTGTGTGTCCCCATCTTCCCTCCATCAAAGCTGAAGACTGCCCGACTACTGCAAAATGCCCCTGCTCAGACCTCTTCTTCTGTCTTTATCCTTGTCCAGTCTGTCCAGCCCTTCCAGCCTTCATCTGGCCTTGCAAACAGACCTTATTACCCTGTGCTGAAGGGAACCCATCCAAACTCCACTCCTGCTCCTTGGCGACCCCGGAAACAATGCCTGAATGGCACGCCTCATGGGTTAAAAGACATAGTCCTGGAAGAGGAATCCTGCATCCCAGAGCAGACTCCTGGAGCCCAGCAGCTATGTTTCTTTCAGAGAGCTGAGGAAATTCCTGTGTTCTAGGGATAGGCAGTGAGGAAAATTAGCCTCTGTTTTTAGGGGAGCTCTGATTTTAGAGGAGCTAGTGGAGCCATGGAGAAGGGTTGGGGGGGTTAGAAAAGGGAAAGGTCACCGGAGGTGAGTGACACACTTGGCTATGGATAATTCCGGAAAAGAGCGCGGCCTCTGAGATGAGGATGTTCTGCAAAACTAGAAAAGTGTTAAGTGGCTGTCTGGATGTTTCAAGCCAAAGCACCCTGAAGAGGAAAATTCTGGACTCAAGTCTTCCAGATAAGCTATGTGCTCGAGATGAAATCACAGTGCCGATTTCAATGCTAAGTGTATGAAAAGGTGAGTCTAAAACAGGGTCTTTCTCAATGTCATCAGACCAGGAAGGACATCATCCTACAGAGACAAGAGAGAGAGAAAAGCATTCAGAGTTCAGTGTTCCCAACACCCCCAACAGGCTGCCCCTGTGTCCCGGCCTTTACCTCTCACGAGGAGGGGCTCCTGTTAGGCAGGGCCGCAGGCGCAGGCGAGGCTGCAGAGAGCTGCCCAGCCTGGGCTTGCTCTCCACTCCGGGAGCCCATGCTTGTCCTTTGCGTTTCAGATACCACCTTTCATCTCCAGAAGAGTTCGCTGTGGTGGCAGTTCCCCATTTCACAGAACTCAGTTCCTTGCCCAAGGTCACAGCAAAAAGTAAGAGACGGAATGTCAGCAAAGCCCTCCAAGCCTTCTGGATTGAGGCTGGGTACCTGACACACTCACCGGAAGGTGTCTAATCTCATACTTCCTATAGAAAGGTGCTCAGAGCACACCTGATAAACACTGCCAGGCCAACTCCACAGCAGGGCACAGAAGGACGAAGACATGTGACAAAAATCTGACTAATGACCCCTTCTTCTTCCACCTTGCAAAGGTCCCCAGCTGGGTTTCTCCTCTCCTCTAAGCCTTCCCAGTCTCAATCTTCCTTCTCCCACACTCTATCCCTCCCCATCTGTTGTCCCTGATCCCAAGCATCTTGGCTCCTCAGCACCTCTTCACCAGCTCCTTTCCAACCCTAGCTACCATAGGTTTCTTCCTGGTAAACAGAGCCACAAGGAGGCCCATTGGGGCTGTTTCTAGGCAGGCTTCATCTCCCTCTGGAGTCTTGCTCATTACAGTCTCCAAATAGGGGTGTAAGCTCCTGCAGTACCAGCCTTCCCCCCCCCGCCCCCTTTGCTGCAGCTTGGAAGCAAGTAAACACAGCTTTAGACTGGCTGCCTCTTCTCTGAGTCCCTTCGGCCAGACTACCAAAAGAAATATAAGAAAGGGCAAGCTGGGTGTTGCCACAATCAAGCATGTTCCCATCATCCTGAGTAGATTCTAAATAAAGCCAGTGAAGAGGCAATAAAGCCCAAGCCTGAGGCACTGATGCCCACCAATGTACCCAAGCCTGGAGTGCGTACACACGGCCCCGTCCCAACCAGAGTGGGCAGCCTCAGCTCTTGTGTCTCACACACTGACTGGAAACCGAGAAGAAAACTGGCTTCATGTGGATCTTGAGTCCCAGCAGAGCAGCCAAGAAGGAGTTCCTGAGTGTTCAAGGGCCCAGCCAAAGAGCTTTCCACAGACCTAGACCCCCGCCTCAGCCTGAAGTGTTTCTGGTTTCCTTCCCTGATTCTCTGAAGAGCTCTTCATTAAGTCCCAAGTGTCAGGGACTTCATCATAACAAAAACAGGCAAGGTCTCTTCTCTGTGGGGGAGAAAATAAACACTAGCAGATAAAGGACATAATTCACAGAGGGAATGTTTCAGCTACAAGGGAGTGAGGGTGATCTGTGGCTCCGTGAGCCCACAGGTGTTTCTATTTCTTACATATTAATAACACAAGGGAATGCGAGTGAGAATGGAGGGTAGAAGCTAGTGGCATTAGATGAGGCAGCCAAGGGAGATCTTTCCAGGCGGTGACAACTGAGCAGAGACCCCATGCATAAGAAAGCATCAGCCTGCACAGCTGTGAGAAGTGCTCTCCAGATGGAGGATCAGCCTCAGCAGGTGCAAAGGCCTGGCAGAAGGAAGCACCTCGAATTTGAGTCAGGAAGAGGTCACCTGTGTGGGCAGCCATAGCTGGCTGGAGGCGGGGTCTGAGGAGTAGCAGGGCCCCAGATATGAAGAGCTTGTAGAATGGTATGGTATGATGGACGCTTCTCTGAGAAACTTAAATGCCGTCCAACCTTTCCATTCCCGTTAGTCATGCTAAAACATGACAGGGGAGAAGGGAGTGTTGTTCACAGACCAGAGGGTGACAGTGACCAGAGCAAACACAACCTTTTAGAAAAGGAAGAATGTGTTGCTTCACTACCAGGCCTGGGTATGCTGATGAGTAGAGATGGGGAGCTGACATGGAGGAGAGAACCCCTGGGGCTCATGGAGCAGGGTAGCTGAAGAGGAGCGATGCCAGCAGCTTCCAGAGGGTGTGGGATATTGAGGAGGGAGTAGCAAAGAATATTTTAAGGGCACTTAACATGCTCAGTGCTGTATGATCTTCCCTTGGTCTCTGTTTTAAGAAGGCAGCATCATGGTGGCCCTTGTCTTTGGAAGTGTGCAATGAGGAGGTTTGCCTTCCCGGGGTCTCAGCAGCAGGAGAATCCTGTCACTGTCCTTGCTCCATACTGAACTGCTTTGTAGCTTACACGAGTCTTCTGTTCTTCATTCCCTTCTCCAACCAGGGCAGTTTGGAGTCACTGAGCAGAGGGTCCAGACAGACTGGGCCTCCATAGCAGTGCAGATTTCGGCTTTCTATTTTTAAAGATTTAACTATTCACTTTAATTGATGTGTATCTATGAGTGTTTGAACAAGTTTATGTACATCACACGTATGCAGGTGCCCACAGAGGCCAGAAGACATTGGGTCCCCTGGAACTGAAGTTACAGGCAGTTGTGAGCCACCTAATATGGGTGCTATGAGCTTCAATAGAGGTGCCAGGACAAGGCACAGGAAAGGAAAGTAAAAGACAAGTGCCCACAAGAACACCTCCCCAGGGAAGCAGTCTGTGGGCTCCATGGATGAAATAGGCTTGAATTACAGAAAAGCCCCTTTCCCACCAGGTGACTGTGGCACTTGGGAGAGAGCCAGGGTTCCAGTCCCTCTGACCCTTCCCACCCTGCAGCTCCACAGCAGCACAGTCCCTTGCCCTGTGGGGCACCTGGGCTCCCTCTCCTCCCCTCGAGCCTGGAGATAGTTTTTAAACAGTCAGCCTGCTTTCTCATGCGCAGCAAATGCCTCCCCCAGAACCTGCTGCGGGCCTTTCCCACGTCAGTAATCAGCACACAGAACAAGCAGGTGATTTTTTCTGCTCTCCTCCCCCGCCTCTTGTCTCTTTCCTCTCTTTTTGCTCTCCCTCTTCTCTTACTCCTCCTGCCTTCTTCCCACCAATCAGAATCACTGACACCTCCTGGGAAGCTGGGAGGGTTTCTCCTCAGACCGAAGCTGTCATAGGGAAAACAGGTTTATTTCCTCACTTTGAGAAGGTGCTGACAGGAGCAGTGAGGAGGGTGTTTATGCTCCCCTCCCCCACCCCCACCTCACCCCATCCCCACCCCACCCCCACTGCGGCCGAATCTGGAGTTATCTTCTAGCTCAGCTCCGAGCTGCTCTTCTGACCAACCTGCCTGGTCCTTATCTATAGATATTGGTTCACCCAACCTGTCCACTCTGAATCCTTTCTTCCTTCTTGCCCTTTCACATTCAGTAATTTGGAGTCATTCTATTTATGTGCCAGGAATCCCAGGGGCTGGGGATACGAGACACACAGGGAGGGAGTGCCACAGAGGCATGAATAAACCATTAAGATGCAACGAGGTAACTTAGGCGATAGAGGCACTCACATAGCCTCCTGGCAGCAGCGCCCAGGGGAGTGGCTAGTCCGTGTGGGCGTAGAGATGAGGGATGGCATCCTGAAGGAAAGACAGCCCAGAGCAGAGTGCTCTGAAACAGGACATTACTCTGGACCCAGGGCTATGAAACCAAGGAGCACCGCAGGGTGCAGGGCACAGCCAAAGCCAAGCTGGGAGTGTGGGGATGTGCCTAGGGGCAGGCAGAATAAGGGACAGCGACCCTGGTGAGCTTCCCAAGGTTGGCGTCTGGTCAGGTGGGTATTTGGGAAATTCTGAAAAAGCAGTTTAAAAGAGAAGGAGCCTGTAGTCACTGGCTAGGAGGACTACCCAGTGGGAAGAAACAATGGCAGCGAGATTGGCCTACACAGGAGGCAGCAGACACCCCCTCCAGAACCATTAAGGTTTCACAGATGTGGGGGCCTCTTCAGCAACAGAGTCAGCTGACTTCAGGGAAGGATGGGGTCAGAGGCAGATGTGCGCTGGAGGAAGAGCCCATGGCCAAGGTAGGTCAGGAGCTGCCACAAAGGTTTGCAAGCAGAAGAGAAACCATGGTGGTGAGAGCAGCGGGGGAACCTGGCTACCAGCTGGGCAGGGAGAGGGTGGTGCTCCTTCTCAGAGCAGATTCTTGCAGACTGCCGCTTGCTATGGACAGGCTCTGCTCCTGTGACAGTGTTGTGTGTAGTCTGGGCTCCCTGCTGCACACCTATGTTGCCTGGTTCACTCACATCTTAGGTTTTCCTAATATGAGCCAATGTTTGTTCTGTCACTCATTAGAGTCAGTGCCTATCTACACTGAGGGCCCACTGCATGTGGCTGGGCCTCAGCTCTCTCTAACAGGGCTCTAGCTAATAGAAGAGACAGAGCCTTCGTGCTCAGAGAACTCCTGATTTGATTAAAAGGGCATGCACAAAACCCTATCCACTTTAAAAAATAATAATAATAAAGTTAGTATCACCGCAGAAACAGGCTCCACGTGAAATGAATGCAGAAATGCATACCAAAAGGACACCAGACAGGAGAGACGCCTGAGGGACTGTCCCTGCCTAGGGACAGTCTCTGTGGTTCCTGAGCACAGAGACCAATTGGGATGTGACATCCATAATTCATAGCAATCAACCCTGGAAGGCCTGGTGCTCTGACCCTTTTGGAAGGCACTCTTTTCTCTGACAGCTGAGCCCTCCTCCTTGGAGGCCCGGGGCAGGAGGTTTTCTCCATGAGATGGACTCCAATGCCCTGTAGCCAGATGATGGATGAGGGGGCGAGAGCTGCTGGGGTGGCAGAGGCCAGCAGGGAGGAGCAGGGAGAGAAATATAGCAGCAGAATAATCTAGAAACAAGGGAGACTAGGAGGATGGGTGAGGGAGGAAGCTGGATTCTCCTCTCTGCCGTCTTTATTTCCCAGCCCTTCACTTCAGCAAGATCCTCTATTCTGTGACACAGAGTGAGGAGAGCAAAAGGAGGAAAGTCGATGGTCTGCAGGCTCGTCTCTCTGTCTCTTTGGGGTCATGGATTTGAAGAGCTCTCAGGCACTTCTGAGGCACAAGTCACCCACGGGTAGCTCTGCTCCCTGTCTTGTGTCCCTGTGCCTCAGAAACAGCCCAGCTTTCCTGTGTAGACTGAGGCTTCCATCCAACCCAGCTTCCTCAAGCAACCAAGGCAGACACTGGGCCAGCAGCTAGCAGAGGAAAGGAGTGTCTCCTGGGACCCCGCCCTTTCAGGTCTTCAGGGCTCCAGGTGGCAACAGCACTGCAGCCAGCATCTCAGGAGCTGAGCCTGCAATTTCAGCTCCCTGGCAGGCGAGGTAAGACCCTGTAGGTAAGACGGACACGGCTTCAGCCTGCTCTTCCCAGCCTGCAAATTCCATTTGTCCATTCTTTCCATGTGCACACGGGACGTCAGGGAAACTGACAGGTTAATGCTGGCCTCCCACTCGCTCCTGTCAGCTGCTGGAAGCAGGGGCACAGAGGAGCAGAACACCAAAGGAGCACCACTCACAAATCAGCTAATAGGCTGGGGTTCTGGGGTTGGGGTCCTCTGGTATTATTGGTTTCTCCTGCCCAACAGATGTGGAGGGAAAGGGCAGTTTGGTTTGGTAATTGACCAGTCTGTCTGAAAGTGAACATGGGGTGGTTCAAATTATAGAGCCTCTCAGATCTGGGCCCCACCTCCTGTGCCTTTTGTAATTGCAGGCATAGAACTTACATTAATGGATCAAATATGGACCCTGTCCTGGGGGCTTAGACTCTGGAGCAATAGTGTCCAGCAGTAATGTTAACATTACTCAGAGGCACCGCCTGAGTAGAATTAGGCTGGAAGACCTGGCAGAGAAGACAGCAAGCACACTGACCAAACGACCCAGGCAGAAACACTGTGCGGACGGCTTCTCAGGATAAGAATTTGCAGAGCAGAGACCAGCCCCACACAGTACACATCTGTAGAAAGGACAAGAAGATGCCCACGGCCAGTGTGCTTCTGAAGGTGAGCAGCAGGAAGGTGGCTCCCACGTGGGGCTAGCCTTGTCTCTCCCATCTTCCTTCACAGGCTGCAGCTTACTTATCTAACACCTGTCCATCTTAGACTGGTTCCCCTGCAGTACTCCAGATAGACCTCTTTTCAAGTCTGGGCATTCTTCATGGAGAAAAGCAGGGACGCCTCCACATCAAAGCATGGTCATCTGGACCTGTGGTGATGGGTCAGAGAACCCAGAGGAAATGCTGCCCTCAGCTAGAAGGGAGAGCATGGTCTGTTTGTCCAGTCTGATCTTCCCTGCCCCTCAGATCCCTGCAAAGGCAGCCTGCTCGGAGTCCACTCTGCTTGCCCTCTCCCACCTTCTCCTGTCCCACCCAAACCTATGCCTTGCCAGGCTGCCAAGACCACCTGTCTACCAAGCGGCTCTGGGGAGGTCGGGAACAGAGGCCTGACTCTAGGGCCCATGACCTTCTTTTCTGCTCACCTCACACTCGCTGCCAGGCCTGCTGCTGTGCTGTTCTTCTTCCTCCAGGGCTGGAAATCTGGAAGTCCTGCAGACAAGCCCTGGAACCGGCTTGAGGGTCTCTCTAGGTCTCAGAAACCAAGGCTCTGCTCTATTTTCTTCTCAGGGCACCACCTTTGCTGGTTCCCCTTAGCCCTACCTGGCTTTGTGTCAACCCTTTCTCTCCTGCTAGATAGACACCAATAAACACATAACTGGAGAACACAGTGGAGAAAACTACCCCAGATTCAGTCCCTCCTAAGGTATGGCCTAGCCTGGTTGATGTGTAAAGACTCTGGCCTGGATCTTAGTCCTGCCAGTTGGTACTTTATTTCTGTGTTTCACTTACATCTATAAAATGAGATACTGTCCCTCCCTGTCTGGGCTGTCGAAGGATTAGACTTAAAAGTAATGAGCATGTGCGTAGGGCCGTCTGCATTGTTTGGAGCACAAAGCCCTGCAAAAAGAAGCTATTGTCACTCTGCTGCTATGCTTTAAGAGAAGTGTGACAGGGCAGTGGTGGCACACACCTTTAATTCCAGCTGTCAGGAGGATCTCTGAGTTCGAGGCCAGCCTGGTCGAGGTAAGTTCATGGACAGACAAGTCTTCACAGAGAAACTGTCTTGAAAAAACTGAGAGAGAGACAGAGAGAGAGCTTAAGCTCTCTCTTTTGGAGCCTTTTTAGGAACCAGTCCTGGTGACAAATCTGTGAGGGTATTGTAGGCTTCAGGGCAGTTCCTGGATGGCTGCAGGCCATGTTCCCGCAGGCATCCCTCCCCTGACAGGCTGTAGTCCCAGGGACCCCACCTCCTGCCATCTGAACAGACAGGAGTGCGGGTGTCCAGGTATCAAGAGGAGCAAAGAACAAAGGTTCTTTGTGTCAGAATCCCAGGGGGCAAGGGCAGGACCAAGGCAACCTGCCTCTCTGATACATTTCCAAGTTTCAGTCGAGTTCACTATCATAACCAGGACCCAGGCTCCAGCGTCTCATGTCTGTGCTATCAGCTTGTTGTGACTCATCACCAAGTCTCCGGGCCTCTCTGGAGCTATTGGGCTGTGTGGCTTTGAAAGACACTCTTTGGGGGTGGGAATAAAGACAGAAGCTCGCAGCCTCTCGTGATGCAGCAGCAGCAGCAGCAGCGCAGCCCCAGCCGCTATCTGACCCGTACGCCCCCTGCACCATACCCATCCCGACCAAATGTCACAGGGTAGCTAGGACTCTAACCCCAACCTTAATCTACTGCTGGGCCTAGGAAACGCCCGAGGTGTGGCAGGCACTGGATGAGGAGCTGCACACACACAGTCCAGCTTGCTCTTATTTCACTCTCATCCCATGTGCACTGGACAAGGGAGGAAAACCTGAAGCTCAGGGGTGTTCTGCGCTCTGCATGGTAACACACAGCTTGTCAGTAAGACCTCGGTCCTACCCAGCCAACTGCTTCCTCCTAGA
Organism: Psammomys obesus; assembly: GCF_907164565.1. Classification (NCBI taxonomy): domain Eukaryota; kingdom Metazoa; phylum Chordata; class Mammalia; order Rodentia; family Muridae; genus Psammomys; species Psammomys obesus. The sequence continues at coordinate 2,117,009 of NW_026596443.1, read as the reverse complement.
TTATGTGGTCCCAGAGGGGCGTAGGGCCTCAAGAGAAGAGCAGTTGGGGGGTATTCAAGTAGAGAAAGCATGAAGAGGAGTCAGAGGGAAAACATGATAACAAGAAAAAGCTGGTCAGACCAGTGGTGTTGAGACTGATGTGTAGAGGTGTTACTGTGCATAGGGTGAAGACTGGGGTTCAGCGACACCTGGGCTGGGGACAATGAGCACCAGAGGTCATTGTGCAGACAGTAGGCCCAGGGCACGTTCCCTGTTCTCTGAAAGGTCCAGACCAGCTGCTGTTTTTTAGAGAGAAGAAACGGAAAAGGAAGCATAAGCTAATATATTTTAATGAGTATGAAAATGTCATCATGAAACCCATTATTATTAATATGCACTAATAAAAATATTTGAGAGAAAGAAAGAGAGATCAAGGGCAAGGGGGATGTGTTCCAAGGCCAGAGACAGCACTCAGGAGTGGGTGAGACCCAAGGAGGAAGGCTGGACCGGACCAAAGCCCTGGCCATGCCCAGCAAGAGCAACAGCGACGTGTGTGCACCGAAGCCAGTCCGCCAGCAGGACCTGGAGCTGAGCATTTGGGCAGGGAAAGCAGGGGCAAAAGCCAAAGGGGAAAAAATATGTGCAATCTGGCCAAGCCAGTCAGGCCAGTGGGGTCTACATGGCAAGGTATTAGACTCTGAAAATAATTGGAGACATAGGAAAGGATGAAAAGAGGGGTTCCAAGGAGACTGGGAGGAGAGAGAGCCCAGATCCCTCTTCATACTCTGTGTACAAACAAGTCCCTTACCAGGGCACATTGGTAAGCCAGTTCTCCTCTATCCTGTTTCCTCTCCAGTGGTAGATGGAGCCAGGTGTCTAAGGAGCACGAGAATGCTGGTCACCAGACAGCAGCATGCCTGGGACGCTGCCTGTCCCAGCTCTGCTAGCATGAGCAGGGATCCAGGTGGGGATCCAGTTGGACCTGAAATATACCAGTGTCAACCACAAAGGCCTGTAACCATTTTTAACTGGGAAAGCATACTCTGTTTCATATTTTCAGCAGATCTGAAAATATTCACATTATACATCCATCTGTTTGTGGCTGTATGCAATCCATTTTCATAATGTTTAATATTTTTGAGTTATTGAATTCTCACTTGACTTTTATTGCCCACTCTTCCCTCTGCATTGGTTTAGGGCTATATGTGGCTAAGACTTGCAAGAACTCAGCTAGGGACATGATGATGTCCTAAGCAAGAGGAGGTGCGAGCACAGGGTCCCAGGTCTGACAAAGCCCTCTGGGGTGCGATGCACAAGGCCCTCACCCTGTCACAGTTGCTTTTCCTGAGCACACAAATGGAAAGAGGACTCAGAGGACACACAGGGAGCCAGATAGGAGGCACAGGACTTTCCTGGGAAGGTGGGTATAAGAGGCACACAAAGCCTACCTCTCTTAGGCACATAGTCGAAGAATCTGGCCAGGTGTGGAAGCAGGAGGAACTTGTGAACTCAAGGCCAGCCTAGTCTATACAGCAGATCCCAGGAAAGCCAGTACTACATAGAAAGATCCCATCTCAAAAAACAAACAAAAGAGTCTAGCTGTATGTGATGAAGGGTTAACATCACATAGGTCTGGAAGATTCTCCACCATATGTAAAACAGCGTTTTTGTCATCTACAGAAATATGAGACGCCCTAGTTCACTCTGGCTCGGTTCGACCCTAGCCGAGTGAGTTTGAGCAAGCATCTCAGTGAGTCTCCATGTCTGTACAATGTGCTTAGTTGATATGCCTGGAGAAAGACTGATGGGTCTGAGAACCAATGAGGATGCTGGGAGAAGCTCCCAACACCATGCCTGACATGTGACAAGGGTTGGAAGAATGAATTCATTCTCACCTCACCTGAGCCCTCATCAGAGTGGCATGGTTATATTCCAGCCAGGCTATGATATCACCCTCCAGGGACCCTTCTGATCTCCATCAACACCCAGACGTATTCAGCTCACTCACTGTCCCAGCTGCCAGGGTCATGTTTCGGGAATACCAGGCAACTGTTAAAGGCACAGAAATCTCCCAGGCTTCAGAGAGGTTGGCAGTGTACCAAGAAGAGCCAACTCGAGCTAGAAGCACCTGCCACTCAACCTCTGCCAAACAGAAGCCTAAAAGCTTCCAGCCCCCTCTTCTGCCACCAGACAGAAGCAAGATGTGTCTGAGTTGAGTGCCCTGTGTGACCCCAGAACCCTGATGGCTGAAAAGGTCCCAGTGGCCTGCTCTGCACCTGTCCTGGGGCCCTCGGAGCTTTGTGTTACCAACAATAGCTCCAAATTCCTATTAAAATGTTAGAGCAGGGAGAATCAATAACCATTGGCAGCTGAACCTCGCATAAGTATAATAATCAGCATTAAGGGAAGGGTAGGGGCGTGCGTGAGTAGGGCTGGTAATACAGTGATTATATTAATCTGCCTCCGTGGCACTCTGTACCCGCCTGCTCTTGGCATGCCTTCGCCTCTGAGCCCACCAGGAGCACACAGGCCGCCAGCCAAGGCAGGCAGCCTGGCTGCACCCTGCTCCAGCCTCTCTAGATCCACAGCCCCTACAATTGCCTCATCTCTCAGTGGGAACAATAGTTGCCTGCTGGGTGGGAGGAGGTGAAGCTCTTAGTGGGGAGAAGAGACCAGTGAGCAGCGCTCCAGTTTAGGAAAGGGGAAAGTAAAGGCAGAGCCTCAGCCGGAGACCTTTCTTTGTTGTGTGAGCTTCATGGTGCCAAGCATTCACAGACCCTCTCCTTAAAGCTACTTCCATGGTGCTTGCCACATTCCAGGCATTGCTCTAAGCCGGTGGTTCCCAACCTTCCTAATGCTGCCACCCCTTAATACAGTTCCTCTTGTTGTGGTGACCCCCAACCATAAAACTATTTTTGTTGCTACTTCGTAACTGTAATTTTGCTGCTGTTATGAACCATTATGTAAATATCTGTGTTTTCTGCTGGTCCTAGGTGCCCACATAGGACACAGTCACCTGTCCATCAGAGAAACCCCGCCCCAGCATGCAAAATTCAGGCACATAGACATCTGTCTGTATTATCTCATACAGATTAATGGAGTCTATGGGACTGCAAGTCCCAGTTCAGACAATCACTGGAAAGATGGATTGGGGTCCAGGGCTCTCTTGTCCCACTCTGTTTCCTGTACCTATACACATATATTGTTTCATGACACGAATGAATGCATATTCTTTTTTGTTTCATCCATATCTCCTATTCCACACTTCAGATGAGTTCTAGCTAAGTGAATTAAATTTTATAAAAGGGAATTTTTACAGTATTTTAGACTTCTTCAGTGCCCCACATCCCACAGCCAGGCCAACACGTCACTGCCGAGTTTTACACGCACAACCCAATGTAAAGTTCTTTCATTGTGTAAAATAACCGAATATAAAATTTGCCTTGCTATATAGCCTAGCCTTGAGCTCCCAGTCTTCTGCCCCCACCTCCTGAACTGGGGAATGCAGCACTGCCCTCAGCTCTTTGGTTTTACATTTTGAGGAGCACAGTTATCACTGTCTGCATCACCAACATTCACAGTGAGTGACCATCACCAGCACCCACCTCCAGGGCTCTGTTTCTATCAAGCAGTATCACCTTGGCCCCTCCCCCAATCTCTCTCCTCTCTCCTCTTTGATGGCTCCAGGTACCTCATAAGTTTGAGGAGGCAACTCTCTCATTAATTAACTTCTACCTTATTGGGATCAAAGGTACATATTTCCCCCATTCTCGTCTTATTGTCTGTAAAAAGGAAACAAACACACTTGTGCAGCTCAGTTCTTGTGTATGGAGGAGTCTTCCCTTGGGTTGTCGTAATGAGGGATGCATTGGGCCAGGGATACAGCTGAGAGGTATAGCGTTTAACTAGCATTAGCGTGCCTCAATTGAGTCCACAGTTCTGGAGAAAAAGTTACCAGGAGAAAATACATTAATATTTCTATATTTTCCATGCATGTTTTAGTCAGTTATCCTAAGGGATTTCAACTGTCTATATATTCAATCTGAAACACTGTCTTAACAATGGCATCCCATTCTTAACAGTGCTAGGCTCTTGTAAGAGTACTGCTGGTAGGCAGATCTATACGTCATTACAGACTGAAAGCAGGTTGTGGCAAAGAGAGTTGAGAGGAAATCACACTCAAGTAGGAGCTGGATCTATTTTCAGAAGGTGAGTAGAGGGCAGACTGCGCCTTGAGCTGAAAGGAAACCAAAGAGCTGTTTCCCTTCAGGAACAAGTGGTCTCTACCAGGGGCGAAGAGGATGTAAAGGGAAGAGGCCAGCTTCTGCCACAGGCTCTGCCTTAAGAGCTGAGGAGTCAAGGTCAGTGAAGCAGCCTCTCCATAGCTCCAGCTGAATAGACTTTTCTAAAACCTTCCTTTTACAGATGAGGGAACTGAGGGTGAGAGCTGTAACTCACATTTGCAAGGTCATACTCTCGCCAGAAATAGTGTCAGCTACATCAGGCTGGACGCGCTGCCGCCTCTTTTTGGTGTTCCTTGCCATGAAGCTGGTCTCATCTGGTTCCACAGTAGAGATTCCCAGGCTCACAGAACCAGGAGCCCACCAAAACATCCTACCTCTGGCATTTGACCCCCAGACCTGCCGGTGTGCCCCATCATAGTTCAGAGCACCAGGTGCCCTTTACAGACATCACACAATCCCTTTTGCTCCCTGCTGGTTCCTTTCCCTGTTCGGAGTTTTACTGTTGTTGTTGATGTTGTGTGTATGCATGTGTGTGCATGTGTGTGTGTGTGTGTGTGCCATGTGTGGTATGTGTGTGAATGTGCATGTGAGCATGTATCAGTATATGCACGTAGAGGCAGGAGGATGCTATCAGCTATCTTTCTCTTTGTTGTTGTTTTGTTTGTTTTTAATCTCCACATGAGGTTATGTCCCACCCCTAGCACACAACTGCTCAGATAAAGAGAGGAGTGGAGTGAGTGAATACCATCTCTGCCATTCAGACCCAGGTTTGGCCCACCGCAGAGTCCAGACAGCCATTTCCAGCACAGGCGACCAAAGCACAACGCATTCAAGGCCAGAGTTCCGTACTCTCCTCTTGAACACATTCAACTCTGAAATAAAGCTTGGAGACCAGCCCATGACTTTCCTTCCATCCTATATACTGTCACCTTGAGACCCCCACACTCCATTAGCAAGCCAAGGAAGAGGGCTCTGTGGAGATGGAGGCTTCAGCCTAGTGAGAGAGCAATAATTAAATTTCTCTGCTAACAAGTGCATCCCGGAACTGCCTCTGCTCCATACTGGGCCTCTGGGAACAGGGAGCTACCTGTTTTCTTTCTCTGCTGCCAGAGCTGGTAGTAGCTGACTTTCTGACTGAAAAGAAAGTTCAGGAAGCACAGAAACTGCTGGTGTCCGGAGGAAAGAGAGTCCTAGGGTCCTAGGAGTGGCAGAGAGTGCCAGGATACCTACAGCCTAAACCTGAGGTTCTCAGGGTAGGCAGGGAAGGCCCTAGTGCAAGGGTATAAAGGTTCCAGTCTCTCCTTAAAACTGGGCCTGCAGCTTGGCGGTGGGGGCCTGTGCCCTTAATTCTGGCCAGGTGGTTCTCTATGAGTTTGGAGCCAGCCTAATCTACAGGGTGAGTTCCAGGACAACCAAGGCCACACAGAGAAATTCTGTCTCAAAAAGATGTGTGAGGGGAGTGGGGGGACTGTCACTGACAGGGACCCAGCAAAGCAGATACAGAAAGACAAAAATTAAAAAAAAAAAAAAAAAGAAAAAGACATTCTGGCTGTCCTTAGGAGAAAGCTAGGACTCCTTTGACATTCCTTGCCTTAATTTAGTTTGTGCTGAAATTCATGTTGCACATGGATGGAAGTAAATATTGTGCGATTTACAAACCTCAGGACCTCATAAATATCTGACTCTGCTCTGGTAGGCAGAGAGGAGATCCATAAAGGGGGTGGGCAACTTGGTTTGGGGGTTCAAATCAAAGAAGGCTGGTTATGTCCCAGGAAGCTGAGCAGTTGGCCCAATTTATGGCTCTCATTTGGCCTGCATGGCGCCTCACCCTCCCTTCTGGGACTCTATGTCCAAGCCCGGGGGCATTGGAGGCGGCAGCTGCCCTTTGCCCAGCCACAGCCCTGTGGGCTGATGGCAGACAGTCTTGTTCTCATGAGCCACCCCTCCCACTTATGAACATTTCATCTTTGGAGAGGAAAGTTACCAGAGAGGGTAAGGGAGGAGGGTTTCTGAAGAAGGTGAACTGTGGGGACCACATTTCCTCTTGCAGAATCTCAACAACAGGGTGTTTAAGAGTCGGGCTAAGAAATTAAAAAGCAAAAAACAAAAGCAGCAAGCCAATTGCTCTCAAGAAACTTCCTTGAAAGGAAAGGGGGGAAATCAATATTTAATTCAGGATGCATCGATTTGTAATTTAGGGACCACATTCAGCTCTCAGTTCCATCCAGGTTTCTCAGGAGAGATTATGGAGTTCGTGGCATTGCATACTGAGTGTCTAGGGGAAGCAGGGATGAAAAAGAGAAGCAGGGAGAGGGGCTATCTCAGTTTCCCCACCTGTACCTTCTCCAGGACCAGGGGAATTTATATTCTCCTCTTACTCAGCCTGAACCTCCCCAAGCCGGGGGAGGTTCAGGCTGAGTAAGAGGAGAATATAAATAAAGCAAACATGGGCTCTCCCTTATCTCTCCTCTAAGAACAGCCTGCATTGCCTTCCTATACACACACACAGCATTCACACCACATTAAATCACACATACCTATCTTACACACACACACTGTTGTTATACTTGCTCATACACGGTGCCCAGCTCATACTATACACATGCATATAGAATACAGACACACACACCACACATGCTAACATAAACTATGCACACACACCAAACACACAGAGCACAAGTACATACCACAAACATTACATGCACTATACAACACACATGGGTGCGTGTACACACACACACACACACACACACACACCTTCATCAAAACAGTCCTAAGGCCACACCTTTAATTCCAGCACTCAGGAGTCAGAGACAGGTGGACCTCTAGTTCCAAGTGAGCCTGGTCTAGAGTGAGACCGTATTTCATCTCTAAAAGAAAAACAAAAAATACCCAGTCCTAGTTGCAGGGGTTTGTTTGTTGGTTGGTTGGTTGATTGGTTTAGAAATAATGTTTCAGAGACAAACCAACATAGAAATGAAAAAAAAAAATTTGTAAATTACTCTGAAGTACTTGAGGGAGGAAGAAAAACCCTCAAAACTTCAGTCTCTCCCCTTCCTTTTTCATTTATCAGGCCTTCTAACTAATTTAATCTGTGTACCGTCTAACCTAAATCCATATTGCTGAAATAAAGCATGCTCTTCTAACATTCCACAGCCCAGGCAAAAGGCTGGAGGTAGCCACAAACATGCAGCCCAGCCTCCCTAGCCTTGGGCAGCGTTGCTCTGCAAGAGCTGGAGGGAGGGGCAGGCAGGCAGAAGAGGGAGTTCAGCTCTGATCCTCCACCAGTGAGTCCAGAGTCTAAACTGAGTAAATTGAGCATTTAGGATCAGTGAGCCCCAAATCAGCATGGCCTCACAGTTGACACAGACAGATACAAAGTAACAAGATATCAGGCAGAATTCCTTTCCAGACCTGCAGAACTTGAATGTTCACTTTTACATCTATGACTGTAGGTGGCTCTTGTTTGGAATGTCGTGAACTGCTCTCATTTTACAAAGGAAAGACACAGAGACCCGGGACTAGCACAGGGTAGTGTGGGGACTAGGAGCCACGCCGCTCTACTGTGCTGTGGCTCTATGCAATGGCGTACCGCTGTGCCCGCCAGTCCTCCCGCCAGTCCTCCAGCCATGATTGCAGGCTGTCTTCCTAGCCCAGCGCGCGGACTACTGCTTCTCTGAAAGCTCACTTCTATCTTCCTCTGGGCCCCTCTCCAAGCAAGGACCATACAGGCTGGTGTGGGGCGTTGGTGGGTCTGGATTTCTGGCTTCGCTTCTCAGTCTGACTTCACACAAAGTGTCTGGGATTTGTTCTATTCTGAAGCCCTAATACCCCATTTGGTCCTGCTGCTTCCTGTGTTCTTCCTGTTCCTCTTGGCAAACCTCTAGAACCCTGGTTCTCAACCTGTGGGTTGCAATCCTTCTGGGTGTTGTGTACGGGACATTACACTGCAATCCACAACAGTAGCGATATCACAGGTACGACGCGGCAACAGAATAGTTTTATGGCGGGGGCTGCAGCACCGGAAGGTTGAGAACCACTGCTCTAGAATGAATGAACCGTTCAGCAGCTGCTCATGCCCTGAAAAGTTGTTCCCACTAACTTTCTCCCGGAGTATTCCTTTCTCCATATGATAGAACGCTGCTCCCTCGGTTCCTTGCTATCCCAAAAATCATGAAGATAGCTGACCTTCCTTATGGGAGGGGCTAGAATGAACCAGTAAGGCTAGAGGATAGAGCTAACGAGGTCTGTGGCCATCGGTCCCACCTTGGTCTCCCTGCCTCACCTCTTTCCTGAGATAGTAAGATGATACAGCAAGCCCACGTGTTCCTATCCTGCGACTGGAGTGCCCCAAGCAGCTCCTCAGCCTCCTCAACCCTGTTGTGACCACCAATCACATTGATTCCTTCTAGGCCACTACTTTCCCCATCACTCTGATGGAATGCCCAACAGAAACAACATAAGAGAGGAAAGGCTTACTTTGGCTCACAGGTTCAGGGGGATTTCAATCCATCTTGGCAAGAAGGCTGAAGCAACTCAGTTCATGGAGACGGCGTGTGTGGTGAAGGCTGCTCATACCACAGCAGACCAGGCAGAACAGAATGCAGCCAGAAGCTAAAGCATTTGCAACCTTTAAAGGTCCATTCCTACTGATCTAATTGTGCCAACCAGGCCCCAGTTTCTAAAAGCTCCACACCCCACAAAATAACACCGCCCAAACCATAAACCGGTAGCTTATACTCTAAGCTCAATCATGGTGCTTCCTTTCCCCCTTCTGCCCGTCTTTCTCAGGCCTGGGACCTGAAGGCACCATTTAGGCAGAAAGAACCCTGCCCTCTGCTTGAAACTAGTCATTAGCTCTCTGTCTTGTCCCAGTTCAATTCCTTCTCACCAGTTCTATTCTAGCTCTATGGCCTTGGCCAAGGTACCTTATCTCTTTCAGCTACAGATTTCTCCTGGCTAAAAGGAGCCAGAAATATCTCCCTACTTCTCAGGGTTGAGATAATGGATCTGAAAGTGCCTTATACATTACAAAGGCCAATTCTATGGTGAGATATTTTGTTGCAGCCAGAATTTTTTACAAAATCAATGTCTCTCATTAATAGCTATAATTTATTAAGTGCCAACTAGGTGCCAGCCCCATACTGGATACTGTAGATACATTATCCAATAGTCATAGAACCGTAAGGAAGACACTTGACCCCATTTTAGAAATAAGTTGTCTAAAGTGTTCAAGTAAGTAGCAGAGCTGAAATCGAATGCTAGTGTATCTGCTTCCACACTTTGAAAATTTCCCTCCCCTATTCTGACTTACAAACAACCCCCTATATCATGCATGTTTGTCATGCTGTGTTTGTCTCATTGTATTTGTAATCTGATTGTTTGCAGGCTCTCTCTTAGAAGACCATGAACTTCTATGACCCCAAACAGTATGTCTTGGTCATTTTTGTAGCAGCAGCAGATGCTTAATGTGCATTCCAAACATTAAGCATCCACTAGCAGTTGACTGACTCTGTGGCTTTTCACCTCGCTGCCTCTATCCCTCTTCAATACTCCTGGATGAACATGGGGATGGGGTGAAGAATAGAGCTTGCCAAGCCTTCTGGATTCTCCACCAATCGGGCTGGGAATCCAAAAGCTGTACCCACAGTCTTCCTTGTCCCATATTTCTAAGAGCTCATGCATATTCATAATAAGAGAAAAGTACTGAGAAGAGATATTTGTTTTCTTTATTAAACTGGCATCTCATCAAATTTATAGCAGAAAATGAATAGTCTGCTTCCTCCTATGTGTTCATAGTCTGAGAGTTGAATTCATGGTGCCTCCTAGACTAGCAGGGGAGGAAGCAAAGTTACCAAGGCCATCTCCCAGCCAGAGTCAGCACGAGGAGGTGAGGAGCCAGGGGCATGCTCACCAGGGCAGTGGAGTACAGCCCTGTGGTAAGGATGTAGCTCAGAGGTGGCGCTTGCTTAGCATGTGAAAGGCTCTGAGTTTGGTCACAGCACTGAAAAAAGAAAAAAAAAAGGACAGCTCTTGGGTGGCTGGCTTCTGTATGGCATACTGAATGGTGGTCTGATGGGGCCACTAAGATGCCCCTAGCCTCCTAGAAGAACTAGGTTTTGCTTGATTTCATGCAGGCCCTCTATTAGAGCCCAGAACCAGAAACATTCATCGTGTGTTGATTCATAGATTTTTGTCTCATAGAAATGCAAATGATTTCTGTTTAGAACAATAAATAATGCAAAGGCTGCAGTTCCACTGCACTGTAGGATAATAACTGGTTTTGCATCTAATTTAATAAATTTGCTTCTGCACTTCTTTCCTGGTTAATGATATAAATTTCTGTTCATCAGATGCTCCTTTCAAGCCTTTCCTATTTTTTAAAAAATTGTATGCATGTAGTTGCTTGTCTGTGCACCATATGTGCGCTATATGCCCAAGGAGGCCAGAGAGGACATTAGATCTCCTGGAACTGAAGTTACAGACAGCTGTGGGCCACCAGGCGGTGGGTGCTGGGAACTGAACCTGGGTCCTCTGCTAGAGCAGCAAGTGCTCTTAAGTCCTGAGCCATCTTCCAGCCCCTCATTAGACATTTAATGGGTTTCAACATACCACCAGTTCCCTTGTTGATAAGTAAAACAGATCTTTGACCCACATTCTTTCTGTATTGGCAAAATTTGTTTGTTTTTGGTTTGTTTTCTCTTTCATAACTGGGGGTCAAATCCGTGGCCTTACACACAACACTCGATCATTCTACTGCCTCACTGAGCTACAGCACCAACCCTGGAAGCAGTGTTTGCAGCTTCTTTGAAAATTAGAATTAAGCCGCTTCTACTCCACAGGCAGCCTATTCCGAAACATACTTTCGATGAGTTCTCCACATAGCAGTTTATAGTAACAGAACACAGGAGTAGTCTTCAAAAGTCAAAACACAAAGTCCAAGAAGGAATAAAGTAGTGGAAGGTCATAGAGAAAATTAATACAAAGGTGAGATCAGACTGTCAAAAGTGGCACCAAAGCACATTGCCTCAGTTAAGAGAGGAGTGCACAGTTCCACAGGTACAGCCCTAGCACCCCATACTGTGTTCCCTGGCTATCGCTGTCACATGGGACTTTGGGATGTTGCTTAGCTACATCAGCTTCAGTTTTCTGTAGGATACAGTTAAATGTGTCCTGTCCACTTTACAGGATGGTCGCAAGGCTCAAAGAAGAGACTATGTGGAGACTATGAACTGTTGGTTCTTTGCTGATGAGAAGAAGCCTAAGAGCCAGGGTGGCAAGAAGGACCTGTGCTTGGGCGTGTGCAGAAGGACGCAAGAGCAGGCTCTGTGCCTCCTGGCTCCATGCTGCTAACAGAACCCAGGGCTCAGTGTATGTCAGGCAAATGTCCTACCACTGAGCTCCACAGTCTTTGGATACTTTCTTCATACACCTAATTTCCTCTGCAAGTATGTACCAAATGAGTAACTCAGACGGGAGTGTTTGCTGCCCATGGTGTGGGCTGGCTCTCTGGCAGACAGAGTGGCACACAGAACTAGTGGGCCATGCACTAGGCACTTCTGAGCTCCTAGGAAGGAAAAATGGAACTTTCAGGATAAACGTTGGGATCAGGATATAAAGGTAAATTCTGGCTCTCATACTTGCTAGCCATGTGCCCTAGGGAGGTCCCCTTACCTGTGTGAGCCTCATTTCTTCATCTGTAAAATGGAAGAACACCAGAAGCCTCATCCTGTGAGACCAGGACAAGTGGTATAAGAGCCAGGTAAAGTAATTTTTAAAAAAGTTCTACTTTACATATTTAATTTCAATTTAAAATTGCTTGGGTTGTTTTGTTTGTAAAGCACTTTCTTATCATATATGAGGCTCTGGGTTTGATCCTCAAGACTACAAAAAAAAAAAAAAAAAAAAGGAAGAGAGAATGTTGTTTAAGTGTGATGGGTGTGGGAACACACACCTACCATTCTAGCACTAAGGAGGCTAAAGGCTAAAGCAAGTTCCAAGATAGCCTGGGCTCATAGCAAGACCCTGTGTCAAAAAAACAAAACAAGAAAATAACAACCCAAAAATAATAAATAAAAGGAAAAAGTAGTAGGCTGTGTGTCTGGTACCCCCAAAGCCCTCAATACAGGCCAAGCTCCTTTTGTTTCATTTGGTTTTTGTTTTTTTGAGACAGAACATGACTGTGTAGCCCAGTCTATCTTCAGGCTCACTGCAATCCTCCTGCCTCAGCCTCCCAGGTACCGAGATTACAGGCCTATGATACTATGCCCAGATAGATCAATATTTTGATAAAAATGAAGCACTTTGAAGCTGGTTTGGTTTCAAGATAATTTTCTCAGGTGAACCATACTGGCAATTCGAAGTACAAGATTTCCTTAAAAAACAAAACAAGAGTTTAAAAACTCTTCAAAAGAAATATGACCAGGACTGGAAAGATGGCCTAACATGCACCGCTCTTACAGAGCACCCAGATTTGGTTCCCAGCGCCCACAGCAGATAGCCTACTACTGTTTACAATTCCAGCTCCATAGGGTATGACACCTCCAGACTCCTGCAGTCACGTGCACACAGTCATAGGCGTGTGTGTGCGCACACACACACACACCTAAATGTAGTTGCAGGTTACAAAAATGGGCTGGAAAGATAGTTCAAGGACTAACAGCACTGGCCGCTCTTCCGGAGGATCCAGGTCAATTCTCAGCACCTACTGGTAGCTTTCAACAGTCTATAGCTCCAGTTCCAGGGGATCCAGTGACCTCTTCTGGCTTCCTCAGGTACCAGGCATGGACATCATATACAGACATACATACAGGCAAAACACCCATGCACATAAAATAATCTTAAAAGTTAAAAATAATAAATAAAAATAAACTTTGAATGCACACCTGGCTTTTACATGAGTTCTGGGGATTTGAACTCAAGGATTCATGCTAATGTGCCCAAGCATTCTTACCCTACTGAGCCACCTCTTCAGTTCTTGATTTTGTTTTCTTCAGACTGGCCTTGACCTTTTGACCCTCTTGATTCTATCTTCCAGGTACTGGGTTTACAGGCATGCACCACCACCAATCCTGGGTTTCATGGCAAATTTTGTGGAACTCTTACAAATATTTCCAAAATTGTCATCCAGTAATGTTAGTTAAGGAAACATGATCTGCCCCGGCACTCAAGGCCACATATGTATAATGGTTCAAGAACAACAGGTGTCCTGGGGATTTTGCTCATAAGAGCCCCAAGTAGTTGCTGCTAACTGACCACTGGCTTTCCTTTATTGTGGTTCTGCAGTTTCCACATGCAGCTTCCCAGGTGCTAGTTCTTCTTCTTCTTTTTTTAAATTTTATTTATTTTATGTGAATACTTTATCTGCACCTGCATGCCAGAAGAGGGCATCAGATCACATTATAAATGGTATGAGCCACCATGTGGTTGCTGGGAATTGAACTCAGGACCTCTGGAAGAGCAGACAGTGCTCTTAACCGCTGAGCCATCTCTCCAGCCCTTCAGATAAGGTCTCCCACACATAGCTGGCACTCACTATATAGACTAGGCCGACCTCAAACTCACTCCAGTCCCTTGCTGCTGCCTCCCAAATACTGGCTTTGCAGGGCTGTGCCACCACACCCAACACAAGGTTTTGCTTTTGGATTAATCACGTGAGAAGAAGAGGGGCACCGGGAGATAAAGAAGGCACTCTGTTTCTGGAAACTCACTGCAACGGCAGGAAGCAGCGAGTTCCTCTTCAGCTCACAGTGCCCAGAACTGTCCTGGGGTCTCAGGAGCCAAGTTTGTGGGGACACAGCCCATCTCTGCTGTTGCAGTCAGCTCCTTTATCTTTGCATTCACGTTTCACTGATGAATGTCAATACCAAGATTGGGAAAGTCTGATTTATGTAATATATGGCCAAGTTGCATAATGGCAGCAATAAGAACATTTCCAAGTCTGAAAACAAAAGCAGCTTGGTGAGCGCAGCTCTGATAGGAAAGATGTAAACCTCTCTGGAGAACAGCCAGGCTTGGGTGGCTCCTGTGCCTGGGACATCATTCCAGCTGCTCTCCTGGAGGACACCGGCCAACTGGCTTAGTGGATGCTTCGCTGGACAGCTGGGCGCTTTCCATTGTTTTTATCTTCTGGACTTGGAGAGACTGTTAAGACAACCCACACAGGGTCTTACTGCCAGTCTGTCCTAACTGATTTGTTGTAGGGGAGACAGCCCACGCACTGTGGCATGCTCAGCAGTATCTTTCTACCTCGTCCACGTCAGCTACTAATTTATATTCCAGTCATTATGAGGATACATTCGTGAGCTGGGCATGGTGGCACATGCCTGTAATCCCAGCACTCGAGAGGATTATAAGGTTTGACTATCTAATTTCTGTCGTTACTACAGTCATTTCAGACCAGGTCTTTCTGTGTGGCCCCAGCTGGCCTTGAACTCTGAACCTCTGACTCCCTCAGCCTCAACACATACTGGAATTACAGGAAGATGAAGCCAATCCCGGCTGAGACCCTCCAAAGCGGGGGAGGGGCAAAAGAAATGACACTAAAGCGCTCGCTTTAAAAAAAAAAAAAAAAAAAAAAAGCTGAGAGTGAAGCACAGGTCTATAATCCTAGCAGTCCAGTGAACACAGAGAGGCAGCTCTTGGGAGCAGGTTGGCCAGTCACCCTAGGTGACCCAGTGAGCAATAGGTTCAGTGAAAGAACCTGTCTGAAAACACAAGGTAGGGAGCCCCTGAAGAAGACACTAAGGTCACCCTCCAAACAAGGTCAAGACTTCACACAAATGTGAACTCATACATGTGTGCATCTACAGAGAGAGAGAGAATAAAATAAAGGGTGTGTGTGTGAGCTCACTCCCCAAAGCCTTGATAATGTAACATCCTGTATTTTATCTTAAACCAGTATGATGGCTGGTTGATGTGTTTCTAACTTTGTTATAAATTATCTTTGAGGTACACTGTGTTCTTATTAATTTGCAAAGATTCTTTTACATACAACTGATAATAACTTCCTGGTTTACATGCTGCAAACACTTTCTTTTACTTTATTACCTGTATTTTGATTTCCTTTGATGTTGTTTTATTTTGTTTGTATGTCTGGCTTTGGTTTGTGTTCTTGAAACAAGCCTTCACTGTGTAGCCCTGGCTGGTCTCGAACCGGCAATCCTCCTTTCTTGCCTCAAGTGCTGATCATTTGATTAAAAAAAAATTAAAATTTTTGTTATACGTGTGTGTGTGTGTGCGTTGCCCAGACAGAAACACATGTGGAGGTTAGGGGACACTTCTCAGCGGTTGTGTCTCTTCTTCTACTCTGTGCTTCCCCAGGGTTTGAACTCAGCTCCTCAGCCTTGGTAGTAACCACCTTTACCCGCTGAGACATCTCAACAGCCCCTTGATGTTTTTGTTGTTGTTTTTGTTTGATTGGTTGGTTTTTGGTTTGTTTGGTTTTTTTTTTTCAAGACAGGGTTTCTCTGTGTAGCCTTGGCTGTCCTGGACTCACTTTGTAGACCAACCTGGCCTTGAGCTCACAGAGATCCACCTGCCTCTGCCCCCCTGAGTGCTAGGATTAAATGCGTGCACCACCACTGTCTGGCTATTTGGCTTTTTAAAATAATGTCTTTCTTCAAAAAGGAGTTTAATACTTCTATACCATAATATTTGATAATAATCTCTATTTTGATTTCTTGTATTTATGACTGAACTAGCTTTATTTCAATGTTATTTTCTTACACTACTTTTATGTTTGGGTTTTTTTCCATATATAAAAAAATATATGTATGTATGTATATGTACACATATACATATATGTGTTTATACAATCTACATAAATAAAAAGTCACAAATATATGTGTGTATATATGTATTATATATACAAATATGTATATAAAATATATTTAGCTCTATATTTCACTTGGAATTTTATTTTTAGATATGGTATAAGGCACAAATTATATGCTATTTTTTAAATGAACCTTTATTATTTTCATTGATACAATGGCTGTATCATTTATAGCTTCCACGATATTTTGATATACACAGACAGCATATATTTGGGAAATAGGGTAATTAGCATACTCGTTGACCGCAGTGATTATCATTGGGAATATCCAAAATCTTCTCTTTAAACTATTTTGAAGTATAGAATAAATCATTATTGACTCCAGTCATGCTACAGTACTGCAGAGGGCTAGAACTTAGCTTTGCAGTTCCGGACTCGCACCACACACATACAAAGGCAAGCACTCCATTACTGCCCTACATCCCTGGCCCCCTTAACCAACCTATCTCCACCCTCTTCTCCCCTCTTTCCTTACCAGCTTCTGCTAATTACTCCTCTAACCTCTGTTTCTATGACCCAGTGCCTATAAGATTCCACCATTTTGAATCAAACATGCCGTTTGTCTTTTGTTAACTGCCTTATCTCAGTTCACATAGTATCCTCCAGAGCTGTACATACTGTCACAAGTAACAGGATTTCATTCCTTTTTAGAGCTGAACAGTATCCCATCACCGCCTCATTTTCTTTGTATACTCGTCCATTGGAGAAACCATAGGTTGATTCCATGTTTGGCTACTATGAGTAGACTCAAGAGAACCCAGGCATCCCATGTGCCTGGTGGAGGAGCTGTGGATCACAGTGCATTCTGTTTTAGTTCTGGAGCTTTAGCGTAGGTTTTAAGGTCTTTTGTCATTATTTTTCTCTTCTATTTCTTGGCCACTCTTGCACATTTTCTCCTCCAAGCTTTCAGATTTGCTGTTGTATTTTATGCTGTGAATGGATGCATTAGTGCTCTGCTTCCAGAGTGTCATCATTTACTCCTGCCGAGTGCTTGGCCACGAGGAAGGTAGGGTTTCCCACCACATTCGTTTGAACATGGCGGACTACCTGGCAGCTCGGCTCACAGAACTCTGCTGGTCGTAGGAAATAACTAGGTAGTTACTTAGAAATGGGACTTGATAGATCTGGAACAATCACTTTACCCAGATCTTTGTTGCTTAGCAGCCACGGCTGCACCCAACTTTACCTTTTGTTTCTTATTCTCTTGCAGGAGCCAGACTTCCTTTCCCATGTTTGCATTCAAACTTCAGTACCCTGCCCTGTCCACACACTTGTTTCCAGTCAAAGAAAGTGTTTATGGGGGAAGGCATCTGATACTTGTTTGGGGGTTGTAGTGGGGAGCTCTCTGGAGAGCCCCCCATTTCCCACTTCTTACTTATACACATACCCAGCTAACACATTTCTTCCTTTCCTAATCTTGACATTGAACCACAGAGAGGGGGAAGAAGTCAACTGTTTCAATTTAGTAAAATGAATAAATAACTTCTCAGGATGGCGTGTACAGCCCCGAGTCTTGATAACAGCAAGGGGGAAGGTGTTTCACAAAGGGGCTGACCAGGCATCCATCCTGAGAGCTTCCAGAAGGCAGCCTAGCCTGGAGCCTGCCACGTTCTTGCTTCAGTCCATGCTAGGCTGAAGGGAAGAAGCGTGGTGTCAGCTCCCCTGCTGCTCTGCAGTGATATACCCCCTCTCCCCAACGCTCTGACCTCAGTGAGACAGACCATGAGGCAGACGAGGACTCAGGACTGCCTGTCATTGGTCACCCGTTGTTGGTCACCCGTCGTTGGTCACCTGCCCTTGAAGGAAGGAATCTCCACAACTGCATTCCACCCAGCATGAGTTCTTGTGCTGCCTCCACCCACAGTCCTTCCAGCTCTAACAGTCTGCAGGCAGGAAACTGCTGTTCTCCGTTGTGCTGTTCTGTCTTAGAGTAAAACTCCCCAAATATGGCGGCATGAATGAGACACGTGCATGTGCCATGTGTTCAGGCAAGAAAAGCACTACAGTGAAGAATCATTTGACCGCGGGGAGTAAAGTTCTTCTGTGCTCCCTTTAGCAGAAAGGGAGCTTCACTGACAGGGTCTGAAGGTATTTCATAAAATTAAGAACAGGAAACAATCGAGCTCTGGCAAGAGGGGAAGTGACAACTTCTCTCCTCCCTCCCAGCCCCACTCCTACTTCCTAACAGACCTGAAAGATAGATAGATAGATAGATAGATAGATAGATAGATAGATAGATAGATAGATAGATAGACAGACAGACGGACGGACGGATAGATAGATAGGTTTTTTTCCAGACAAGTTTTCTCTGTTTTGGCCCTGGTTGTCCTGGAACTCATTCTGTAGACCAGGCTGGCCTTGAACTCACAGAGATCTGCCTGCCTCTGCCTCCTGAGTGCTGGGATTAAAGGCATGTGCCACCATTGCCTGTCTCTAATAAATTATATTTTTTATGTAAAAAGATCTGTGAGATGTCCTGACAGATAAAGGCACTTGCTGGACAAGTCTAATGACTCAAGTTTGATCCCTAGAACCCATGTAAAAGTGGAAGGAGAAAACCAACTCTACAAAGTTGTCCCCTGACCTCCATACATGTCATGACACATGTACACATACATACACACACACACACACACACACAAAAAAAAAAAAAAAAAAAACAAAAAAAAAAAAACACAGAGCTGCCTCAGCCCCAAAGTCCCAGGACTTTCCAGTTTCAGGTAAGTCAGGAAATCTGAGTGTCCCAGTTCCAAAATCTTGAGAGGGAGGGAAGGAATAGGAGAAACACATGTACACACACACACACACACACACACACACACACACACGAGAGAGAGAGAGAGAGAGAGAGAGAGAGACAGACAGACAGACAGACAGACAGACAGACAGACAGAAGGGGGCCAGGAGGGAGGGAAAGAGAAAGAAAGAGAGGGAAGGAGGGAAGGAGGGAGGGAGGAAGAACATGCCTGGCTTTAAATGCAAGAAGAGTCATTTGTTTTTTTCATCCCACCAACTTCCTTTTAGGAATATGAAAGGAGACAAATGGGGCTAGGCCTTCCTGGGCAGGGCAGGAAAAAAACAAATGACTCCCCAGTTTTTCATGAAACTTATGGAACCTACAACCTGAGGTTTCCTCCTGCTCCTTGGAGCCTTACTAGCCTCTGTGTAGAGCGCTGCTGCCCTACCCAGCCCCCCACCTCTGTGAATGCTCAAGAGCTGGGCACAGCTTTCAAATCTCCAGCCATGCTGATGCTGCTAGTAAAGAGCGGGGAAATAGACAGCGACAATTACCCCAGGGTCCCCTGTTGGAGCAGAGTGAAGACTGCTGTGAGGAGATGGTATCCCGGCGAAATCAGTCTCAGAGCCTCCAACTGTTTGCACATTTCCATCAGCGGAGACAGTTTCCACTTCTTTGATTTGTCCTAATTCTCTGGATTACCTCTCACTAGGAGAACAGCCTGGAGTTCTGTCTGGGACTAATGGAGAACGCTTCCAGAAGAACTCCAGTAACAGGGTAGTGTAGCTCGTAAGAGGCTACATGACAACGCCAGAGGAATTTGGCATGGAGAGGAACCTCAACACAATTAACTGAGGAGGGCCTTAGTAAAATGTGTGGGACTTGGCTGGCCCCAGATCTACCAAGGGAGTCCCTAAAACCAGACAGGAGTCAACTATACAAATTCATTCAGATTCCAGAGTCAGGAAGACCTGGGACCCCACTTTGCCCGAGCCTCTTAGCAGCTGTAGGATATCAATCGAATGACCTAGTGTCACTAGGACTTCATTTGTTGTTTGTCCAACAGGAACAACATCACATCTTCGAGTGGGGTTATCAAGAATTTTTAATGAGATAGTACGTCTAGAGTATTGTGAATAATACCACATTGTTCTTGGTGAAGAAGCGATGCTGAACAGTTAGGGGTGGAGCTCAGAGACAGAGAACATACCAGCAGGCCCAGGCCCTGTTTGATTCCCCAGTGCTGGGTGGGATGGTGGTGGTGGCATGGATTTTATTTGTTGTCAATGGGTCACTAAATGATTAGATTATTCTTCCAAGGAAGAAGCTCAAGATGGCTGCACTGTACAGTTCTCAATAAGCTCTCAGAGGCAAGGCAGCTTGGAGGAAGAGGTCTACACCACTGCAGGACTCTGAGTCCTTGCTCCGTACCAAAATTCCCATTGCAGAAGAGTCACACACAAACTTGACAAGCACAGCACAAACAGGCCAGTGGATAAAGAAATGCAGAGAGAGGACAGAGAAAACACAACAAAATCAGGAAAAACAGCGAGATCCTGCAGAAGAGCGGCATGGGAAAGGGCCCTCAGGATGGCCTGACAAGCCATTATTAACAGAAACTTCTGAAGGCCTTTCCCTCACTCCCTACATCTCTTTACATTTTGCCAAAGATAATGTTCACTTTGATGTTGGGAAGCTCTGGTTTGTTTTCTGTTTCCTCTCCCCATAATTGAATGGTAGGCCATCCTTTTGTATTGCAAATTGGTCTGACAAAAAGGAACATTATAACTTGTGAAAAGGCAAACAAATCTTCCCAGCTCTGAAATTCTCCTCCTGAAATGGTGGAGTTGGGGGTGGGAGCAACACATTAAGAGTTCATTCTGCTCCCTGCCTCTTCGGATACAGGGCCAAGGCTCTCCAGGGACTCCGAGTAAGGCTTTTGTTGGGTCTTTCCTTTCAGGCTGGCTGATACACAGTAGAAATCTAGCTAATCTTCCTGCCGGTCTAGAAACCAAGGCTTGTGTGTCCTGCTTCCAAGTGCCATGAATCTGGGGCAGCGTGAGCCTAGATCCTCCAGCTTCTCAGAGTACTGTAAGGATTTATTTTCTTTACATGCTTTTACATGCTTGCCTACAGCCAGAGCTGTTTTGTTCTGTTTTGTTTTTGAGGCAGGGTTTTTCTGTGTAGCCTTAGCTGTCTTGGACTCACTTTGTTGACCAAGCTGGCCTTGAACTCACAGCAATCCACCTACCTCTGTCTCCAGAGTGCTTGTATTACAGTTGTGTGCCACCACAACCTACTGTATTGTGGGGACCAGGGTGCTGTGCGAGTGCACAGGTCCATCTGATTTACTTCCACAGCTCCGCTAGCAGCACCCTGGGAAAGCCCATCTGGGTCTCTTCCCCATTCTTCTTGGCTCCACCCATGGACTGTCCTGGGCATGGACATCCAGGGCCTGGGCCTCATTAGAGGGCCCCAAGTGGACTTTCTCCTGGAGAGCCTTCTGTAAAGAAAGGGAGGAAATCAACCACAGAAATGCAGGGAGGCAGCATTTGAAGCCAGTGTTTCTGCAATCAGAATCTTACTGAGAAGTCTCCTGTACTTCTGGTGAATGTGCATTCCCAGGCACAGCCTTGCCCCCTTTCAGGCCAGCTGGTGGTAGGCAAGAGTGTGGGTGGGTAGAGGGGTGCTTCCAGTGAGGTACTTAAAAAGGGTCCTGTGAAGAAAGGAAATCAGCTGAGCTCAGGCTGCTTGTCCCCCATGTCTGACAAGTCATTCATTAACTTACCTCAAACTCACTGGGCTTTTGCTGGGCTGGGGACCACGTGGGGAGGCTGATGCAAGGCAATGTCCTCCTCAAACCCAGGAAAAAAGAAATGAGACAACTTTTGCCAGCACAGTGAAGTAAGAGTTGCAGCTTGCATTGCTTTGATCTCAGCCCTTGAGCAGAAAAGAACTTAGTTTGTGGAATCTGAGAAAACCTAATCAACGCATAATAAACACGGGTGGGCCTCAAGATTAACTGGAGTTAGGGATCTGAGTGCCTGTCAGAAGAGGCTCCCTCCCAGTTCTCTGCTTCTGCCTACCTGACATTCTTTCCGTAAAGACTAGCTCTGTCTAGTTTGGTGGTACACTGCTAGGACCCATCCCCATCCCCCACACTTGGGAAGCTGAGGCAGGAGGATCATGAGTTCTAGGTAGCCTGAGCTACACTGTAAGAGCTTTTTGAAAGAAAAATTTGTTGTTGTTGTTGTTTTGTTTTGTTTTAATTAAAATTGAGAAAGACTGGTTTTGCAGAAAATTAAGGCAGCAACTCCAAGGCCTAAGAGCACTCATTTTTGCTTCCTGCTTAAAAAAGCCATGTGGAGCTCCCTTGGTTGGTCTACTTTGTATGGGTGCCTTTGTTGGGCTAATCTTGTATTAAATTATCTGCCTTCTAAAGAAACCATTTACTCAAGAGGAGAAGAAAGAGGAAGATGCCTTCAAGGTCAGTGAAAGAAATGGGAGGAGCACCTCTATCTTGGGCAGGGTGCCAGATGCCTGGCATGCGGTCATTGCACTGGGCTGGGCTCAGCATTAGACATTCACAGTTATCTGGTATTCAAACGTGCCTGGGTGCTTTGCATTTTTATTGACTCAATTTGGCAGACCTCTTCCTGGGACTCTAATAAGGGAGACAGGTCTGGCTTCTGGATTGCTTGACAGCAGCACTGCTCGGTGCTGGAAGAGCAGCTAAAATCTCTGCTTGGTTTACTGGACTGTCACGCCTAGGTCTGACTTAAGCAACAACGGGGCTTTCCTGGAGCACTACCACTTTACACAGTTGCAGGGATGGCATGCAAATAGTGTACCTTGAGGCTGTTCTGGTACCTGGGAAGGTCCCAGAAGGGAAAGAGGTCTAGGCACCCATGCCTGGAAAGGACAGGATCCCAGACCACAACCCTCATGCAAGTGACATTAGGCTTCCTGCCTGTTACCCACAATTCAGATCCTTCTCTGCCTCCTCAAGAGCAAGTGCCTGTTACCTGAGGAATAAGCTTCTTCCATAACTTATTCATTACAGAAACCCTATTCGAAATTAGTTGCACTCGGAATTCAGAGTAGTGTTGGTAAACCAAAAACCACCCACGTTCCAGAACCAGGTGCTCCCCCAGCCCGCCTCCAGCAGCTCAGCTCCACCTCAGCCACACGACTCAGCCACCTCATCGCCAGCTGCCAAATACCACACACTTCCACTGTCCTGTAGCCTCTATAAAAGCCCGCGCTTTCCCAGTCTGCTCCTTTCTTTTCTATCCTCCCTCAGAGACAGCCTTCTGCCCTCCACTACCCCCCCAATCCCCACCCAATAAACCTCTTTCATGAGGTCTATTACATAGTGAGGTCTTTGAGGTATTCTCTGGCCTTCTGATTACAGCTGGGGGTAGGGGTGGGGGCGGCTAAAAGTAAGAATTCACAGAACAACAGAACTAAGTTTTACCCATTGTCAGTCTTCCTAGCTGGGCCACCATACTGGATTCCCAGAAGAGCCATTCTGGGCCACACACCTAATCATTAGAGAGGATGGACACTGGACCCATCGAAAAGGCAGCAGGCATTAAGCAAGGTACCACAAGCAGGAACAGGTTCAAGGATACATGGAGAGGCATGCTCGGTAAACACCTGCTTGGGTGAGTCTGCGTCCCTGCTGTCTGTGCCCATGATGAGGAATGGCACTCACCTCTCCTCACTCTGTGCAGCTGCAGAGCACAGGTAGGGAGAAGAGCTTGGCGATCACCAAGCTGACCCCCAGGGTGGCGGTTCATTACAATAGTACTCCAACATTAGAGTCCACACGCTAAGAGTACATCAGGACAAATCCTCTAGAGCATCGCTCTGGCCAGGCATAGTGGTGCTCCACTGTGACACTAACACCAGAGAGCTAGAGGCAGGGGGATGGGAATTTCAAAGCCAGCTGATGCTACTACATAAAAAACCACACAGATTGAGAGATACATATGAAAGTGGAGATGACCTGGGAAGAAGGGATTCAGCAGGAGTAAGAGGGGGCCAGGGAGAATAATGGGGGTCATAGGTTTAGAGTATATGTGTATATCTGGAATTGTCAAAAAAATTAATTATAAAAAAAAAACACACACACACACACACACACACAAGTAACCAAAATGTCGCCTTGACTTCCTTGCTCTGCAGTGGGCATTTCTGACTGGGAGAGAAGGGTGGAGGCTAATAGATCACAAAGAGTCCACTGCCACTGCCACCAGGAAATGACCACCAATCCCACTGTGCATAAGTTAAGTTATTGTGTTGCCTGACATTTCTGCTAGGTCAAGGGAGTGAGGCTGCATGTTACCCTGAATAGGTTTATGAATGTGGGTTCTTTGGAAAGCAATGAGTCTTGAGAGAAAGTACTGGCCCTGGCAACCTCACCTGAGCTCTGTTGAGATCAGTGAGGAAAGAGAAGATAAGTCTGGACGTTTACACTCGGCAGCCTGCTCACCAAACCAAAGTCACACAAAACGTTCAGAACACTGGCTGGCTTGGGAAGCTCTCTATCCCTACCGGCTGTGTTATTTGCTCAGTTATATATTTCGGTGATGGGGCACGCCACTTATCCAAGCACTCCAGAATCCCAGACAGGAGACTCTCAGGTGGGAGACCCACATAACAAGACCCTGACTGAAAAGCAAGCAAACAAAACAAGATAGGCATCCAGTTACTGTCGTAGTAACAGTGGCTGAAATAAGACGGAGGCATGCCCTCTCTCAGCAACAGTCTCAATATAAGCAGCTCAGGACTAAATCTGGCAGTTCCGTGATACCAGTGACCCAAACTCGTCCAGTCTTGTCGAAGTGCTATCCTCAACATGTGGGTTCTATCTTGAGGCCTGAGATGCCTGGCTAACTCCTGCCACCATGCACATGCCCAGTCAGGGAGACAGTAAGTATGCATCTCTCTCTCAAGGATGCTGCCCAGAAGTGACACCCATCTCCTCCTTCCCCTCATTTCCATGGGCTAGAGAAGGTTGAAGTTTTGCACAGGAAGCCAGGAGAAGCTGTCTGGGACTAAGGAAGCGGGTGCCTCCTTAAGATTATGTTTCACAGCTAAAGAAAGATGAAACGGCTTAGGGATACAGCTCAGTGGTACAGTACTTGCTTGGTATATACCAGGTTGGATTCCCAGTACCACCACTGAGAAAGCGAGGTGGGGAGGGAGGATTAAAAGAATGAAAGAAAGTGCCCATCCTATTGTGTGTTCTTGGTTCAGATTTTTTTTCCCCTTGAGACAGGGTCTTATACTATAGCCAAGGCTGGCCTTGGACTCTTGGCAACCTCTGGCTTCAGGCTCCCACATGCTGGGATTACAGGTGTATACCACCATGCCTCAGATTTTGATGCTAAACTTCAAGGTACTCTTCCTTCTTCCTATCATCTTTTGGTTCACAGTTCAGCTGACTTCTGTCCAGCCTCCTTCTTTCCATCCTCTTCTTGTGAAACTTCTAGACTAGGCCCCTGTCCCTATCACCTCTCTGGAGACTCCAGGTCCTCAAAATGGTAACTTGGACTTACCTTGAAAAGTGACAGTCTGCTTGGACTCCATTGTCTGCTGATCAATAAACTCTCCTAACTGGCCCCAGCAGCTCCCTTGAAGACATAGGGCCTACTCCTAGCTGTATATATATGTTCCTGCCTCTTCCATTCCTCTGCCCAAGGAACCCTCCAGAGACAGCAAGGAGGATACAGTGGTCTTGGTCCCAGAATCTACCAGGAAGCAGATGGCCCGAGGGAACAGGTCACTTCCCTTTGACCTTCCCTTCCAGCTTGGCCCACCCGGGACAGCTGCCAATTCACCTCCACACTTTCCCTTCCAAAGCCACCCTCCTCCTTTGCCCAATCTCTTCCCACCATTTAATGAAGTTCTCTGCCCCAGGCAGGCCTTATGCCTGCTGAAGAACCCTCCCCCATTTCTGGCTGGGACCAGACAGAGCTGGGTAACCCTGGGCCTTCCTGGTAACCCATAGATCAAGGACGCTAAGCATCAGCCTTGTTCTGCTTTGATGAGTTGACGCTGCTTTTTCCAGTCACAAGGGCAAGTGGAGGCCAAATTTCCATCAGGAAGAAAAGAGAAAAGCGGAGGGGGAGGGGATGGAGGATAAGGGGTGATCCCAAAGGCAGGAAGCCTCCTGCCAGATTTAGTTTGAATCAGCAGATGATTTAAAGCAGAGCAGATATAGCCAGGATCTCAAAGCCAGGTCAGGGGTGCCTTCAAAATCCAGGCAGAAAGGGGAAATATCTCTTTTTAACAGGAATAAGGTTTAAGACAGGAGGAAAGGAGAATTACAGAGAATGAAACTCCAGCAGTGCCTGATGGAATCTCCCACAAAAGCTCTAAGCAGCTACCCCCAGGTTGCCTGACCATGCCTGACCCAGGGTGACAATCCCTGTGCCTTCTGCTCTCCCTGAGCCACCAGGCTGGCTCAGTATTAGGTGTGTGACTGGAGGTCCTCGCAGGAGAGAGCCTCGGGTCTTGTGACTCAGTAGATAGGGATCCCCCAGTCCACAGGGATTTGCATCCATTTGCCTAAGTTATGCATCAGCACAGACTCATAATCTATATTTAGTTGTAAGGAAATAACTTCATCATTTTCAAACTGAAATGGAGGCCGTTTTAAGGTAGTCAGAGGTCTCCTTTTTAATTATGGTGCACCCAAAACTGTAATATAATAACTCAAACAATTTTCCAGCCTCGGGGCATCCCAAAGAAAAGTTTCCTCTTTTTCTCCTACTGGTGAAGTGAGGAAATGAGACCCCTCCCAACGTTACAAAGTGAGAAAGGGTCTAGGGAGTTTCCAATAGTCAGCCTGTAAGTCTACTGTATTTGCTGTGAGAAAAGAGCTGAGGGCACGGGTCACAAAGGACGACATGACCAAGAAAATCGGGCAGAGGTTCAGTCTTCAAATTTAGCCTCTTCCTTTTTCTTCCTGCTCCCTTTACTTACAGTTTGCAAGCTGTCTGCAGGGGGCTGGTTCTGGGTGCAGGACTCTCAGTAGGGTCAAGGGTTACTAACAAAGGCATTATCTCCACAGGCCTTAAAGTGCTAATAACAACGGCAGTGTGATCAGGTCAAAACAGAAGAAGGCAGAATCATGCAGGGCGCGGTGGGAGCGCAGAGGGGAATCACCCTGGGCCCAGAGAGTAGGTGTAGGAGCTGAGTATTTCCAGAGAAGAAGAAGAAGAAGAAGAAGAAGAAGAAGAAGAAGAAGAAGAAGAAGAAGAAGAAGAAGAAGAAGAAGAAGAAGAAGAAGAAAAGAAGAGCTCTTGAAGATGAGTAAAACTAGAGGGCTGGGGAGGAGGTTCCCTGGGTGTTCAGGAAGAGAAAGAGGCATGAGCGAGCATGGTGGCTTGAAGTAGCATGGCAGAGCCGAGCCTGGCCACTTAGTCAGTGCCGGCTACACCTCAGGCTTGTCACCATCCTCAAGGCGCTTTTATGCTAACGGAGGCCTGATCCTTCTGAGCATACTGTCTCTGACTCCTCTGCGTGGGATTGGCGATGGCTGGAGGCCAGGGAGGAGGCAGTCGCAGGCATCCAGAAAAGTGAAGCCAGGGCAGGGGTAGGAGAGAAAAGGAAGAGAGGTAGCGCTCAGAATAACCCAGAAGGTGAAGCAGTAGGACCAGCTCAGTGGATGAGGACCCAAGAGACAGGAGAGCCCAGGCCACCTCTGAGGTGCCTGCTTCAGACATTGGTTTTTGGTTTTGTTTTTTGTTTTTCAGTTGGAGAGACTGAAATCCTCCAGCTACCAGGGAAACAGAGGGAAGGGCAGATTTTTTTTTTTTTTTTTTTTTTTTTTAAACAACCAAATAGAGATGTGAGGCATCTCTCGGGCTGAGAAGCTTTCTGATTGGTGAGTCAAAGCAGCTCGGGCTGCTTTCAAACCCAGGCAGCATCCTGCAGTCTCCAGAGGGCTTAATTCAATTCAACAAATGCTGCCGAGCACCTACTCCTAATAGGGAGAGGGAAGAGAGAGGTCCAACAATGATTGACTACTTAAATCGTGTTAGCAGAGTGTTAAGTGCGTTCACGAGTTGCCTTGTCTCCAGCCACAGCTGCCTCAAGAACCTGCCATTTACCTGCCTGAGAGGTCAAGTGATTTGTCCAAGTGTAAAGGGTAGTGCCAGGATGTGACAGACTGGAGCTGGAAGGTCCCTCTCTCTAAGACAAATCATCCCACAGCAAAATCGGAAGGTTGCGAGTGATGTACAAGCCATTTTAAGCGAAACAGGGAACGCATTGGCTTACTTAACTAGAGAGCTCCTGAGTCAGCTGACTCCAGGCTCAGCTAGAGCCAACACTCTTAGCATGCCGTCAGTTCTCACACTTACTCATAAATGAGTAACTCCATCGGCTTCCTTAATGCTCATCTTGGCTCAAGGCGGCATTGCTTGACAGCTTTGGAATCCTACAGCCTGGGTTCAAATCCTGACTCCAGCAGCCAGGTGGGTGGTGATAATCCCACTGCTTAACTCTTTATTCTCCTCATGCCTGGGTTGGAGGCAGCACTTTCCTCAGACAAATACAGCTCCCTTGGAGTTCATTTTTGGAGGTCCAGGGCCCACTTCTCACCTTGTAAAGTGGAGAGAGAAATCCCACATTCTCACCTTACAGCTTTCTCTCGGGTTTTGTGCAATCCTGGGAATGGACCGCAGAGCTTCAGGTGTACTAAACAAAGCCCTCCCTCTCCCCAACCCCCCTCTGTGACATCTGAGGGCCTCTCTGAGGGGAGTAAAGGAGACTCTCTTTAACGTGTTTGTAACAGGGCCTAGCCCAAAGTCAGCACCCTAAGATGGCACCTGTGATTCTCTGCACCTCTGAGCCTCTTAGGGTGGGTTCTATTTTCTTCCCTTCTATAAGCCCTCCTACAGAGAGATGAACAGATAACCCCCACACACACACACCATAACATCCTTATAGCTTCTGAACTCAGAAGAATGACTGCTCTCTGTCCATGATCAGTCAGTGCTGCGTAGGTGTGTGCTTGCCCTGCACCCCTCTCTGCAGTCAGAGGATGGAGAATTCCCACTAGCCACCCTCATCCATGGCCCCCACCCTGTGGGAGTGCAGGCAAGAGGCCACAATTCACAGCTCCGCTTGGGCCATAGAGAAGTAGGATTCCTTAAAGATGAGATGCCACTGACTATTATAGCACAGACCTGTAATCTCAGGTACCTGGGAGGCAGGGGATCCAGAATTCCAGGACAGCCTGGGACATATGGCAAGGCTCTGTTTGTCGTGAGTCAGCTGGGGTTCACAGTGCTGTGAGGATGAAATAACACAAGCTCACCACTCTGTGTTAGGCCGTGTTATAAAACATGGGACAGGAAGTGAGGACGATGGAGCCTCCTCTCTGTGAAAATGTACATCAGACAAGAGAAGATGAGAACAAGTCACACTTGGCTGGAAGCTACAGTGAGACATGTACCTTAGACAAGGACCACTTAGAGCCCATGAGCCACATCTCTTTGCTGCAGCTGCTATGAAGAAAGTAATGTTGGGGCTGGAGTGTGGAGCAGGTGGAAATCTCCACACAGACCCATTCACCATGACCAAGTGTGTCAGGGAAGGAACCACCTGGCCTGACTGAAGGAGTGTGTGGGCTGGCTAGTTTCTATGTCAACACGAGACAGGATAAGTCATTCGGGAAGAGAGAACTTCAGTTGAGAAAATGGCCCCTTACCAGCATGGTCTGTGGGTAAGCCTGCAGGGCCTGTGGGGCATTTTCTTGATTAATGATAGATGTGGGTGAGCCTATCCCACGGTGGGTGGTGCCATTCCCTGGGTGGATGGTCCTAGAGAGGATAAGAAAGCACACCTGGTTGTCGCCGCAAATCTTTAATCCCAGCATGTGGGAGGGATCTCTGAGTTTGAGGCTAGCCTGGTCTGGAGAGCAAGTTCCAGGTCAGCCAGGGCTACACAGAGAAATCCTGTCTTGCAAAACAAACAAAACAAAACAAAACCCCACAAAACATAAGGCATAAAGAGCAAGCCAGTAAGCAGCCTCCTTCATGGCCTCTGCTTTAGTTCCTATTTGGATTTTCTGAGCTACAAGCTGCAAGATGAAATAAAGCCTTTCCTCACCAAGTTGCTTTTTATCACAGCAGTAGAAACCCTAACCAAGACAAAAAGCAGAGCCAGAAAGTGGACTGCCACTGTCTGGGGAAGGATTGTGGAAGGGCTTTGGAATTTGGGCTAGAAAATCCACTGAGTGCTCAGCTCAGTGATCTGCCGTGGGAGCCAAGAGGACAGTGCTGAGGGCCTCGCAGACGATGGAGGCCTGGCTTGTGAAGCTTCAGAAGAAAGACTCTGCAGGGGCTTTTGGAGCAAATATTTTAAACTAAGATTTGGTGGTTCTGGTCAGCTGGGGCTGAAAAAATCATCTGTGTTTAACAAGAGACCAGAGACACTAAAGTGAAACCTTCGATTTGTTAGGACAATGGATGCTGGTCAGCTGGGGCTGATTAAGAAGAGACAGGCATCACTAAGGTGAAATCTTCTGGGTCTGTTTCTCCAGCATCAGCACACGGGAGCTGTGGTCCAGAGGGGGACAAGACTGCATCTCATGCTGGCAGCTGAACTTGGTAAAGTATGAGTGACCCAGGTGGTACTGGTCTTGAAGGCATAAAGAGGTCATGGAGAGCACATGCTTGGCACCGTGCGACAGGGCTGCAGTTCCCACAGAGAGCCCAGGAGAGGCTGTTGGTGAAGGTGAGGCTGTAGTGGAGACCCAGGCATGTTGGAGATACCAGTTCCATGGTTGGATGGGGCCTAAGCCTACAAGACAAGCTGTGTGTGCTGTAACACGACTGCTGCCAAGACCCTTTGGAACCCAGAGGGCCATGAGCGGGTCCCAGGCACCAGGCATCCAACTTTTACATTATTGAATTTTGGGTTTGCTTTGATTTGGTTGTGACTATGTTATGGATATGGGTTTTTTGGAGGACTTTGGATATTTTAGAGAGGCTTTTGAACTTTGAAAGACACTTCGGATGTTTTAAAGAGATAGACCTTTTAAAGTTTAAATTTTTAAAGACAGACTTAAAAGTTGGTGTGTGGAGCTGCAGAGATGAGTCAGCAGCTATGCACACTTGCTGCTCTTAGAACCCAGGTTCTGTCTCCAGCACCTACATTTGCTTGTAACTCCTGTTCCAGGGGATTCTGGTGCCCTCCTCTGACCTCCAATGATCTCTAAACACACATGGTGCACATCCGTAAACTCAAGCACACACATACACATACAATAAAAGAAACATATTTTAAAGCTGGGATGTTTTACATTGTGATATTACTACTAATACGTGATCTTAAAGAGTCAACAAGAAAGGAAAGATTATAGCTTAACAGTGATGTTTTTGTGTGTCAAATTGACAAGGGGTCAATTGTGCCAACTAGTTTTAATGTCATCTTAACACGTGCTAGAGTCCTTTAGGAAGAAAGAATTTCTGTTGAGAGTATGCTCCCACCATATTGGCCTGTAGGGCATTCCTGATTAATTATTGATGTGGGTGGGCCCATACTACAGTGGGCAACACCATTCCTGGATGGGTGGTTCTGGTGGGTGAGCAATAAGCAGTCCTCCTTTGTAGCCTCTGCTTCAGTTCCTGCCTCCAGGCTTCTGACTTGAGTTCCTGGACTGAGTTCTTAGACTACAAGTTATATGATAAAATAAAAACCCCTTTCCCCACTAAGGAGCTTTTGGTCATGGTGTTTCATCACAGCAACAGAAACCTTAGCTAAGATAGGGTATAAAACATAATCTTTAGACTGAAGCTGGGCTAACAGCACATTCAAAAAGTAGGTTGAGGTGATTAATGGCCCAGAAAATAAGCAGTTCTACATGGATATTGAATTATAGAGACTGAGAGCTGAGGAGCACTGCGGGCCAGACGCTGCCCCTGCAGTTGGTCCTGTAGTTCGGAGAACTGTCATCCAGGGGAGGAGGAGCCAGGGAAAGCAGGCAGTTAATTCTCGATTCCCCACAAACCCTCCAAGACTTCTGCATGACTTATGTGAACTCCAGTTTATCTAAGCCAAAGGAAATTGACTTTCTAAAAGTAGTTTAAAGTTATGACAAATGTGCAACCCTTCACAGTTTGTGTTCACTCCCGCGCTCGCAGTTAGCACTTGGCAGGCCCCGTATGGTGGTGAACATCTTTAACGCCAGCACATTTAATAGTTATTGAGTACTGTGCTGAGTTCTGGGGACTTGGTTCCTGACCTTGATAAGCTCAGGGTGTGGTCCAAACTAGCATTCTGTTTATAACTGTTGATCACTATAAGTTTTCTACTACGGAGGAAAAAAAATATAACTGAGTTTTTCCCCCTGGTCACGGAAATGAAACCCAGGGCCTCACGCATGGTAGATGCACACTCTAACCACGAGGCTATATCCCAAGCCTGATTGATGCTGCCTGCCTAAGATACTTTTTTAAAAGAATGTTTTTGGGACAAGTTTCACTTATCCTAGACTTGCCTAGAACTTGCTAGATGGTAAAGAAGGACCTTGAACTCTGATCCTCCTCCCTCTACCTCTCAGCAGGAAAATCTCCAGTGCATGCCTGGTTGTACAGTGCTGGGTGTGTGGATGCAGAACTTAGTAAGCCAATGGACCTACAAGTTTTTAGCTTGGTTGTTGGGATAGTTTTCTTGAAACAGAGTCTTGTAACGTAGTCCAGGCCTTGAACTCAAGATCGTCCTGCTTCTTCCTCCTGTGCTCACATTCAGACACACACACCACCATACCCACCTCACCAATCAGCACTTAAAGAGGAAAGGCTTATTTGGGGGAGGGGGAGGAGGAGGGTTCTGCTGGGTTTGTGGCAGCATAGTAAATCATGGCAGAAACACACAGTAGACAAGTTGCTCATTTCATGGAGCCAGGAACTGAAAAAGGAGGAGGGGAGGCTGGGATCCAATTTCCATTTTGCAGGGACATTCCCAGTAGCTGCCTTCTATCCATTAGGCCCCATCTTAAAGGTTCCACCCTCATCCAACAGTGCCGCTCCTTGGGGTCAAGTTCTAAACACATGCCTTCAAGACCCAAGCTATAATTGAGGAGCTGTAGCAGGAGGCTGTAGAAGAAGGATTAAAAGTTTGAGGTCATCCTGGACAACTTGACAAAACTTCCACTCAAAATAAAATGAACAGGGGTTGAAGAGATGGTTCAGTACCTAGAACCACTGGCTGTTCTTCTACAGGACCTAAATTCAGTTCCGAACACCCACATGGTGGTTTACAACCAACTGAAATTCCATTTCCAGGTCACTCCACTACCTTCTCCTGGCTTCCTTGGAGACATGCATACAACTCACAGACGTACATGTAGGCAAAACACCAATACACATATATTTTAAAATATAGTTAAAAGATTTTAAAAACAACGTTTTAAAAAAGGAGTTTGGGAGGGCTGGAGAGATGGCTCCATGGAAAAAGTGCTTGATTTATAAACAGGTTTGGATATCCAAAATAACCATAAGAGCTGGGCATTGCAGTGTGCACCTTTAATTCAGTGCTAGGAGATAGAGAGGCGGATCCTGGGAAGAAGGGGTTGGGGATGGGGATGGCTTCCTGGCCAGCCACTCTAGCTGAAACAGGAAGCTCCGGGTTCAATGAGAGACCCTGTCTCAAAAAAGTAAGGCAGAGAAGCGTTGAGAGCACGAAGGTTCTTGCATGCACACATCGCCAGGGAAAC
The DNA here is from genome assembly GCF_907164565.1 of Psammomys obesus. Classification (NCBI taxonomy): domain Eukaryota; kingdom Metazoa; phylum Chordata; class Mammalia; order Rodentia; family Muridae; genus Psammomys; species Psammomys obesus. Next base: position 2,083,473 of record NW_026596443.1, on the reverse strand, counting down.
CAGGAATGTTAAGCATGCAGGATTGCCCCCTCAAACGAATAGATGTATAACCTGCTCTTGCACCGGGAAGGCTGGGAACAGGAGGTGACTGACTGCCCGGGATCTGTGTAATCTTTTGGGCCAGGCTACATACATACATACATATATATATATATATATATATATATATATATATATATATATATATATGTATATCTCCCAAGCTCTCACAACCAGGACTGGAGGTGGCTAGTAATCTGAATGACCCTGACATTACCTATAGCTGGGGTCTTCTTCCCTCAAGCTCCCACAATCAGGACTGGAGATACCTAATAGTCTAAAAGACCCTTGCGTTATCTGTATAGCTCTCCCAAGCTTTGTCTAACCAGAACCTGAGGTAGCTAATAGGCCAAATGACCTCTGTGCTATCAGTATGACTGAAACGAGGCCAGATCCTTCCTTAAGCCCTTAAGATAGTAAGGGCAGCCTATGTTCAGAACCGGTATTCTTGGAAGAAATGACACATACCCCGAGTTTGGTTTCAACGTAATTATGCTTTCTTGTATACCGGGTGTTATACCAGGAAACTTTTTTTTCCCCAAATTATACTGGTTTTAAATATGCTGGGCATCAGACTTCCTGAAGTTAGATCCAGGTTGGCAAAGTCAATCTGAACTAAGTTTTCATTTTCACCTCTTCATTTCTCTGCCTGCTTTGACACTTGCCGAGACCCCCTTAAATAATGGATGGAGGAAAACATTCTGATGTCAACCTCTGTCTTACACGTTTCTGCATGGGCAAGGACAGACACACACACACACACACACACACACACACACAATCTTTCAGTCACATGCTGAAGTCTGGTGAAGCCACTCATTAAGACATGAATGGATCATTAGGTCTGTGATTGAATCGATAGACTGATCCACCTGTATGTTAATAATTTGATGGTATTATTAGAATGAGCTGGGAACATTCACAGATGGAGACTAGTAGAGGAGGTAGGTTACTGGTGGCAGCGTTTATCGTCCTGGGTCCCTTCCTTCCTTCTCCCACCCCCACCTCACCCCTTCTTTCTCTGATCTTGCCCACCATGAGCTGAGAAACTTTGCTCATGTCTCCACCACTACATATACCTGGCCCGACCACAGCCCAGAAACAACACAACCAGTGACCCATAGGCTGGTCCTTCTGAATCCAGGAGCCAGGACAAAGCTTTCCTTCATTTAAAGGAATTTATCACAGCAACAAAAAGCTAAGACATAATATTGGTGTCTTAGTCAGTGTTGCACTGCTGTGAAGAGACACCATAACCGCAGCAACTCCTATAAAAGAAAGCATTTTAGTGGGGCTGGCTTACAGTTTCAGAGGTTTAGTCCATTTTCATCATGGTGGGGAGCATGGTGGCACACAGGCAGACATGATGCTGAGGAATGAGCCCAGAATTCTACATCTGGATCTGCAGGAGGCAGGAAAAAAAGAAATTCTGGGCCTGGTATAGGCTTTTAAAACCCCAGAGACCACCCTCAGTGACACGCCTCCTCCAACAAGGCCACACCTCCTAATGCTTTTCAAGAAGTGCCACTTCCTCATGACTAAGCATTCAAATATTAGAGTAAATGGAGACCATTGTTTTTCCAAAAACCCCAATTGGTATGGGGCAAGTGGGGCCATTAATGTTACCTTCACCTAATGATCTAGTTCAGGAACCTTTGGAACTGGGTTTCAGTAGAAGTCTGGAACAATTTAAAGAACCAGACCAGAGAAAACCTTGAATGCTGTACACAGAGCTCAGTGGATGACGCTAGTGGGAACTCAGAAGACCAGAATGCGGTCAAGACTGGGCCCATGTGGTTTTAGATTCTAATAAGAACTCTGTTGGTTTGGGTCTAGAGACCATGTAGAGGCGACCTTTATTCACATTGTATTTAGGTATGTCAGCAGTGAGCTAAATGCTAACAGATTCTGGTATTATCATTGCTATTGGGAAATCTCCTGTCTTAGTGTTGTATAAAAATTACTCCCCAATTATCTCTGATTGGTTAATAAAGAAGCTGAAGAGCCCTATGACTGGGCAAAGATAGTAGGTGGGACTTCTGTTCCTAGTCTTGGGGGTCCCAGGGAGAAAGAGAGGTGGGGAGAAGGGAAGAGGGGATTGAGGGGGAGAGAGATAGACAGAGAGACAGAGAGGGAGAGATGCTGGGGCATGAGCATGTGGCCATGAGGCCAGGAAAGAAGGAAAAGATTGCTATGCCACTGTGTTATTGCCATAATACTGTGGCAAAGAATTTGTCTACATTTAGTCTACTAAGACCTGGAGGGAAGCTGAGTTTAGAGGTGAGAGACTAGTCTGACAATGGAGATTTCTAGACTATGACATAGGTATTGCTAGCTATTTTTAGCCAGGCTTATTATAAGAATTAGGAGAAACAAAAACAAGAAAACAAACAAAAACAGAATGAAAGGACTTGAAGAAACTAGCAGTTTGACCAGAAAAGGGGCATATTAAATATTGCAAGCAAAAAAAAGGTACAGTTGTTAAACAGAGCACTGCCACTATAAAGAAGTACTGATAATGCATTGAGGACACTTGGACACCTAGCTAGATCCCATCTGTGTTTTCCTTTGCTGAGATAAAATATCATGCCCAAAGCAGCCAAGGAGTTAGGAAGGAGTTTATTTACCTGACAGTTCCAGAGAGCTGGAATCATAATAGCAGTGGAGATGGCATGGCAGCTGGACCATGAAGCTGACTGACCACAGTTGTCATTTACACACAGGAAGCAGAGAGAGCAAGCAGGAAGTGGGGCCAGGCTAGCAGCCCTCAGAGCCCATGCCTAGTGACATACTTTCTCAGGCAAGGCTGTACCTCCTAAAGATTCCATAATCTCCCCCAAACAGCACCAACTGGGACCAAGTGTTCAAATACATGATCCTATGGCAGATATTTCTCATTTAGACCACAATTCCATTCTTCTTAAGCTCCAAGGCATAAGATTATAAATGTAAAAGACTTTCCCTTAAGAAGATGGCACCTCAGGGGCACTTGGGCTTCCACAACACAACCTGGAAGCTTGTTTCCCCAGGATTAAAATCTCACTATGGACCAGTCATCCAGGCACTCACGGGTCTGTGGGGGTGGGGAGTGTTGCTGCCCCATCCCCATCAGACCTTGGCATCATCCAGGCAGTGCTGATTTTGCAGGGATGTAAAGCATGGGAGTTGTGCGGTCACAGAAGAGTCCACTCAGATTTCGGAGGAAAGCCTGGAGACACAGGAAGTGTATACCTGAGAAGGTAATGTGGAAAAATAAGAGAATGAAGCCGAAGGAGACTCCAGGGTACCGGATGTGTCAGTACTGTGGAACGCTTTTTAAGGAAAGCCACAGACAGCAATCAGAGTCAGCCCAACAGAGAGCCATGTGAGCTACACCTGGGAGGCCATGAGAGTGGAGATGCCTCGGCCCCTTCGAACTCACCCTGTACGCATTGCTCTGGGTGCTAAGGGATTTAACACCTCTCCTGGTGGGTTGAGGTCTTACTTTGGTCCCATCTCCTCCTTTCTGTATTCCCATTTCTCCCTTTCAGGATGGGAATGCGGGCTGGGAGGAGGCTCAGTGACTAGAACTCCCTGGAACCCTCGTAAAAACGAGGCAGGCATGGCAGCTGCCCATAATGCAGGAGGCATGCGCAATATGCAACCCCGAACAGGCAAAAGATAGGACTGTAACCTTTTGCCAGTGCATGTTAGAAATGTGGGACCTGCGTTTTCAATTTTTCAGAGACTCAAAACTGAGTCAGACTTGGCTTTCAGAGACTTGGAAATTAAACTTTACTTTTATTATTATTTTTTTTTTCGAGACAGGGTTTCTCTGTGTAGCCCTGGCTGTCTTGGAACTTGCTCTGTGGACCAGGCTGGCCTCAAACTCAGAGAATCACCTGCCTCTGCCTCCCAGTGCTGGGGTTAAAGGTGTGCACCACCACTGCTTGGCATGAATTAAACTTTGAACAATGTTGGGGATTTTGAAACCTTAGGGATTGAGTGTATTTTGCATTATGAGATGAGCATCAACATTTTGGAGGTCAAGAATGGCATGATACGGGATGGGTATGGCCCTCAAAAGGAGTCTGAAGATGGGAGTCAAAATAAGCCTTCCTTCTCTTTAAATTTGTCTTGGGTATTTGTCAGTGATGAAAAATTAACATAGTAACACAAAAAAATTCATATCACAGAGCCTGACAAAAGTAACTGTTGCTTACTTGTTTATATGTAGGTGAAATCCATGGGGTTTTTGTTGTTGTGTTGTTTTGTTTTCTGTAGTGCTGGGGTTCTAATTCATTTGAGAAGTATCCCCCCACTGAGCTATATATGTATCCCAGTCTCTAGGTAAAATCCATGTCCGAAAAGAACGTACAATATTCAGAGCCTGTACTCTCCTCATTCTGGTCTATGGAGTGCCATTCCACCTCTTGCCTGACTTCCCATCCCTCAGGCCCTGTTCCTGGCTCCCCAGTTTTCATCCACCCCTGAGCAGTGCCTGGGCAGGACCGGTTTTTATCACCAGAGCCCTAAGCTCTGTAATCTTAGTGACCTGACAGCTTGAGATGAACTGAGAGTTGTTCAAACCTTCAATTACAGCACCTCCCGCCCCTTCAACTACTTGTCACCCTCATTTCTAAAGAAAAATCGAATAGGGCCATGTTGGGGTCCTTTTGCTTTAAAATGCCAACACAAGACAAACACAGTAGGGACCTCTGGCCAACTCCAACTTCTCCTTCCTGCCCTGCTGTTTGTGATGGGAACCTGAAAGCAATTTATCACAGTAATGATTGCTGATGCTGACACCTCCTGACTGATGGCCATGTTACCTGGGGCATGTCCCCTAGCTTTCTTACTAAGGAGAAGTTGTCCAGGGTTGGTGGAGATGGGGTAAAGGCTAAAGGCCGAGGTAGGGAGAGTCACAGCTCAACTTCTCACCAGCCCTGAGGCAGTAGAAGCAGAAGGGACAGAAATTAATGGTTGAGATGGCTTATAGAGAAGGGCATTTCATCCCTGCCTTTCTAATGGCCTCTGGCATGCCCTCTCTAGGAAAAAAAAAATCTGAAAAAATGATCAATGTTAGGTGAGTACTGTGAAAGTAGCAGATCACAAATAGGCTGTTCCGTGCCCACTTCTCAGGCAGACCAAGAGGAAGGACACAGAGACAGGAAAGACGGATTGAGGTTAGGCTGACAGGAAATATCCATCTGACCAAAGTAGTTTAGGAGACAGTTTATTTTCCAAGAAAGCACTTCAGAAAGCCTCTCCACCTCTCTTTCTTCCTCCCCCCCAATATAACCATGACAGAATCCCCTGGAAAAGAGGCGGCTGATGCCATGTTGAAAAAGAGACTGCATAGATGAAGTTCAGACAAATGGACTGTGTCCCTTCACTCAGTCACAGTGTGTGGGACAGCTGATGGGGGCGGTGAAAACAGTAATCTTGCCCTGAAAGCCTTGGTATCCCAGAAGGAAAAGCCAAGTAGGTCTTAACCATCACATCTTGGGAGGAATGGTTAAGGGGATGAAGAGGAAGAAGGGGAGGGCCAAACACAGGAAGCTGCAGCATCATGGTCACATGATCACAACCACCATATGTCCCATGCCAAGTCCTGGGTCCCCTGCCCCTGCCCCAAACCTCAAAGCTTGTCAGACTGCAGGTCCCAAGTGTTTGGCTACTCAGCTGTCATCCTCTCCCACAGCTGGCCAGAGCTGGTGTGAGACTTGAATTCTGACCCCTTCACCTGACCCCAGCCCTTTCTGTCTGGCAGCCTTCCACCCAACTTATTGGAGGCTGGGAAAACACCAGGGACTACAATCCCTTGACTCTCTTCTGCTTTCTCCTGCTTCCTGAATATGGAAAAGCCTAGCAGGGGTCCCCTTCCTTGGTGTCTGCCCTGCACGGAGGTCAAGGTCTCTGAGGGTATAGTCCCCAGACTAGGAGAGTGCCCAGCTATTTGCTTTTGTGTGTGTGTGTGGGGGGGGGTGTTTTGTTTTACTGTTGTACCACATATTCAGAAACTCCCAAATGTTCTGGCAAAGGAATTCTATTGACAAGGCAAGAGGGGCCAGAACTAGTCAGGTCCAGTGTTCTGTTCTTTTAAGAAGAGGCCATGAGCTGTCAGGAATTGTTCAACGTGGGTATTTCCGGGATCTGCTCTGAGGGCTGGAATCATGAGCTCATTTTCCAGGGAGGGGACCTGCTAGAGGGGCAGCAGTTCCACTAATTGCTAATAAACGTCTTTTGTTCTTAATGAACAGTCTGTCTTCTGCCTCCACTTGGTGCAGTCTCCTGCTTTCTAGGAATGGAGCCTTGAGGTTCAGTGGGGGTGGGGACACCCACTCCTTGTTCCCTGCCAGTCACATCCTTTCAAAGAACCTGGGAGCCTGGCCTCTGGTTTTTCCCTGCTGGGGTAGGGTGTTGTTCATGAAGACAGAGGTCCTGGAAGCTTCAGGATAAGAAAAGGAGGAAAAAGGGGGAGGGAGACACATTGCAAGATTTGCCAGTTCCTGCAGGAAGCATGATCTTAAGCTGCCTCTTGCCTTTTTCATCCCTTCATCGCTCCTTCATCTCCCTCCTTCCCAGTGGCTTGGGAAGGAGAATTCTGGAACTGGCTCGCATTTTATTCTGGGCTACTTTGAGGGGTGGGAGGTGGCAGAGAGAGACAGAGATGAGTGGTTAGAGCCCAGTCACTCCCTTTCTCTGCTTCCCACTCTGCCCTCCCCCACTGTGTTTTAAGGTTGCCAGGGAAACCACACAACTGATCTGAGCTCTGCATCTTCTATTTTGTTGCACCCCCACCCCCACCCCCACCCCCACCCCCACCCCCAGCAAACTTTGAGGCCAAATCAGTGGGAGTGTTGTCAGAGCCAAGATGATGGGCAAGGAGAGGTTGGTGGTGTCCTCCCACACAGCTGTACATGCATGTGTGCACAACACACACACACACACACACACACACACACACACGCACACACACACACACACGCACAGGCCTGCATATGCAGAAGCTCATGCCAACCCCTAAATACCTTCCCTCCAACACACATGGCTCCAACCACCTAACTCTACCTACTGAGAGTAGAGAAAACGGAAAACAAACTGGGGGGAAAAAAAACCCACCCCAAGCAGAGGCATGCTCCACAGTGGCTCCACTCTTCTCCCCTCTGAGTCTGCTGAGCTGACAGAGCATGGGTGACACCCAGCAGCCCACACTCTGCTGTACCCCATCCTTATCCAGGAGAGCTAGCAAAGCAGACCACCCTAGGGACAAATTCTGAGGAGCCAGGGAAAAAGAGAGAATGATGGAGACGGTTCCTGTGGGAGTCCCATGTGTGACCTGTCTCAGTCCCACAGTTGCTCGTGTCATGGCAAGTTCAAGCACTTTCTGGATGCCGTCCGACAAGGTCAAGTGATCTGAGGTCCTGCTTGCCAGTTCAGATTTGCACTCTCTTGGTGCACTGTGGCTGAGGCACTGAGGACAAAGGGCCTCTTTCCATATATCAGCCCCAAAGCCTAGCGATTGTATATGTGTGTCTCTGTGTGTGTGTATGTGTTTGTGTATATATATGGATGTATATGTATGTGTCTGTGTATATATGTGTTTGTACATATATGTATGTATATGCATATGTGTATGTGTCTGTATATATGTGTTTGTATATATATGTATGTGTTTAAGTGTCTGTGTATATATATATATGTGTCTGTGTATATATATATATGTACGCATGTATTGCATGCATGTTTTTACATGTGTGGATGAGCATGCATGTGGAGGTTCAAGGTTAATTTCTGGAATCATCTTCCATCGTTCTTTTACCTTAGTCATCAAGGCAAGGTCTGTTGGTCATACCCAGAGTTCAAGGAAGTAATAGCTAGTCTTCCTAGACAGTTTGCTCTGGGGATCTCCAGTCTCGGCTCTCCAAAGCTAGAACTCAGGTGGGACACAAAGCCACCATTTCTGTGGGTTCTGGAAATCCAAACTTTAACCACTGAGCCATCTTGTCAGACCCTGGTGATTGTTTTTCCCAGGAGACCTGAGGGTTTGATGGGTGGACAGCTGGGAGCAGTGGGAGGCATCTGATGTGAGGCAAGAGGCTTGCACAGCCACACTGTCTACAAGGCCAATGTCTGTTTGTTTAAAATGAAGTCACAGCATGGGACTGGTGACACACGCCTTTAATCTCAACATTCATAAGGTAGAAGCAGGAGGATATCCATGAGTTCCAGGCTAGCCTGGTCTACATAATGAGTTCGAAGACAGCCAGAACTACACAGTGAGATCCTGTCTCAAAAACCAAAACAAACAAACAAAAAAGTCATAAGCATCAGCTTCCAAAGTCAGGGAAAGGCCTGGAGAGATGGCTCAGCGGTTAAGAGCACTGTCTGCTCTTCCAAAGGTCCTGAGTTCAATTCCCAGTCAACCGCCATGGCTCACAACCATCTACAAAGGGATCTGATGCCCTCTTCTGCCATGTAGGAAAGCATGCAAACAATAGAGTGCTCATATGTATAAATAAGTAAAACTTCAACAACAAAGTCAGTGAAGGAAGGGAACACTTCTAGCATGTGGCAGGGCTTCGTGACAGGGTGCCAGGCTGGACCTGTTCCTCACTGCTCACCTTACTCCTCTGACAGGTACTTGATGCTCAGGTATGCACTACTCCCCACAGGCCTGGTGTGCTTCTCTCCACCAAGGCATTCTTGTTGGATTGTCTTCTCTTCATGTCTGTCTTCCTCTCTGGGCTGAGAGTTTCTTTTTGGGGTCTTAGAATGACCCCTTTCCTGTATACACTATTGCTGACCCAATTGCTGACCCACAGCGGCTGGTTCTAGTGAGAGCTCAGTGTGAGTAAGTTACTAAATGGACATGACTGTGTGAGACTCCTCCTCTGGTAGAAGCTCAGTTTATAACCTATCAAATGCCTGGCTGAGTGAGCTGCACCGGAGCCTCACCATGGAGACAGGACTGAGAACCAAAGAGTGAAGCTAGGTTCTTGCACTTTGAAGTACTAGAGAGAAAGGCAGTTAGCAAATGACCCTCTCCACTAACGGGCTGTGAGGTACATCTTCTAAAAGGCTCTGCAGAGGGGCCTGCTGGATGTGCATCCAATAGTAACCACCAGGCTTCAGTCGCTGTAAACCCAGAATCATGTGGATAGAGATGCGATTGCTTTACAGTCATTAAGCCCATTGTGAAGGCAATTATACAAAGGCCTGCTACAGATACCTGAGCCAGGAATGGGCTGGAACTTCCTGGAACGCTCCACCTCCCCTATTGGGGTAAGCATCTAGAAAGATGAGGGAGGGTAGCAAGAGCTACTTAAAATAGAAAGAAGAAGCAGACCGAAGGGAGAGAAGCACCAGGAGAAGGAGTGTGTGGGGAGGACAAACCTGGGCATGTTGACAAGAGCAGGGGAAGAAGAGCAGGGCTGAAGCCATGAAGACCGGGGCTGGAATGGAAATACTGGTAGAGATATCCAAGACACAGAGTAAAGCCTGCTGCCACTACAGAGGGGCAATTAAGCAGAGAGTGAATGCCTGCTTCAGTTAACCGAATGCTTATTCCATGCCTTCTGCCTGTCGCAGGCGCTATGCTAGGGCCCCGGGGGATCTGAAAGCATATGACTATAACCTTGCCTTCCAGGGTATATGGCAGAGTGACAGAGATGCATACAAAAACTACAGTTGTAGACACTGATTCCGTAGATGTATATAATGCAACAAGAACACTATTCAGGGGCTTCCTCAGCCTGGAGGGGTCTGCTGATGTGCTAGCCAAGGAAAGAAAGTAAAAAAGGGACGGCACACACACACACACACACACACACACACACACACACCATTACATGGAAACAACTAACTAGAGGCCTGAGCCTATGGGGAACAGCACACAGAAGCAGACAAGGACAGCAGGCAAGACAGAGAAGAGAACCAGGGAACAGAGAGCCACCTGGGCTCAGCCAGGGAGTCTGGACTTCAATCCATAGGTGATGGGGAGTCACCGGTGGGGTATTGGGGGCATGATATGGTAATATTTGAGTATTAGAAATGTCAATTGACCACTGTATGAGAGATGAACTTATATGAAGGAAAACTGTAGTCAGGGAGACCAATTAGAAGGTGATTACCATTGTCAAAGTGAAAGTTCTACACACCACTATTTGAGATGAGGAGCATGGTTAACAGGACAGAGAGAAAAGAATGACATGTGTGTACATTACTTTAAAACATGTTTCTTAATAGGTACCTGAAACAAAGGGAGAGAGAATAGCTAGAGACCAGAGCTTGGGCTCCTCCGGCAGATAAATTATGGTTTTGGTAAATGAAAGTGAACAGGCGCTCCTCAAAAGAAAATAGCCAAGGCTAAACTGGAGTCAGCTGACACACTTTCTCTAGCACCCCTTCAAGTAGTGCTACTCCCTGGGGCTAAAAGGCTCTGGGAAGGAGAACTGTAAGTGGAGGCTATTGAAGGAGTAAGAGGCACAGGAAGAGAAACAGAGGAGGCTGAAGACCACAGAGGCCAACAAGCAAAAAGAAAGGGGAAACAGTATCATCAGCAGTATAATGGTCCACAAATATAAGAATAGCCAAGGAAGTAATGAGTGATTTTTCTTTTGTTTTTGTTTTTGTTTTGTTTTGTTTTTGAGACAGGGTTCTTTGTTTTTGGTTTGGTTTGGTTTTTTTTGAGACAGTTTTGACCGCCCTGACCTTGATTTGTAGACCAAAATGGCCTCAAACCCACAGAGATCAACCTGCCTCTGCCTCCCAAGTGCTGAGTGTTGTCAAGGTTAAGTGCATGGGAATTGCTTTATTCTTTTTACAACGTTTCCCTAACTTTGAAATTCCACGGAAATGAAGGTGTCCCGGGCTGCAGTAGGCTCTGTAGTAGAGCCCTCACCTGGCGAGACTCTGATTCCATCCCAGCATTGCAAAAGACTGAAAGGGAAGCAAAGCTACTGAGAAAGCAGCGACTGAAGCCCTGAGCGCCAGCGGTTCTCTGGCCTCAGTCTCTCGAGCCGCTGGGACGACAAGCATGTGCCAGCGTAGTGAGGGAGGTTTTCCTTTAAAATGATGCAAGCCTGAGCTGGGGCGGCTCTGCCAGCACTGCTCTTGTGTGGCTTGCTGCTTCAACCGCCAGCACCACAGAAGCAGGATGTGGTAGTGCAGGTCGGCAATCTCAGCACTTGGGAAGTGGAGGCAAGGAGACAAACTCAAGGTCATCCTCAACAACATAGGGGTTCAATGTCAGCCCGTGATATGTGAGACTCTGTAATAATAATAATAATGCCTTGTTCTCACTTGGGCATTGTCTTAGTCAGTGTTCTATTGCTGTGAAAAACACTATGACCAAGGCAACTCTTTTAAAAGAAAACATTTACTTGGGGCTTGCTTACAGTTTCAGAAGCTTAGCCCATTATCATCATAGCAGGGAGCATGGCAATACACAGGTAGGCTCAGTGCTAGAGACATAGCTAAGAACTCTGTTCTGACCCCTAAGCAGTGAGACTGAGGCTGTCTGGCACGGACTTTTGAAACCTCAAAGTCTGCCTCTAGTGATGGACTTCCTCCAACAAGGTCACACCTACTCCAACAAAGCCACACCTCCTAATCCCTCTGGAGTAGTGCCACTCCCTGATGACCAAGCATTCATATCTATGAGCATATGGGGGCCTTTCCTATTTAGACCACCATAAGCATGTGGCTTCTGCCTTTAGTTCCTGACACTCAGGAGGCAGAAGCAGACAGATGTGGATCTCTGTGAGTTTGAAACCAGCCTGGTCTACATAGAAATGTCTATAAAACTATGCATAAATATATACATACATAAAACCTATAAATGCATGACTACATAAATACAGCCTTCTGAGTCTGTTCAGTCCTGCTTGTATATATGATTTCAGAGGTGACCACTTGATACTGGATGACTAATTGGAGGTTTATCACTGGAAAAGACTATTTTTCCCTGTCTCACAATCGATAGTTGCCTGTGGATATTTGTTGAGCAGGTCTTGTTTAGGCAGCCATGTTTTTGAGGTGGCCTGGAAGAGGCTTCCCTATTATTTCTAGGATACACAACTTCACAGCTAATTTCCTGGTCCTCTGGCTCTTACAGAGTTCCACCCTTCTTCCAGGATGTTCCCGTGTATGAGTTGTGCTATAGACATATCCATTGGAACTGGGTACCCTGTGATCAGTCGTTCTCTGCATTTTGACCACTCTGTTGCAAAGAGAAGCTTCTTTGGTAAGCCTTGGGAGCTAGATTATCTGTGGGTGTAAGGATAAGAGTTTAGAGCACTGTTAAGAATTATTCTGTTTTGGTAAATTGGTGGTGATAGTCTTCTAAGACCTCACTCAGGCAGTTGGCTAGATTTCCCTCTTGTTAAATGGGCCTTAAGTCCAATTAGATATCTGTTGGTTACTGTCAAGATATGAATGCCACCCTTAAGGCTATGTTGTGCTGCTGGCCAATGTGGTTCATCAGCTTCACAGCTCAGCAGGACTGTTGGTTGCTTTCTGTCCTTGACAGCTTGTATAGCACCTTCAGAGACTATAAAAGTTAGTCTTCAGGACAAATCTACCTCGGGTCCTCCACACCCTGTGTCCTGAGTGTGTGGTGTCTTCAGCAAATAGGACTTACCATAGACCTGTGGAAGGCAACCAAGGGCAACATCAATAACCTGTATTGTTTAAGGGATCTCTTGGGTTTCCCTGACCAGCACCTTGAAATACGATTTCTCCTACCTGCTCAAATTTTCATCATTACTAAAGTTTAAAAACACAGCTGAATATGGTGACAGATGCCTGGTGTCCTAGAACCTGGATTGTGGAGGCAGGAATTCACATACTGAGTTTAAAGCCAATCTTAGCTACACAAGACTTTGGTTAAAAAAAGAATAAAAACAGGAGGTAGCCCAGCAGGTAGAGAGAGGTGCTTGACTCCAGGCCTGTCAACCTATGTTCTATTAGATCCCCAGAACCCACAAAAGTAGAGAACTGACTCCACAAAGTTGTCCTCTGATTTCTGCATTCATACCATGCTGTGCGTACTCACAGAGTTTTCTGTGTCTCTCTCTCACACACACATGCATATCTCTCTCTCATACACACATCAAGAATTACAATAGAATTTTTAAAAATTAAATAAAACCACAAAGAAAACAACAAAAAATAAAACTACATATAGCCACACTTTAAAAATAAATGCTGAAATTTTGACATACACATTTTAGACTCTTGGTGTCTGGATGAACCTCACTGAAGAGCCCTCAGCAGGAGCTGGAGATTACCTAAAACTGCAAGCTGCCCTCATTGCATCCTTACTTTAGGCTCCTGGGGCTCCGGGGTCATGGCGTCCCCTAGCTCCTTGAACTGGCCCATCTCTGCCTATGCCCCTCCCCAGGCCATAGTAGGCTGTTGGAATTATGATTTTCACACAGATCTCTCCTACTCTATTCTGCTACCCCAATACCAACCTACCTGGAGAAGGAGATACCATCATCCTCAGGACCCAACATGGAAGTCACTGGCTGCCTTTTCTATCTCACTACCTAGCAGGTTGGTCCAACCTCTGTCCAATTCGGACCTCTACCACAGTCTCCATTCTAGTCCTTCCCCAAGGCTGTGCACTCTTACGTCAATCTGAAAACCACCCATCCTGGCCCACTAGATCCCTTGAGGATGAGACTCCTACCTTGCTCTTTTGGACCCCAGAGCCTGGCACTCATTGTGGCAGCCACACTCAATAGATGCTCTTAAGTCATCTTTGAATCAGGTATGATGCCTCACACTTGCAGAGGGGAATCCCTGTGAATTCAGTCAGCCTGGGCTTCAGAGAGAGAGAGACCATGTTCTATAAGCCCTGTACAAATGGATGAATGAATATTGCCTTGCATATCCCCCAGTGTCAGAGAGCAGGGATGAGGTGCCTAAGACTGTTTTCTAGGGCTCTCCACTAATAAGGGTTCTCAGGACCACGGGGGACTTCCAAGGTTACATCTGGCAGGAGCATCCTAACAGCTGAGCAGCCTGGCTCTCCCTGACCTTCCCCTGGCTCTCCTGCCTGCCAGATCCCCTCTCAGCAGAGTCAGCAGGGAGCACTCAGAGGTGCTCCTTACTTAATGGTCAGTGGCCCAGACTCATCACCCCACTGATCGCATACAGGCTGCTTGGAGCCCAGCCCCAATTCCCATAAATGGAAAGCGATTTGCTCTCATTCCCAAGATGAATCATTTTGTTTTAATAGCCTGTCCTTTGCTGGCACTGCCACAGCTGTCTGCTCAGCCTTTTGGCCGTCTGTTGGCAGGATGCCCTTCCAGGCCCCGTTAATTACCAAAAAGGGGGTAAAAAGAAAAGGGAACCCCTCAAGATGCTGAGCGGTGGTCAGAGGCGGGCTGAAGTCACTGAAAAAGACACGACTGTCCTTCCTGGGCCCAGGCAAAGTCCGGGCAGGCAGAGAGCAGCTCCTAACATATTGTCCTCTTGGGGAGCTTTTTGGATTACAAGACAGAGCTAATGGGATGAAAAATCCAACCAACCTATGTTGGCTAGTTTTATATCAACTCAGCACGAGCCAGAATCATTTAGTAAGAGGCAGTCTCAATTGAGAAAATGCTCCCGCTAGCCTGGCCTGGAGAATATTTTGTTGATTAATGAGTGATGTGGGAGGGTCCAGCTCACTGTGGCCAGTGCTATCCCTGGGCTGGTGGTCCTGGGTACTATAAGAAATCAGGTTAAGCAAACCATGAAGAGCAAACCAGTAAGCAGCATCCTTCCTAACCTCAGAGTCAGTTCCTGCCTCTCCATTCCCACCTTGAGCAGCTGGCCTGACTTCCCTGGATGATAAACTATAAACCGTAAGCTAAAATAAACCTATTTCCTTCCAAGTTGTTTTTGGTCATGGTGTTTTTATGGCATCCGTTGAAAGCTTAGGACACCACCTGAGCCCCTAGAGAAACTTCCCAGACTGGAGTCCCTCGAACTGGATGGTCAGCTGTTGCAGAGGTCAGCAGATTGGGGCAGGGGTGGGGGTAGTATTTTACATGCTGAAAATGAATGGAGAAGCTTCAGGACCCAGATTTAGGCTTCACATTTACTATAAAATAAGTATCATGGGGAGAAAAATCCAGTTAGCACCTATAATCTTTCAGAGGCAACTATTCTGGGACACCAAGTAGGGAGACAGCCATATAGTCTCCCCCTGCAGAAGAGTGCTGGTTCTATAGTTCTGTGGGGGAGAGGCCAGCCTGCTGTTAGCTAAAGGAGTTGCTTCTGGCCCCAGTCTCTGGCCTCTACCCATGTCGCTGGTTCTGGGACCCAAGGATACATTGCTAATGTGTAGGACCTGTCTCCAGAGCCCCAGGGTCCTCAGAAGCCCAGAGTGTGCTTACTCATCTACAATGAGGCACTTATTGCTCACATCCGTGACTAGAAAGGCTGCAGGAAGACTGACTGACCCTGCCTGCCCAACTGGCAAATAAGGTCAGGCCTGGGGTCATGGTGGAAGGGTCTGCTGCATAGGAATGACACCCTGGTCTCAGGAGATCATCTCTCACCTGAGGGACCCTGAGCTTCAGAAGTTCAAGTTGTTTCACAAAGCACAGCCTGTCAGGGAGGAAGAGGGAACCATGGCCTGTGCCCAGTGAACACCTGAGCCTGTAAGAGGTTTCCTGTATCCCATCAGGCCATTGCTAAAAATTCTGCAGGCTTGAGAGGAAACACCTGTTTGTATACTATGCAGCCTCCATGGAAGATGGTGGGCTGTCCTGGTATTTTCCTCCTCTCCCACTTCCTCTCTCCCTGCCTCATGCACCACACCACATCAGCTTTGTCCTGTAACTACAGACTCTCAGAAACCCAGCCTCCCACGACCTTGTTAGAAATTTGCTTTCAAAAAACCTCCCCTCATCCTCCTGCACTCTGGCATGCCAGTGTTTCCTCAGCCTCAGTGGTGAGCCAGGATCCTGGGGAAGCTGACCTAGAAAAGCCAAGATGTTCTCCTCTCCACTCACTCCCACATTACGGCCCCACACAAAGTACAAGGGAGAGTGATATGAGTTTCCTAGATAAGGATGTCTCTGCAGAAGAAAGGAC
This sequence comes from Psammomys obesus, assembly GCF_907164565.1. Classification (NCBI taxonomy): domain Eukaryota; kingdom Metazoa; phylum Chordata; class Mammalia; order Rodentia; family Muridae; genus Psammomys; species Psammomys obesus. The sequence continues at coordinate 2,067,357 of NW_026596443.1, read as the reverse complement.
CAGAGACCCAGCCAGTAGTATTTTCCTGGTTCCTACTATGTGTCACATGATGTTCCAGGAACAGATGTGCACAAAATAGGAAAATTCCAGCTCTCCTGGAGCCTACACTCTGTAGCCCCTCCTCTAATAGGATCAGCTAATGTCTGAGAACTGACTTCTGAGCTAGAGCGAAAGGGACACTTGCAGGTCTAGGATGGGCCCTAGGACCCCACTCTCTGGTCCACACCCTGGGGAGGGGAGACCGGGCACTGTAGTGACTTCGGAAGTGAGAACAGAGGGTGGAGCTCAGGGATAAGTGTCTGCCTTATCCCTACTCACAGCATCGCAATAAACAAGCAGATGAAATGAAATTTGAAAATGAAAAAGTAAAGAATGAAAAAGAAGAAGAGCAAAGGTCACTGGGCTGATTGGAAAGATGACCAGAAAATGTCATCATGTCCTTCACTGCTCCTCCTTCTTTGCCTCTTTTTCCTCCTCCTTCTCTCTGCCTCCTTCTCCTCCTCCAGGCCTGTCCACTCCCCCCACCCCCCAGCCTCCAGCTGACTTCGTTTGCTCTGTCAAGAGGCTGGACAGCAGCTCCTCACAATTTGTTCCTGTGGTTCAGGAGCTCCCAGACAGCTCCGGGGACAAAAGCTAATAGGGGAACACCAGCCTTCCTTACAAAAAGCCCAGATGGAGCAGAGAAAAGAAAGAAGCTGTGGGAGGCAAGGAGTTAACCTCGACTAGGTTAAACTGTGTGAGGTAATATGTGTGATCACTCCAGAAACCCTGATGCATCTCATTCTCAAGAAATATTAATCTTCTTCCCTTCTTTGTCTCCACTGGACAACTCAAACACTTTATTAATCATTTATAACACCACCATAGTAATAAGATTCATAAAAATTCAAATTGTTGGCGTTTGGCTCTGCTCTTCTGGCTTCAGCTCAGAAAGGCACGCATCTCACCCTCTGCTGGGAAAGAGGTGGGCATCATCCCGCAGAATTCTCTCACCACATTAAATTCTGAGCATCCCCTGGCTTTAGATGACCTTGGAAAAGGCAAATGTCTCAGGTCTTGTCTGCCAGAAACAAACTGAGATAAGGGATGAGGAAGGTGGCCGGGTTTAGCTCCTTCATCCTGTCCTTCCTCTAACTGTGGTTCCAAAGGCCTCACCTCACCTCAGACATGATGCCAAGGACCTCACTGCACCTGTCTTAGATCCTGGCACCTGATCACACGCCCTGCTCTTACTGGCTCCTCTGTCCCTCTCATCTCTTCTTCATTTGTCACTAATGAATCTCTCCCCAATGAATTTATGTACTCACAGATGGATGGAGTCTTCATGTCTGCAAAAAGAGAGAGAGGGAGGGAAGGAAGGAAGGAGGGGACCAGGATTTTTTTTTAGTAGAGTTTGTTTCCATTGAACAACAGAACTGTGTTCTGAGGAATGCAGAGTTATTCACTGTGGGAATGTCATAGAGTGTATTTACACAAACCTAAGTATAGGTCAGTCTCTCCACACCACCTCTTCATTCCTAGTACACTTTCTGAGATAGAGCCTAACTCTACAGCCCCATATAATGTGTCTGTGTGTGTGCATGTGTGTGCTCTCACACAAGTGTGTGGGAGCCTGTAGAGACCAGAACAAAGCATCTGATCCCCTAGAGTTGCAAGAGATTGTGAGCCACCTGCTGTGATGGCTCTGAACTGAACCCAGGTCCTGGCTTGGGAGCAGAACTCAGTAGAACACTTGCCTAACATGTGAGAGGACCTAGGCTCAATCTCCACTACTGGAAAGAGAAAATCAGATCCAAACCCTGAGTCCTCTGCAAGAGCAGCAAAGGCGGTGGATTCCTACCTCTTGACTGCTAGGCAATTTCTCCAGTGCCCAGGCTAATCTTGAACTCACTGGGCGGCCAAAACTGGCCTTGCACTTGTGCCAGTTCTCTGGCCTCAGCCCTGGCCACTGGGACAGCAGATGTTTACCACTATCCCCAAACACGGCCTCTTTTTATGCTGTCAAGTAATAAAGTACATATGATCCCAGCATGGTGATATATCTGTGTAATCCCAGTGTTCAAGAGGCTAAGGGAAGAAGACTGAGGGTTCATGACCAGCTACCTGTGGGTTCATCCTGAGCTACTGTATGAGACTCCATCACAAAACAAAAACAAAAACAGGAGATGTAAATGACTTGGTAGAGTGCCTACCCAGCATGTACAAGGCCCTGGGTTCCATCCCCAACAACATATAAACCAGGTATGACAGCTTACACATGTAACCCTAGCACTCAGGAGGATCACAAGTTCAAGGTCACCCCTGACTACAATATCAAGGCCAGTCCAAGGTATGAAAGATACCATCTCAAAACAAAAAAAATATAGGAGAATGACTACACACACAGTCAAAAGTCAGCTCTTGTTCTCAAGTGTTCTGTACTGTGAGTGCTGTACTGCTGTTCTTGTACAGGACTGGGAGGTTTACACACACCACCATCATCACAAGCACGAGCACAGACTGTGTTGTGACCTTTCCAGGCATCAGGACTCTTTCTACTATAGTCTTGTGGAACTGTTCTCATGGCGGCAGCCCATCGTTAGCTGACCTGTTACCATGCAGTACATGACTGCACTACATGTGTCAACCTTCCTCATAGAGGCTACCCAGCCCTCAGCTGAGCCAAGTGAAGATGTGAATAGGGATGCTGCCTGCCAGTGCTGGCTCTCCCGGGGGCTGACGCTGTGGTGGAAAGACAAGGGCTCAGTACCTCTCCAAGCAACCCAGATACACCTCCATGTCTCAATAACTCCTGCCTTTGTCTATCCCTTCCTCTCTTTCCTTCCCCATTCTCATCAGCACCAATTTCCCTCCCTTCTTCCTGGAACCTAGCCCCTATAAAGCCTCCTGTAAAGGCTGACATCCACTCTCAGGTGCAGTAACCAGTCCTACCAACCCGCCTTGCTCTGTTCAGTCAGGCCTCTTTCATTTCCCTTTGCTCTTCAGAGTCTCCATCATGCTCAGCGAACCAGCCTTCCCACCTGTGAGAGCTACCTAGTCAGCCCACTGCCACTGCCTTACTTTGTGATCTCCTGGTCTTTGTAAGAAATGACCTGTGTTCCTCAGGCTCCTCTGTAGCTCACCCACCACGCCTGAAGACCCTCCCCCAGACTTTCCTGCCCAGCCCTCATTATCACTCTCTGTTCTGGGTCCCTTTGGAGCGTTTGGAAACTTGCCTGGGTTAGAGCGGCGGCTCTCTCTCATGCACACAGCCCTTGTCTGACCTGTCTCACTACACAGACAGACTGAATTATTCATTAGCAGGAGCGAGAGTTGCTAAAACCACCAGCCAGGGGCTGGTGAGCTGTTTCTGTACCTCTTATTGATGTGGTGAGCTATTTTTCTGAGCTGCTAAAATTCCATCAAATAAGAGTGGGGGCCAAGATGATGGCCAGAGATAAAAGCCCTATGCATTTGAAGCCTGACTTTGCCATTTCCAGGTTTATGATTTGTTTGTCTGGCCAAAATGCTTGATTTCCCAGGGGTTCTCAACTCTGATGCATGGAAAGGGGGGCTGTTTTCTCCTCTGGTATCACAGACTGTTTTGCCCCTGGAAAACAAAGGTCTTCATAAAGTGCTTTGGAGGATCTGGAGAAAGAAGCTGATGGTTTTGATCAGTTTTCTCACCAACAAGCTGGCCCAAGAACATGGCAGGCACACCAAGTCCTAAAGGTGGGACACAGGGAGCAGGTCATCGGTCCTTAGAGGACCTTATGCTAGATATACCATTTTGTACTTAGGAAATTTCTACTCCTGGAAGAGTAGACAGATCCAAGAAAGAAACATGCATAAAACAGTAACTATGTGTCCCAGAAACAAGTACAATGTAGCAACACACTCTTCCTTGGTGAGTGTTTAGACACAAACAGAGGCCAAATGCATGGTCAGACCACATTTCTTGGTCACAGACTCCCAGCCCTGTCTGTCTTAATAGCTAAGAACCCACAAATATTAGGCTCTGGGCCAGTCCTCAGAGAAAAAAGTCCATGACCACAGATTGAGGCTCTGGTCTCTGCTTTCTGGTGTTACTGCATGTGGAGAACCAAGAGCTTCCAGGAAGGTCAGAATGCTGCCCTAGGCCATCCAGGCCAAGCAAGACCTGCTCTGGAAGTAACACATAAGATGACATGGTGGTGAGCTGGGATGCTGGGCGTGTGCTTGCCCACTCACCATAGGCTGAAGGTCCCCCACCCCAGAGCGCTTACAGAGAGCTGGTGGTCCTGTTCTGCCAGCCCTAGATGGGTCTGAGACAGTAGGCAGGAGAGGGAGGGGAGGAAAAGCGGTGTGTGGTACAAACCTGCAGATTTCCATTTTAGTCACCGAACTTCTGGATGGGGTTACTACGCCAAAGAAGCTTTGAATGTAAGGAATCCCCTGCTATATCACAAGCCTACTCATAGCACGTGGTATAAAGCAGTGGTTATACTTGGTTATTTGTTTTTGTTTTACGTGTGTAGGCTTTGTCTGCATAAATGCATGTGTGCTATGTATTTGCAGTCCCCACAGAGGCCAAAAAAGGCCAATGGACCCTCTGCAACTGCAGTTGTATGGGGTTGTGAGCCACCATGCGGGTGCTGGGAATTGAACCCAGGTCCTCCAGCCATCTCTCTAGTCCCCAAGAGCATTCTTTTAAAATGTATGTTACGTAAGATGGCTTAGTGGGTAAAGGCATTTGCTAGCAAACCTGAGGACCTTAGTCAGTCCCCAGGACTCACACGGTAAAAGGACAGGATCAACTCCTGTAAGTTGTCCACGTGTGTGTCATGTTGCATGCATACAAACACACACACACACACACACACACACACACACACACGAGAGAGACAGAGACAGGATATTAATCAAATATAATTTTTAAATGCTTAAATAAAAATGTTTTTTAAAGTAAGCAGAAATGAAATCTCAAAGCTTGCCTGTGTTAACTGAACCACAGACAAGCCTGGACAACTTAGCAAGACCTGGCCTCAAAATTAAAATATCAAGATGCCTGGCACGGTGGCACGTACCTGTAATCCCAGGGCTCAGTGGACTGAGGGAAGAGGACCATTTGCAAGTCTGAAGTCAATCTGATCTACAGAGTTCCAGGCTAGCTGTGACTTCTTTTCTTTCCGCTCTGAGACAGAGATGCCTCTCCATTACCCAGGCTAACATCAGACGCTAGGCTGGAGCTTATCCCACCTCAGACTAAAGGTTGAAAGATCCCCGGAGGGTATCTTCCGTCAGAGAGACCCCCTCCCAAGGAACAGCGAGTCCATTCGGATGCAAACAGCAAGAGGCTTTTATTTTGATACACGGGTACCCGGGAAGTCATTCGGGAGACTTCCGCGCCCCCTAGATGGGAAGCTGGGGTTTTTATAGGGTTTTAGAGCAGAAGCACTGGTACAGAAGGGAGAAGCATGGTTACAGGGGGCTGATTGGTACGTTTACATGAGACCATGATTTGCGTCAAAGTTTGGCAGGGGCACCAAGATTCCAGGAACTGGGTGGTCAAGGGGGTTATGATGACCCCTTGACGTGGCCCGCCACCTGTTATTTTGTTGTTGTTTTTTTTTATCTTAACTGAAACAGTCTCACAAGGTGTGTGCCATCACACCTGGAAACCTGCCTCTTTCTTGGTCACCTACTGTAGACACATCAACTAACTCCTATGGAGGAAATTTTTCAGTGGATGGAGGATGCATCTCAGTGTCAGAATGCTTGCCTGGCATGTGCAGACCCTGGAAAGAAAGAACAGTTTCCTTCCTTCCTTCCTTCCTTCCTTCCTTCCTTCCTTCCTTCCTTCCTTCTTTCCTTCCTTCCTTCCTTCCTTTCCTTTCCTTTCCTTTTCCTTTGTTTGTTTAAGGTTTTGGGTCTTTTGTTTTGTTTTTTGGGTTTTTTTGTTTTGTTTTAGACAGGAATTCTCTGTGTAACAGAGCCCTGGATATCCTAGAACTCAATTTGTAGAGCAGGCTGGCCTTGAACTCACAAAGATCTGCCTGCCTCTGCCTCCCAAGTGCTGGATTAAAGGCATTCCTACCACTCACAGAAAGAACAATTTCTAAGGGAAATTCTTAGCTTGTTCTTAATCCCCAGTCCTTCATAAGGGTGTTTGTTTGGAAATAAACAATAATAAAAATTAAAACCCAGCACAGAAGTCAGATCATCTCTACCACTTCTCTCCCCAAAGCTCCCGGCCCATCCCTGAGGGCTCATCATGTAGGGTCAGAGGGGTCACCGGCAGAAGTGGAGGCACGGGGAGTGTCTGAATGAGGGAGATTGTATGAATAATTATATGAATGGAGCAGGGAACATGGAGGGGGCTTAAAGAACGGTGCAAGGACAGGGCCCAGACTCACGCCAGATGCAGTCCCTTCTTATACTTGCAGCTCTCGGGATGTGTTATCTGAATTAGGGAAAGAACACCCTCACTCGGCCTGGCTTGTTCTGCGGCCTTGGGAACCCAGGCTGGCCCGGAACTTCAACAGTCTTGTGTCAGTTTCCCAGACCCTGAGGTGACAGGTTTGTGTCACCATGCCCATTTACCCTCCCCCGAAACACACTTTTTGTTGTTGTGGTGGTGGTGGTGGTGGTTGGGTGTTTCAGTTTGGTATGATTTTGGGAATCCAGGTCTCTGTAGCCCAGGCTCATTATGTAGCCAACTCAGCCTCAAACTCACAATCTTTTTGTCTCAGCCTCCCAACTGCTGGAATTACAGACACAGCGCAGCGTTCCTCTCGGTTTGGGAATCTCTCCATGAGAGCTTATTTTTGCGCTTGGGAGCTCAGACCTCAGTGGATTACTGAAGTCTTCCTTGAGGCTGGGGCAGGGTCCTATAACCTCTCCAGCCACCAGACAAGCTGTCATGAATGGTGCAGCCATACAAGGAGATACTGAAGCTAGTTCAACGGCCTCTGAAGAGTCTTTCTTAGCTTAAAGACATTGCTAATTGCACTGGATCCCCTGAACACCCTGATGGCTCCTGTGCCCTTTGCAGCTGACAACAGCTCCCGATCCTAGGGTTGGGTGCTCATCGCTCTAGGACAACCAGCCTCTCCTCTCAGCCTTTGGCACCACCCACCTGCCTCACATCAGGACTGCCTGATAGGCCTCCCCTCCTGCCTGGCCTCTTTGGTACTCTGCACGGATGGCTGAGCAGACAATCAATATTTATCTGCCTCTGCCAGGCTTGGCTCCCAGGAGGCCCAGCATGTCCCCAGCGTGGGCGGGCTTTAATGCAGACACAAAGCTGGGGAAGAGACCAGCAGGCCCCAGTTCCTTGCATCCTAAACTAGGCTGAGGTCAGCAAAAGCCAGGTGGCCACAGTCTGACAATTTAGTGACTAGTCCCTCAGAACTGTCAGGGCTGATCCAAGCCCTTGTCTCATTGTGGCACCTGTCTTGTCCCTGCCCAGGGCTTATGGCTCTCATTCACTCTGATGTTGACTAGACAAAAATCCCTAAGTAAAGCAAAGGTAGAATAGCAAGCAGCTATTTGACACCAGGTGCATAGTAGGGCGCAGCTGCCAGGCTAGATGGGGTTTTGGGAAATGTCCATCTGCTCCCTGGCTCCAGTCCCTCCACCAACAGCCCCTCCTGTTTACCTCATCATATGTCAGTCTCTTGAACCTAGCCTTTGCTCTGCAGTGTTCCACGGGGTCACCCACACCTCTGCATGGCCCCCTGGTTCTCCTGGCCAGCTCCATCCTCCTATAGAAGTCTCTCCTGGCAAAGCCTTCCCAGCCCTGACCACTTGCCCGTTTCCTCAGATCCCACATAAGCAGCTAGCACAGTGGTAATTTCCTCTCGTGAAGAACCAAGCCTCAAGTGATGTGAATCGTCTTCCCTGCATCTGCATAGTGGGGACTGTGGCTAACCAACCTGGGGCATCTGTCAGAGCCATTTTACAAACTTAAGTGTTTGTTGATTGACTGACTGACCTCTGTCCTCCATATAAGCCAGAGAATTTCTCAAGGATAAGATAGATCTAACTATCTCTTATTTTTGCTTGGACTCTACAAGTACAATCAATAAAAGGATACCCATCCCTAATTATTCAGTGAATGGAAAAAACCCAGAAACATCTTTATAGCTGCCTACTGAGCTTTCCTTCCCTCTCTCCTGCTGAGCAGCCTGTTAATAGGCCTCTTCAACAGCTAAAGTGTCCTGTTCAGCTCATATTCCTTTGAAATATGGACTTTGGCTTGGTTTGAGAGTTTGTCTACTGACCCATTTATCACTTTCTACAATAGTTGTATCAAACCCATCCCAAGGGTCAGGTAATGTGACTCAGTGGTGAGCCTTTGCCTAACCCTGTGAGGCCCTCTCTAATGCCTAGTACTGAGAAAGTATTTTAAAATCCTAAAATGAAGAAGCAAGCGTCACATACTTTTCATGCTTCTGTACTAACATGGGGCTTTTAGCCTGTATTGATCTCCATGGGAGTCCGTTGTGAGGGCGGAAATTGAGACTAGCGGGCATAGGAGTGGATGTGAGTCCCCGTTTGGACTGCGTTCTTCTGACTCAGGTGTCCCATAGAGCCTCACTGCTGCTCAGTCCTTGTCTGCTCTGATGTAGCCCATAAAAACCACGCCCTTTAGAAGCAGTCCCTGGCTGTTGGGGACAATGGGAAGCGGGAAGCTCCTTGAAAAAAAAAAAAAAAAAAAAAAAAAAAAAAAGAGACTGGAAAGGCCTAGAATTCTACCCAGAGACGGACATGCCTTGGGATATCCTGGTGGGGGTGGGGAGTGGGCATGGTGGTCAGGGGACTTCTTGGCACTAAGCCAGGGCTCCTGGCCCAAGCCATCTCCCCACCCAGGCAACTCAGACAACACTGCCCCTCCCCAAAACAACAACAACAACACACGAAGAAAGGAAATCTCTGATGACAAATAGGGGACTTATAGGTTAAGTCTTAACACTTGAAGCAAATAATGGATCCCTTCTGTCCTCTTTTCTTTCTTTCTTTCTTTCTTTCTTTCTTTCTTTCTTTCTTTCTTTCTTTCTTTCTTTCTTTCTTTCTTTCTTTCTTTCTCAGAGTCTTGCTGGGGTTCCAGGCTGGTCTTGAACTTACTCAGTAGCCCAGGCTGACCTTGAACTTATTATCCTGCTTCCACCTCCAAAATACTGCAAGTTAGTGTTCAAAAGACTAGTGGTCCTTTTAAGAAGCAGAAGATACACCATGCAAGATAGTAACTGTATGGAAATACTCCCTCTCTTCACACAGATGGCAGATTATTCTACATATTGCTATGTGCTTGCACTTATTTTTACTAAACAATATGTTCTAGGGATTAGTCTGTCTTCAGACACAAAGTGCTCTCATTTCTCTTGATAAGCGGAGGATATTCCATTGTCTATAAATCTATTTATCCAGTCCCCTTAGGAGGCTGTTTGTTTCAGGTTTTGTTGTTTCTGTTTTTCAGAGTCTTTCTTTGTAAACCAGGGTGGCCTCAAATGTGTGGTCCTCCTGCCTCAACAGTGCAGGGATTATAGGCACAGGCCACCAGGCCAGCCTCCAGTTTCTTTTTCCTTTTGGAGGGTAAAGGCTGCTGGAGAGAGGATCCAGGGCCTCACTAATGCATGCTGATCATGCATGCACTCTACCTCTGAGCTGCCTGGCTCAGTCTATATTGGATGTGACGTGTTTCACAGATGTGGAAGGTCACCTTCAGGTTGAAACCTAGATGGGAAACCGCAGCTGGAGCCTAACTCCCCGTGTGAAGGGAGATAAGGCAGTGAGAGGACAGACTGCCCTGGCCCTGTCACTTCCCTCTGGAACATCTGGTGAATTACATAATTGTCATCTCCTCGTTGGTTTCTTGATTGGTTAGAGAGTGTGCCCCTTCTGAGGCAGCTGCCAGGGTTGAATGGAGAACTTATATATATGTGGTACCTGGCACAAAGCCCTCAAGATGGGGCAGGATTCCCAAGCAGGAGCCCCCCCCCCCCCCCAGCTACCATCCCTCCCTCCTCCTTTCTTCTCCATTATCACTGCATTGGACTTTTTTCACTTTGTTTGAAACAGTCTTACTCTGTAGGCCAGGCTAGCCTTCTCAAGGAAAGCACTAGGACTACAGGTCTGACCCAAACCAGTACCCCAGCCTTTTGCTGCCCTCTCAATGCCTCGTTACCACCAACTGCACAGCCCTTGCCCACCTCCCAGCCACCTCCTGCAGGGCTGACCTGCCTCTGTTCTGAATCAACTTTACCATGGGCTGACATATGACAGTGGTTCAGTGGTTCAGCAGAAGTCTAAAATGAATACTTCCCTCCTCAACCTCGCAGACTTTTGACCCTTCAGCAAAGAGAAGCAAAGGTCCTCTTCGGCGGGCCGAAGAAGCCCAGATTTCTCCCCCCACACTCCCTTGGTAATCAGAAAAGGGTTTGGCTGTGTATTTAAAATCTCCAGTGTCTGAGTACCCTATCTCCCCACAGCCACCTACACTCTGGAGGAACCTGGTGTTCAACATGCAGCAATTCTGCCTCCAGGGTGGGGAGGGAGGAGATAGTCCCCTGCCCCCCTCCATTCTCCTCCCTTCTGTGTCCCCAGTTTGGACACACCACCAGGGAAATCATCACTAGGGACTGTTGCCGGAGAGGGGATGGTGGTGGGAGGAATCATTCCGATTTCTCTCTGGGAGCATAAATGTTTTTTTAATTGCTGTCAAAGGCGGCTCCTTGGGAATGTATTATTGATAGCAATTGAAATGAAAGGAAAGAAAAAAGCAGCGCTCTTCCCTTCGCTTGCTCAACCGCTCTCCCTCCACGGCTGCCCACCCACACCCTTCCCTCCCCACCAGACCCCAGGCCTCTGGCAGCCTTTCTCTCCCATGCTCCATTTGCCAGCTAGGCCTTCTCACCTGCCTACTCTTCTTTCCCCATTTTTCTGAGCCTGGCCCTCCTCCTCATTCCCTAGTGAGTCCCTTTCCCCACCTGGCAGGAGCTGGGAGCCTTCCTGTCTTGGACTCTGCAGCTTCACCTCTGTCCAGCCCTGCCTTGCTGTGGCTGGACCCCACCCCTCTCTGCAGTGTCACCATCTAACCACTTTGGTTCCTTTCCCTTTCCATTCCTCTCCCCTTTCTAATCAGGCACCTTCTCTGGAGGCCTCCAAATGCTCAGGTGTTCCCTCCCAGCCTAGATCAGTGTAAATCCCCAGGCTTTGCTGGGTGTGTGTCAACTGGTCAGGGGCTTCCATCTGTCCTGCTGGCTCTGGATGGTTCAGCATTAGTAGAAGCTGTCTCTGAAGACAAAGGTGTAGGAAAGTTCTTCCCTGTTCTCAACTGCCTCTCCTCTCACCTCTCAGCCTCTCCAGACTGGGCATCTCAGACTTCTCGTTGCAGTAGATCTCATTTCTTCCTATTTCCTCTGCCTTGGAAGGGTGTCCCCTGACCCTCCAGTTCCTCAGCAGAGCCTCCTGTGACTTTAAGAAAGCTCACCTGTGTTCTTCCCCACATGGAGCCCCACTTCAGACAGGCTCATAAATCATAATTGTTCTTCCCATACGGGAAGACTGTTCTGCTCTTGTGGGGCCAGGGTTAAGGGCGATAGGTTTCATTTATCTCCCTTCTCCCCTCACCCATTTCTCCCACACCCAGCCTCTAGGAAAGGGCAGAAGGAGATGAGACAGAGGAGAGAGCCCACTAGCTCTATATCACCACCCACAGTGTTTCCCGAGCAGCTACTGCACACTGGTACTTACAGCTGCAAAGACTCCCAGCCCTTTCTCCCTGCCTCAGGTCCCTGTCAGGGCACAGCACAGCTGAGAGCCCTGGTCACATGCAGCCAGACTCTGCCTCCATGGAGGGCCGCTTGATGCTAAGAAAGCACTTAAGTCCTATATGGAAACACTGTGGCTTGCCCAAGCCTTGGAAATCCCCAAGCCCTGCTTCTCCTTCCGGGTGGTTGACTTCAGTGATCCTCCCAGAGCTATCCACTCACAGCATGGCTCACAGTGCCAGCCTACTCTGGCTCAGCTCAGCTGACTGACAGGCCTCCCCAGGGAAGGTGTTAGAAGCCATGGGAACAGATTATCTCAAGTGTCTTCAGGTTGCTCCTCCTACCACGTTTCTACCTTCACCCTGGCCAGGTCTTTCTTGACCCTTCCCATGGCAGCCACCACCACCACAATGATGGAAAAGCTCCATCCAGTCTGGGTCCCAGACTGCAAGAAGCTGGCTGGCCCCAGTCTTCAGGGGTAGCTACTGAGCTAGACCTTGGTCCCTAATGAAGGTATGGGAACAGGTTGGGAGCAGGAGAGGTGTGCCATTTCCACTCAGTCATTGCTGCAGCATAGAAACTTTAACAGAGAAATCCCAGCTAGCCAGCCAGATCGGGGGTTAGCCTGGGGATCCTCCTGTCTGCACACTGGGTGTCCTCACCCCACTGATACCTTTGCTGAGCTCCGCTTCCAGCTGGGAGCACAGCCTGCTCCCCCCTCCCTCGTTCTGCCTATTTTCCTTTTCCTGCTCTATTCTGCACTCTTCCAATCTCCTCAGCATCTTTCCCACCTTCCTTTATTTCTCCCCCTCGCATCATCACTGTCTCTTTCCTTTCTCCTGACTCTCTTCTCCCTCCCATTCTCCTCCAGGCTTCCTCCCGAGTCCTTCCCTCTGCTTAGACTCCCTCCAAATCCACACCACCTTCCCTCCTGCCACTATATTTAGCTCAAAGCTGGGGGTTTAGAACAGGCGCCCGCTGCTGCCGAAGCTGGCGTCTAGTCTTGAAGGGTCTGTGGCATTTTCATGAGAGGCTCCAGTAAGCTGACTACGTAACTGGGCATTTTCCCTCTGCCAGCACCAGGCCCTGGGCTGAAAGTGGGCAGAGAAGGGGCCTCCAAATACCGTAGAGAATCCTCCCTGCCAGGATTTTAGAAGACACTGCAAGTCAATTCTGGGAAAAATGGCTCAGTGGGTAAAGGAGCTCGCTGCCAAACTGACAACCCGAGTTCAACCTCCAGGACTCATGGTGGAAGGAGAGAACTGACTCCTACAAGCTGTCCTCTCACCTACAAACACATACACACGCATACACACACAGAGACTCATACAGACATACAGAAAGACACACACACACAGACACATGCAAATACACCCACACAAATAAATGTAATTTAAAAATTTTAAATCATATTCAATTCTTGAGGGACACTTTATAGTTACATTAGGTGGTTCAAACCTAAGTTTTGCATTTTATTTTGTTCTGTTTTTTTTTTGTTTTTGTTTTTGTTTTTTGTTGTTGTTGTTGTTTTTGAGACAGGGACTTGTTATGTAGACCTCTCAATCCTGGAGTTTATTTTGTAGACCAGGCTGGCCTTAACTGCCCCCCCACCTCTACCTCTGAAGTGCTGAGGTTACAGATGTGTGCTACAGGTGGTGTGGTTCCTGACCTGTCTGATGCTGGACCTGAATCCTGGTGTCTGTCCACACACCATTTACAATTACCCATTTATTCTGGGGGTTTGAGGGTGACTAAGAAGGAGATCACCATAATTCCAAATTGGTAGCTGTAGACATGAAGATTAGGAATGGAGAGGTGGTTTGCCAAGGTCATGGCCAGCTATGTCACTCATCCTTTCAGTCACCCCTTCATCAGCTCTTCCATTAGCACCTACTCTAGGCTGGTATGATGCTCCACAGCATGCTCAACAAAGTGAGAATCCAGTGCTGTGGCACCCAGTTCCAATGAGTTTAACACCAAAAGACCACTAAGAGTTTTAAGGCCGAAACTACTATTGATTCCACTGCTGTAGGGGTGGCGGATGGACTTGAGCAGGCAATGAAGACACAGTCCAGTTTGGATCATGCCTGACTAAATGCAGCAAGACCTTAGAGATGCTGGTGAACTGGAGGACAGGCAGACTTCGTCTACTGTCTTGGGACTTCTCACCCCTCCATGTGTTATACTGACCTTTCCCCTTGGTAGAGATATCATTTATAACATGAAATACTGTAAAAGGGTTAAGATGGGAAGAACAGAGTCACTTGCGGGATTATAAAGAGGACCTTGGAATGGGAAAGGCGTTGCCTGAGTCAATGTGCAATTCTTCTAAGTCTTATCCCTGCAAACATCCTTCTACTCATTCACCCTCCTTCCTCCACCCACCTGTAATACCAGAACTTGGGAAGTTGATTCAGGAGTATGGCTATGAGTTCAAGGCTAGGCTGTGCTATGAAGTGAAACCTTTTCTCCAAAAAGAAAAAAAAGGAGGGGGGAAGGGAAGATAAATGAGAGAAAGACCCTCATCTGGAATTCTAGCTCTCTATTACTCATGGCTGAATGACCATAGCCTCAAATAATTGGGCCTCGGTTTTCCCATCTGCAAAATAGGAATAATAATAATATGTTGCTGTAATGGTCAATGGGATAATGGATGGGAAGCAGTCTGTAAACGGTAAGCTGCCCCACTCCTGGGAAGCTTGTCATTAATCCCCTCACTTCTCCCAAGACTGAAGAGCTGATGAGAGCAGTCAGAGTTGGGACTGAGGCACTCAATTTGAACCCTGCCCTCTGGCCTTCTAGATCCCATGGGAAAGAAATCCAGGAACTCCCAAGCCTCAGTTTCCTCATCAGGAAGGGAGGAGTCATCCAGTCTGCCATGCCAGCCCAGGACACAAACAGTGATGGCTCATGTCTATTCCAAAGCCATTTCTTAGCTTACCACAGCCACTTACTCCTTATTGAGAATGCTCAGTGTGGTGGCAAGAGCCTGGTTCCCAGCAGGAGCAGGTAGCCTGCTGTAGCCCTGCTAAAAGAGTACAGAAGTCCCCACCCCACCCCACTTCCAAATTTCCTGTCCATACTGTCCCTGAGCGACTGACCTAAGTAGGGTGGCAACTGGTGTCACCCCTGATGGCACTTCTTACACCTTGGCAGGGCCCTAAATGGCGGCAGAGGAAGGACGTTCTGATCAAAGGCTGTCTTGTTACAGTCACTGCCTTTTTACTTCAGCCCTCGTCCTGGTCAAGACTCCATCTAGCATGGTATAGCCCCTTCACTGGTCCCCATCTCTTTGGCCACTCTTCTGTCATCCAGTCCATTTCTTGCTGTTAAACATCTTCCTATAACAAGGCTTTAGTCTCTTGGCTTCCTGCTAGACACTTCCAGTGACTTCCTGTTACCTACAAGATGAAGTACAATCTAAACAGCAACTTCAGAATCAGACTGGCCAGGAACTTTGCCCTTCGCGGGCAGGCTGCCTCAGCCTCACTGAGTACCTTGGTCTCCATGGCAAAATGAGGCCAAGAGTACTGATATATTACTGTGATTAAACTTGAAGATACAAGTGTGTCTGTATCTGGCTCAGAGAACCTGTTCAGTATTTGCTTCCTCTTCTACTCAGTATCACATCCCTCTACAGTCTGCTCCCACAAGGGGCACAGGTGGAGGCTAACTGCACATCCACCAAGAGAATTCTGGGAGGCTGATGCTGGCCACTGATATTATCATACAGACAAGGCACCAAGGGAGCTGGAAAAAAAAGATAAAAGAAAATGCTTTTGAGACTGAGGATTGCCACCTCTCGCTTAAAGCCTCAGAGGAAAAAGGAAGGTAAAGCTGCAGAACCGTGTGGGAGCCTGGAGATGAGGGAGAACTAGCTCAGAACACTGGATCTTGATGCATATCTTGACATAAGCAACATGGAGCAGAGCCTTAGGGAACAGAAGCTTAGGGAGGCTTCTGCTCAGCCTCTGGGGAACCCACATTCTTTCAAAGACAGTATACAACCAGGGAACCATGTTTCCCACAGAGTCCAGGAGACTCACAGCAGCACAGGGAATAGGGCCAGTGGGTGGCCAGAGAACCAGCCGACACAGGGACGGCTATGACAACACGCTGACTCCATTTACCAAGTTATCAAAACCCACAATGTCTGCAAACCACAGCCTCTGCCAAGAAAGAATGAGTCATCAGAAGGCACAGGAAGGAGGGACTGGTGGTGGTGGGTGGGATGGGGTAGGCAGCATGGCAGATGAGAAAAGTGAGTATTTGACAACACACTGGTTCAAATCCTGACGTAGCTTTGGGGCCTAAATTCTCAATCTCAGCTTTCCTTTGGCAAATGGGGAATAACAAGAATCACAAGGTTGTGAAACCTCTCTCTCTCTCATAATTTGAAACAGGATCGAACCTGTAGTCAAGATAGGTCTACAATTCACAATCCCCCTGCCTCAGCCTCTTAGGTATTGGGATGGAAGGCTTAATCTCTCCATTCCCAGCCAGAGATCAGCCTGATCCACTTTTGTTTCTTGGTATTGAACAAGGCACACACCTTTAATTCCCACACTCAGGAGAAAGCAAAGGCAGGTGGATCTCTCTGAGTTTAAGACTAGCCTGGTCTACACACCCTGTCTCAAAAAGAGTTGGGGTTGGCATGAAGTCAGAGCATAGGTGGAACTACTCCCACGGCTCCTGAACTCATGAATTTGAGAAAAATGAACGATGTTTAATCAATAAAATCTCATCTCTTCCAGGTGTTCAAAAGAGGCAGAACCTTCTTAGAAAATTCTAGTTTTCAAAATCGAGGACTTCTACCCTCTGACAACTTGAATACGGCACTTATTGTCCCTGGGCGTGGGGTCACACTTCTGCAGTCGCAGAGCTCTCGAGTCCAGTGCTGGAGGCTAGTGAGTTCACAGCCAGTCTGGCCTGCGTAATGAGACTCTGACACAAACGGTTGTCAAGAAAGCCAAGGTGATTTGGGTGCCCAGGCAGAAGAGGGTTTGCCTCTGTTCTTACAGAAGAAGGTGAGAGAAATCTCCCTGGCTACAGACGGAGCCACAGAATGGGAATTCAGGAGATGGAATTGGGAATGTGGCTGTGGAAGGCCACACCAACCCACAGGTACTGGAGGTTACGGACCACTCAGGGGCCGAGGGTTGAGCTTATCTGCTAAGCAGCTAGACCCAGTAGTTTGCAATCTTTAGTCATAGAACTTGGGGTAAGTGTAAGAAAAACCAGGAGGAGGTAGGAATGGAGGGAAGTCAGTTGCCCAAGAGTCATGGGCCACAGATTTCAGAAAAGAATGAGCAGACTTTCAAGTTAAAAAACCAGACTGGAAACTGAGTAGTAGCACATACAGGCTGAATGAACTTGGCTAAACTCCTGAACCATCCTTGCCTTTAGTTTCTTCATCTATAAAATGAAAATAATAGTGCCTTCAATGTGGGGCTTAAATATAAGGACATAACCAAAACCTGTAATATAGTTCTAGAAACTTTGGAAGTTGTGGCCAGTGCTGGGGTGCACTTAAGACTCAGTTTCACCATTCTTCTTGCTATAGACAGATTCAGAAACAGATGGCCAAGAGGATCTGTTCCTAGAGAGAACCATCACACACTCCTTTGTGAGGGATTTCTCATGGCTCTGCCCAGGTCAATCCAAGTCAGGCAGGTGGTATGTTGCTCCTCCTCCTCTTCTTCTCCCTCCTCCTTCTTTGTTTGTTTTGTTTTGTTTTGTTTTGTTTTGTTTTGTTTTGTTTTGTTTCATGACAGGGTTTCTCTGTGTAGCCCTGACTGTTCCTGGAACTCACTCTGCAGACCAGGCTGGCCTTGAACTCAGAGATAATGCCTGCCTCTACTTCCTGAGTGCTGGGATTATAGGAGTGCCTCACCACCACCAGGCTCTGATGCTTCTTCTTAAAGACCCCTCCGTTCTCTTTCTTATAACTAGCCCTCCCGTTCCAGTGCCAGCAGCCTTTACATTCATTTCACTGTTGACTCATTCTTTCATTCTTACTGTCACAATTATTGAGCTCTTGTTTTGTTAGGCACTGTGCCAGCCATTGAAAGTACAGAAAAGCATAAGATATATTTGCCTTCAAGGAAACTGAGGCCCAGTGGAACCAGGCTAATAAACAGACTGTCGTGACAGCAAACAGTAAGTACCTTCACAGAGGGAAGCCCAGAACACTTTGGAATCCCTCAGGCTCCCATGCAAGGGGACTTAAGGAAGGCTTCACAGAGGAGCTGAGTCTTACAGAACTCCCAAACAAGCAGATCTGCACCAAAGTTAACTCACCGCTTCCATTCCTCAGCCCTTAGTTCACAAGAAGCTCATAGAGAGCCAGGTTGTGGTGGAACATGCCTATAATCCCAGCATTCAGGAGACAGACACCGGTGAATATCTGTGAGTTCAAAGCCAGCCTGGTCTACAGAGTTCCAGGACAGCCAAGACTACACAAAAAAACCCTGGCTCAAAAAACCAAAAGAGGGAGAATGATGGGGGGGGGGGGGGTGGAGGGGGAGGAAGAGGAGGAAGAGAAGAAGCAGAAGGAGAAGGAGGAGGAAGAAGCAGCAGCGGCAGCCATGGTCAAGCTCGCCATCAAGTGTACCCTTGCACCCGAGTAGCTACAAGCAGACACTGTAGCACAGTCCTCATGGCCACCCGGAGTGAATACTATCCTCTGATCCAGGCAGGGCGTCCAAGCAGGATGGACTACCTAAAGCCTCCATGTTCAATGCAAAAGATAGGAATAGAAATCTATACCTCACAGAGCAAGGTGGAATCGTTGCCTGTGGGGAAATATAATCACACAAGGCTATTAAATTCATGTTTTTCAGAAATATCTCCTGATCCACAACCAGATACTGTTCAGTAAAGGCAAGGACACTTGCAGTTCCCTCAGTCTAATTACCCAAGTCTTACAGTACCAGAAAAGGCAGCCTATGACAGCCCCTTGCTTGCTGTGATACCATGGATGCCGGAACCCAGAGAAGTCTGGGGAAGGTGACCACTGTGTCAAGGGATACTCAGCAAACCAGGACCAGAGCCTTGTAGCCATCTACACTTCTCCGGTCATCCACATTACTCCACGGGATCAAATAAGCCTAGCTTTTTTTTTTTCTTCCTATGGCTTTCTCCCTGTTCCCAATCACCCAAACCAGAACAAGCCAAGAAGGCAAGAGGATACTTGGTAGGAGCAAGCCACAGAAGCAATCAACCCCTCCTTGTCTCTGTGGCTTGGGGGATACTCTCTCCTTGCCACATGTACCACTAAAAAATGAAGATGACTCTAAGCTAGACCTCTAGGCCACTGATGGAAGTCTGGAGTAGGGGAAAAACCTACAGAACTTGTGTGAGTTCTCTCATGTTATTTCTGGTAGGTTCTTAGATGAATCTTCAATAAAAAAATACAAAGTGAGTCAGGTGTATCCAATCTTTTGACATTGTGACACAGTGTCATCTGCAAAGTTGATGTTCAGAACCACACAGCTGAAAGCCGGGGAGAATTCACAATGTTCTAAGTTTAGGGTACTGTACTGGGATGCACTCATAGCCGTCCTTTGTAGCATGCCCTTTATATAGCCTGTGGCTGAAGATTGGACATACTTGGTAGACCCTCTAAAGAATTTGCCTCCCTCAGGCTGGGCCTGATGGCACATGTCTAGAATCTTAGTGCTTAGGAGGAGGCAGCAGGAAGGTCTGGAGGCTAAGGTCATCCTCAACAGAAAGTTTGAAGTCAGTTTGGACTACATGAGATTGTGTCTCAAAACAAATCCAAGTCAGAACTGTTCTCGCTCTGCAAGGAATCTTCCATTGTTGAGCCACATGTAGTTAATTCTGTTCGGAGTGGAGAGTAGGAACTGAGTGACCTCCTACCAGTTCAGGGTACCTCTGCTAATCCCCAAAGGTTAGTGGATACCCAGAGGAGTTGAGAACAGAGCTGAGCCGGTAGCTGTCGGGAAATGGTCAGCTTGAGTTATTTTAAGAATTTCTGTTCTTATGAGAAGCTATGGTCTGAATGTTTGTTTTCCCCCCCAAAACTTACGTCTAATTTCTAATGTGATAGGCACTTGTAACTGGTACCCTGATTAAAGACAAAGCCTGAGCTGGGGGAGAGGGCTTAGTAGGAGTGTATTTGCCTGGCATGTATGTAGCCCTGGATTCAATCCCCAACACTGAGGGCACTCGTGTGTCCTTCCCACCGTGTGAGGACATAGCAAAAAGGAACCATCTAAGAGTTGGAATGTGTGGTCATCAGACAAATCTCTAAGCAAAGCAACTTCCCAGTGTCTAGAACTCCAAAGAATAAGTTTCTGTTTATAAATTACCCATGCTAGCTGGTCACCATTGCTGTAATACCAGCACTGAGTCAGAAGGACTGAGAGCTAGAGAGCAGCCTGGGATCCACAGCAAGACCCTGCCTCAATAGAAACCAACACCAAACACATAAACAAACTCCACAAGGCGGTTCACAACCATCCTCAATTCCAGTTGAAGGGGATCTGACAACCTCCTCTGATCTTCTTGGGTACTAGGCATGCATATTATGAACATGTAGGTAAGACATTCATACACATAAAACAAAACAAGTAAGACTAATAAACAAATAAATAAATAAATAAGTAAACAAATAAAACCACAAAAATCAAAACAGGAGTGTCTCCAAAAGGCCAGCCAGCCTACATACTCAACATCAATACAACAAAGAAGCCCTATCTCGATCAAGACGAGAGGCAGGGCGGGGCACCAGAGGCTGTCCTCCCACCTCACATGAATACATGCACATACACATCTGCATACATATCATACACACAAAGAGAGAGAACAAGGAAGAACCCCTCTGTGAACTACAAAGAACCTAGAGGGCTTTTAAAACCTCTGGAATAGGGTGTGTGACAGAGGCCAGGTGGCAAATGCTTTCTGTCTGGCATGGGAGCCAGGCAGGGTACTTCCACTGGGCTTCCTTTGATCTTCATTTGAGACTTAATAAGCACTTAGGGCACTACTGACACTCTAATTAGGATTAAAAATTAAACGCAACCCTCATCACATGTTCCTCCCCTACACATCACTTCCTTGGCTCTACTGATCACAGCCATTAAACAAAAACTATTTTTAAATGGCACTAATTTGCTGTAGCCCAAAACAAATGAGAGACAAATACTTTGTTAGAAAAACAAATCATGAACCAAAGTGGAGTTTAAAGGGGGGAGGGGGGCCAACAAAACAATAACTTAATTAACGAGTTCATAGTGAAATCAAAACTGAACATTTTAGATTCCAAAATGGTTGAACCAGAATGAAATTTGAACAGCAAAATATGCTCCCAAGAAAATCAAACTAATTTTGCATGTCATCCAAGGCCTTGACTCAGAAAGATACCCTTGCCTCCTCACCTCTTAGGGCTTCCAAACCAGGAATGGTGGCACATACCTGTAAATCCAGCACTTGGGAGGTGACAACAGGGAAATTGCAAGTTAGAAGCCAGACTAGGCCATATAACAAGACCCTGACTCAAACTTGCAAAGTAGGTAAATCAGTCCATGAAAAGGAATACAAGTCTATCCTCCTTCATTCCACAGATGCATCAAATGTCTCAGATGTGCTACCAACTGCATCAGAGAGAGGAAAAGACAATCCCTTCCCTCCCAAAACACACAGCCCAGCCCAGAATCCTCCTGGGAAACACACACCTCCTGACCAGCTCTATCCTCTTCCAACACTCATCTACCAGGACGACAATCCCAGTGAAATGGGACTTGGCACGCCCAGTCCAACATCAAGGCTACCATAATCAGAGCATGAAACCAGTGATGTAACAAAAAGAACAACAGCCAGGAAACCCAACTGAGCCACAGAGCTCTCTCCATGACAGTGTCTAGCTCAGTTGTTCTCAACCTATGGGTCAAGACCCTTTCAGCAGTCCAACAATTTCTTTCACAGGGGCCACGTAAGACCATTGATAAACACAGATATTTACATTATGACTCATAACAGTAGCAAAATTACAGTTATGAAGTAGCAATGAAAATAATATTATGGTTGGGGGGGGTCTCCATAGCATGGGGAACCGTATTAAAGGGTTGGAGGGTTAGGAAGGTTGAGGACCACTGGTCTAAGTGGTTCTCCTAGACCAGCCACTTAAGCCACTGGAGGATATGTCCTCTGCTTGAATTCCCACCCTGGCTGATGCACACCTGTTTTTTAATGATCTCAGTAGAGGCTGGCCCTTCCAACTCTCTCCACAGGAATCCCAGGAAGTGGGAAAGTGAAATTGTTGCTTGTGGAGGTTAAATGGCCACCCACACGCACTAAAGGGCAAGCTGGAAGCCAGGTCTCCTGTGGAGGACCCAGCAAGATGCCAGTGCTGAAGTAGCCTCTTTGCAAGCTGTGTTTGCTGAGCTGCAGCCGCTGCTGCTTTTCACTTGTCTCTCATATGAACACAACCAGCACAGCCCATCCTTATAGTCTTTGCCTATAAGCTGAAGCCACTATTGTCTCCCATGAGTACAGTCTTCCCAACGTGGACCCTGAAGCCATCTTCACTCGGACTTGTTTTCATTTCAGATGAGGATGCCTTGGGAGGAGGGAGGAGTACAGTCTGGCTATCTGAGTTCCTGTCTAACCTCCCCCTGTCTCCTGCCATCTTGGCTCAGGCCAAGCTCAGGGATGTATGAATGATGTGTATGCCTAGCATTTTTCCCTGGCCTTCTAGCTGGTGCTTGCTGGTGGGCCAGCCTACAGCTAAGTTAACATCTCAAGCAGTCTTCCTACCCTGGTTTCTTCCTTGTTACATCCCTTGCTCTGATTATGTATGGAAAGAAAAAACACAGGGCATGAGGTTTATCCTGTCTTTAGCCATCATCAGACTCATTCTGCAGAAAGGTAGAAAGAAAAACTTTAGGCTGGGTATCTTGATGAAAACCTGTAATCCTCAAGAAATTGAAGCAGAAAGATTTCTGCTGTTCAGAGCCTCACAACAAAAGAAAGGGAAAGAAGAAAGAAAGAAAGAAAGAAAGAAAGAAAGAAAGAAAGAAAGAAAGAAAGAAAGAAAAAAGAAAGAAGAAAAGAAAGAAAGAAAGACAAACAAGCACCTGAGGGATTTCCAGGTTCAGCTGAAGTCCCACCAGATCCATGGTGGCCTCATGGAGATTTCAGGCTACTTTCCATTTCTCCAGCATTAGATCTATGGTGGCCTCATGGGGATTTCAGTCTGCTTTCCATTTCTCCAGGATTAAGGTTACTCAGAGTTTTTTAATGAGGGCCAAGTTTTAGACTTAACCAAAAATTTCATCCTGATTTTACTTGTTTTAAAGCCTCTGGAAGGCAGGGACTCTGTGATATAATTTTGCTAGTTGAAAGATTTTGATTTGCATTATTTTACAATTCCAGAATCAGGCAACATTTCATTCTTTTTAAAAATATTTTATTTTATTTTTTATTTATTTGACTTTATTTTATGCACTTTAGCATGAAGGTGTCAGATCCCTTGGAATGGGCATTAGAGACTGTTGTGAGCGGCCATGTGGGTGCTGGAACTTGAGCCCGGGTCCTTCGGAAAAGCAGACAGTGCTCTTAATCACTGAGCCGTGTCTCCAGCCCTGCAATATTTCATTCTATAAAGTAAAATAAATATTCCACCAACCTGTCTAGAGAAGGTGAGTTTTATGGGTAGAAAAAGGCTGACAAAAGTCAAAGCAAAGAATAATAAAATTTTCAAAGTTATCTTGCTTGCCAGTCAAAGAACAGAAAGCTAGAACAGCAGAAAAATAATTGATCAGTTAAGTTGTTTGCATAAAGATTTGTGCTGGGTAGTTTTATGTCAACTTAGCTAGAATCATCTGAAAAGAGGGAGCCTCAATTAAGAAAATGCCTTTATAAAATCTGGCTGTAGGGTATTATATTAATTAGTGATCAATGATAGGGGGCCCAGCCCATTGTGGGTGGTGCCACCCCTGGGCTGCTGGTCCTGGTTTCTATGGGAAAGCAAGCCATGGGGAGCAAGCCAGTAAGCAGCACCCCTTCACGGCCTCTGTATCAGCTCCTGCCTCCATATTCCTGCCCTGTCTGAGTTCCTGTCCTGACTTCCTTCAATGGTGCACAATGGTATGGAAGTGTAAGCCAAATAAGCCCTTTCTTCTCCAACTTGCTGTTGATCTTGATGTTTCATCATAGCAATAGCAACTCTAGCTAGGACAATATTAAAGTACAGAAAAATGACTTCATTATCTTAGCATTGACATTACCTCTTTTGGTATCATCTCTATGGTTATTTTGTTTTATTTTTGAGGAAAGGTTTGATGTGGCCAGGCTAGCCTTTAATTTAATGTGTAGCAAAGGATGATCTTGAACTCCTGATTCTCCTACCTCTACCCTACCCCCATGCTTGGTATATGGCATGTGCACCATACCCAGTTTTTTTTCCCTTGATTATTTAGACAATCTGAGAGTAATTGAGTCATTGGCAATGTGAAACTTTAGCATGGGTGACTCCATTTTGAGTTTCATCCTGGTCTGTTGTGACCCAATGCAGGAGCTTAGTCCAAAATGGTTTCATTTAACACATATAACTTTGCTTTATGAAAATGCCCGGCTTTGCAGACGCCGCTGTCCCCTGTCATCTATTGCTGCAGCCATGGTCAACCCCACCGTGTTCTTCCACATGGAGGCCAATGGCCAGCCCTTGGGCCGCTTCTCCTTGGAGCTGTTTGCAAACAAAGTTCCAAAGACAGCAGAAAACTTTCGTGCTCTGAGCACTGGAGAGAAGGGATCTGGATATAAGGGTTCCTCCTTTCACAGAATCATTCCAGGATTTATGTGCCAGGGTGGTGACTTCATATACCATAATGGCACTGGTGGCAGGTCCATCTACGGGGAGAAATTTGAGGATGAGAACTTCATCCTGAAGCATACAGGTCCTGGCATCTTGTCCATGGCAAATGCTGGACCAAACACAAATGGTTCCCAGTTTTTTATCTGCACTGCCAAGACTGAGTGGCTGGATGGCAAGCACGTGGTTTTTGGGAAGGTGAAAGATGGCATGAACATTGTGGAAGCCATGGAGCGTTTTGGGTCCAGGAACGGCAAGACCCAGCAAGAAGATCACAATTTCCGACTGTGGACAACTCTAAACTAATTCTTTTGACTTGCAGGCATCTTACCCACCAGACCATTCCTTCTGTAGCTCAGGAGAGCATCCCAATCCCATTTGCTCGAAGTACCCTGTGATCTCTGCTCTCGCTGAAGTTCTTTGGGTTCCATATTTTCCTCATTCCCCTCCAAGTCTAGTTGGATTGCAGAGTTAAGTTTATGATCATGAATAAAAATAAATAAGAAAGAAAATGCCCATTGGTTACGCTGTGCCAGAATTCTCCTTGCTTGCTACTTGTAAGTTCCCCATTCACTCTACACACTGCTCCTACTGACTGTAGGGCAGACAGAGACACATGGACACTGCTTGGGGCCTGTTGTACCCTAGACATAAACCATATCTTCAGCCTTTATCCTCTAATCTTTCTACTTTAGAACCTGTGCTCCTTGTCATCTTGACTGTCCTGCTTCCTCCTGGTCCCTTTCCAGACAGTCTAAAGCTTACTCTTCAAAGTTGTTTGTGTACTTCCAAACAGACTTCTTCCCTGTACTTGGCTACTGTTCTCATCAAAAGCAAATTATTCCTTGGACTTTCCATACAAATATTTTCATGGACTGCCCAACACACAGTACACACTCAGTGAATGTATTTGAAGGTCAACTATAGCATCCTCTGTCGTAACTGTTCATGCTGCGAACACACCTTCCATACCCATGCTGTCTCTGGAACCAGCAGAGACTGAGTAGTAAACATTCAATGTGTGTCTGTTGCACTGCGTAATCAAAAATATTCACTAAAGGAATAAATGTGATGAATGGGTATAGCAAATGAAGGGCTGTCTCAAAGGGTTTCCATATTATATTGCTATATTACTTAGTACAAATGACTAAAAACCCCAGTTTCACATAGCTATCATCTCTATCATGTGTCATTCCCACCTGTAGGAAAAGAAGGATGAGACTGTGTAGGAGATACCACCGGCTCCAGATGCTCAGATCTCTTTTTTGTAGGTTGTTGGGCTTGGTTTCTTTGTGAAATAGGATTTGCATGGTTCTGGCTGACTTTTGTCGTGTAGTCTAGGCTAGCCTTGAATTCATGATCCTCCTGCCTCTGACTTCTGAAGTCTGGGGTGAGGGCAACCCTCACTCTTCAGCTTTCTTCTTTGCCTCTCTTTGCATGTGACCTTTTCCTATGGGTGGGCTTCTTCCACATGACAGGGAGCAAGGCTCCTGACACTTCCAGTGTCTCATGACTCACAATGTTGATAAATTGAACCTTGTTCTCTCTCTTTTTTCATCTTACATCCAAACATCTCAGGGAAGTGAGGCAGCAAAACAGTTCAGCGGGGAAGGGCTCTTGTTGCCAGGCCTGACACCTGAATTCATTCCTGAGATCACATGATGGAGGGAGAAAACGAATCCCTGTAAGTCATCCTCAGACCTCTACGCTTGCCCTGTGGCACACATGTGCACACACACATACATACAAATAAATGTAATTTTTAAAACAATTTTAAAGATCTGGGGGAAGCAGCCTGGTCTACAGAGGGAGTTCCAGGACAGCCAAGGCTATACAGAGACACCCTGTCTCAAAAAACAAACAAACAAATATCTGGAGGAAGAGTGTAACTGGCTAAGTATGGATCATGGGTGGGCAGGGACACTAATGAAATGACAGTTCTCATGTTAACATTGAGAAGAAAGAGCATCTTGAAGCAGCCTGGGGTCTGGAAGATGACTCCGTGGATGAGAGTACTTACTGTGCAATCATGAGGATATGTGTGCCCACCTCAGCACCCATGTAACAGGTCAGGTGTAGTTTTGCATTGATTTGTCACCCCGGCCTACTGGGGACAGGGGATCAATAGGCTTGCCAGCTGCTGGCCTAGCCAAAAGATGTGAGTGCGAGGTTTAAAGAAAGACCCTGCCTTGGAGGAGTTAGGAGTGAGCAAAGATACCAGACACCCTCTTTAGCCTCCGTGTATATGCATAGATATGCACTCTTGTATACCTGTGCCTGTGCAATTCTTTCTCTTACATATACACAAAGACACAAAGAAATAGTAATGAATTGTAGATAGCCTTTTAAAAAGAAGAGCCCAGAGTCTGGGTGTAGGGAGGATGGTTACCACAGATATCCAAAAAAGAGTGACACTATCTGCATTCAAGGGAGATGCAGAGGAATGATGAAGGTCTTGGGTAACCCAAGACTAAGCTCTCAAGAGTCAGAGTCACATTCCGTGAAGCACCCAGGGTGGGAGCACTTGATACGTTCTCTTCAACTGAGGGATGGAGACAGCCTGACTATGAACACTGAGGGCAGCGCCCCACCCCTTGCCCCAGAGAGGCAACTCTACTTTCCCACATCTAGAGGTTATTTTTATGGACAGATTTATTTTTACCCACTCTAGACCTCAAACCTGCAGCTGGAAGAAACCAGACACCAAGGCTTCTAGGTTTCTGGAAAACACAGGCTGCAATGTCCGGGTCAGCTACAGAATCCAGACTGTGGTCTCTCTCCCCTAGAATCACCTGAAAAAGAGAAAGGAGGGTCCTCTTCTCTTAGCCTCAAAGCCCAACCAAAAGATAGCACTACTTCAAGAGAAGGACCTATGGTTCTGGTAGACACTAGCATCCTGGCCTGCCCTCCTGAGGTGGGACAGCAGAGCTGTTATGCCCAGCAACACCACCAACACTGTGCCCACAGCCCTGCAGCCCAGAGGCCTTTAGGAGAGGATCTTGCTTTTAGATCTCACAAGCTAGCCAGCTCTGAGCAGGTATCACCCATGGCCCCCATAGGCCAGGAAGCCAAAGTACATGTCTCCTTTGCTGGATCACACATCTGGTCTAAGCTGTTATTCCCCCAAGACGAGTTTACCCAACAGTTAAGCAAGGCCTCCACCTCTGCCACCACTGAGAACTGGGAAAATGCTTTCATACATTTAAAGAGCCTTTTCAGAAACTGACTTTCTCATGATAAAGATGCAACTGACATTCATTTGGGCACCAAAATGTCAAACTGTTGCAGGGAACCTGACAAGCTATTAATTCTGACTCTGTCTGGCTGAATCCACTCCCTTTTCCTTTCTATGTCTGCCCCCAAAGACTAATGTAGGCTCCTGAAGTTGACATTTTGGTGGGACGTACCACATCTAATGAGGCACCGTCTATCTTCCAGGGAAATGCTTAAGAGTTGGAGAGAGACCAGGGGAGTTGGAGGTGTGGGGGCATACCAGAACAATGTCACCTTTGGTGTCTTCTAAGTGCCTCAGCCGTAAGAACTAAAGTCCCTGGAAGGACTTCTTAGGCAATAATCTTTGGGTTTTGTTTTGTTTTCAGCAGAAAATGACTCTAAAATCTTCCCCTACCTTGCAGCTGGGCAGGTCTTGCAACTGGGCGGGTCTTGCGACCGGCTGGGCGGGGCTAAGGAGAAATAGCACCAGTACAGACAGGGATTTCCTTATTAGACAGGTGGCAGATAATCTCATGGACAGAGAGGAACTCCTGACTTCTGCTGCTCCAAATGTTTCCTTTACTTTTGCTGTTTAACCTCTCCCTAGCTCAGAAATAGGATGTAGATGAGTTACTGAGAAACAGTGGGCTATGTTGGGCGTGGTCACACAGGCATAGGAGCCCAGCAATTAGCCAGTAGCTAGAGGAGGACAGATGCCAGAAGTTGGGAGGGGTTCCTGGTCTTTGTTTCTTCCTGCTCACAGCCTCTTCGTCCTCGGGCAGAAAGGGGCCCGAGAAGCACAGGCATGATGTGAGGTACAAAGTTAGTCTGCTTGTTTGTTGGAAACAGGATATTGTTTGTTTTGTAGATATTGCTGGCCTGGCACTCATTGTGTAGCCCAGGCTGCCTTCAAACTCCCAACATTCCTCCTGCCTCAGCCTTCTGGTCACTGTGATTGCAGGAGCACTCCACCAGACCTGGCGAGGTGTGGGGGCCTTTTTGAAGTTCTGTTAATAGGTTTGAAGCTGTGGTAATCCTCTTCTTCCCAGCATACCGTACGCTATAACCCGTGAGGTTACGTTAGCCTGCCTCTCACAAGAGTATAAATATGAGCGCATATGCCTGCTGAGGTAGGTGTGGGAACGTGCCAGTCAATGAAGACTCGCTGTGGGAGCCAGCTGATGGTGCATGTTTGCACTTGAAAGCCATAAGGTTCCATGCAAAAGCTATGGGTGGCACCGTTGCACAATGCTGGTGGGCGTGTGGCACGGAGGTGTGATTAACAGTTTATAGGCTGTGTCTAAGCGTGTACGGATGTCTCAGTGTACACAATCTAGAATGGAAATGTGTGACAGTATGATACAGGGGGAGAAAAGCACATAGGCTCTGGAATGGATCTGATTTACCCTTGAATCCTGGCTGTCATTAACCAGATGTATAACCTTGGGCAAGTCCCTCAATCATTAATTTCCTCAACCATGAAATGAGGACAGTAATGAGTACCTTTCGAGACTGCCACGAGGGCTAGAAATGATATTGTAGATGCAAAGGTTTGGGTGTGCAACCCACACACGGGCAATCAGCTGTTCTGTGCCCTGTGGAGATCCCTTTGGTTGGGTACACAGGCAAAGAGAGCAAGAAGTGACCTGTGTGTGAAGGCTGAGGAAGCACGTATGTGTGCGCGCACCCTGTGCAATCTCTGCCAGTGAACTCCCAGTTCAGGCCGGGTCAGTAGGGCAAATGCCCACAAACTCCTGAGGTTTCTGGGCCCTGGGTCTAAATCAGTAGGAGACTGAGAGGCCTTGAGGAGCTGCAGGAAGCCAAAAGGCTTGCAGACACTTCCTTTATTTCCCCTCCACACAGCAACGGTTGAAGACCGCTGCCCACATCCACATCCACTCCCACCTCCACCCACGCACACCCCTGCTCTGCTCTCCTGTAAACAAGAAAGAACCAGCGCGGAGGAAAGCCAAGAGGGCAGAGGATTCCCCCTAGACTTCCCCATTCCGCCTTAAGACCGACCTAATAGCATCATCCCGCCGCGCCTTGCACTCGGGCCACCTTAAGAGCTGAGCAATGCTCTGGCCTCCCGCCAAGCCCCACCCCCGCTGGCTCGCGCTCCGCCCCTTTCTCCTCCGGCTCTGCTAGGGGAGAGCTGGGGAGCCCCAGTCTGGCTGGAGTTGGCTGGAGCTGTTGCCATGACAAGCATTTTCTTAAGACAGCTCTGCCGTTGAGACCGTCTTAGGCTGGGGGTGGGGTGGGGGCACGAACTTCCTGGAGGAGCATCCCTCTGAAGACAGCGAGGTCTGACACCCGCCCAGCTCGCTGCACCCATTTTCTTCCAGGAAGGTCCTCCGCAGTGGAAGGGCTGGGGAAAAAGACCCGGTCCTTTCCCCCAGCTGTGGCAGAAAGGCCAGAGCGCGAAGCCAGCTTCGCTAGGTGGTTGCCACACTGGGGAGTGAAGCGGGTGGTCACCCACCCTACTCGGTCCGTGGAAACGCGGAGGGAGAGTGCAGCTCCGAGACACCTGGATCTTTGCTAGAAAGAGAGGTAGGCTTGCAGAGAATGAACTGACTCGGGGTTTGCAAACTTTGTTTCTTTCTTTCATCTCCATGGCTTCTCGAAGTACCCCAATTTCCTCATGCTAGCAGATTCTGGGAGGGGTGGAGTGGCGGAATGGAGAGGTGGGGGGAGCGGAGAAAAGGAGAATGATTTCTTCAACACTATATTTCTTCCCTGGGTTCTGAAGAATCATATAATCAAACAAGTGATTTCTTTGCGTTTTCCTCTGGATCATGGGATGGGTGGAGAAATGGAGGGACTGACTGTCTTTTTCGCACCCAAATTAAGCTCTTGGAAAAAAAGTATTTATTCCAACCGACCCCCCATCCGCTCCTGCCCTCCCCCTCCCCCTTGGCTTGGGAACCAGTCGCAGAATGGAAAACTGTTGCGGGGGGGGGGGGGGGAGAAAAATATTTTCCGCGTCTGTTCCCTTTCTCGAAAGCCCCAAAGAGAGATGGGAAAAATAAAGCCAAATAAATCTTCAGCGTGAAGGAAGGCCGTAGGACCAAGAGGGGGCACGTTGGGGGCATCAGGTGGAGATAGGCTAGAAGTTGGAGGGTGAAAACCAGGAGTGCACAAATTGAATTTCTTTGGCTTTGCATAGAAACCTCAGCAGTTTCTCTCTGAGGCTTACAAAACATCCTCAGACTTTGACGTCTATAATTAGCTGTGGAAAAAGCTGGGAGTTCCCTCGCACTGCTGTTGTTTGAGTGAGTGTAAGCGTCCAGAACCAACTGTATGAGTGTCTCTGAGGGCACCGCCCCACGTATCTATGCTTCTATAGGGAATAAAAGAGAAGGGACCCGAAAAGTTTTCAGTTTCAAGTCCCAGGCTGTGGGTCGGGCGGGCTTGGGCCTCTGGCACCTTAAGAGGGTCCTTGAACAGATCGCTTAAGAGATAAACATTAAGGCTGGGATTTCCCCCCCCCCCCCAACACATGTACCCTTTTCTCTATCCTGGTCTTGGACCTGGGTACTGCCTGGCATCTTTCCCTGAGATGAGTTGAACCTTACATTCGTGTTCTCTTCAGGAAGAATGCCTACTAGCTTCTTTCCAGCTAGGTGGGAGAGATGGGGGAGGGGCTCACAAATCCCGGGAGCAAAGCCGCCTCCTTCCTGGGCACTCCTGCAGGACTCACAATCCGCACCTGACCCCATCAGGTTGGGTGGGTGATTGTGGTGGTGTCATATGAAGTATCAGATGATACCAAGAGAGGAACGAAGTAGAGAAGGAGGGAAAACGAATTCCCATTCTGCAAGCCATGTCCTCCTCCAGTTGGGGTGTGTGTCAGGGAGCTTTCAGATGCACCTGCTCTATGCTTGACACCCCACACACCCACATGGACTCCCTATGTTCCTGGCTCTTCCTGTCTAGAGACCCTTTCCTGTACTCCCCCCCCCCCCTTTGCTCTAGGTTCTCTTTATCAAGACCGGGGTTGTTCCAGGCTAGGATCAGGATGGAAAGGGGCCCAGGAGGGAGGAGAATTTCAGAAGAGGACCCTATGATTTAGGCAGGCTAGTTAAATTACCTTCTGGGGCTATGAGAAAAGCTTTGCTGAGATCCTGGGAAAAAGACAGAGGCTAGGCTAGTTTAAAAGGTTTAAGAGCCACAAGAGCAAGCTTTCATTTGGGGTGTTTGGCAATGGCTCATACTGTCCCCCTCAGTCACTCTACCCTACCTGTATTCTAAGAGATCCCAAGAAGAATTGGTGCCCTTGTTTTATAGGAAGGGGAGGGGAGAATCCCAGGGGCAGATGCTGGTAGACAAGGATGGCTGCTGTGTAAGTGCCTGCTAAAGCGCACTAGGGCGCCTGCTCTGCTCTTGCGTCCTGGGTCTTGGACAGTGGGGGCGGAGAGGGTCAGATGTGGAACTGCTTTTCAGCCCTGCTGTGAGACCCAAAGGGCTGGGAATACTGCAGCAGGATCTAGGCCCCCTCCCCTCAGCTGCCTTGGTGACCCGCCCTACTGTCAGCCTCAAAGCAGCCTGGCTCCACCCTCCTGGCTGGCTCTGCCCTAGTCTGAGTACTCAGAGGAGAAAGGGCTTAGAATGAGTAAAGGCTTCTTGCCCGCCAGTCTCTGCCGGTGCCTCAGACCCTTCCCCTTCTATTTTCCATCTCCGTGTCCCTGGATCCAAGGTCAAGTCGAAGGAGCTTAGCTTGACTCACCGGTCACATTCTCAGCTTTTAGCACAGTGCTGGGGATGTATAGAGGGACCCAGTCAACACAATGAGAAGAAAGGGGCAGCTTATTTAAACAAACAAATAAATAAAGCATCTGGGGGGTGTATCTGGAGGTCAGCGGACAACTTTTCTCCTTCTACCATGTGGGTCTATGGGACCCAAACTTGGGTATTCAAAGGTTTCAAGGCAGGAGACCTTATCCATCTTGCTAGTCCCAAGGGGGGGAGTGTTAATACCTGGGGATCAATGAATGAGGAGGAGCAGGAAGGGGGCCCCTAGCCTGCCCTCTGCTCTATGGCTTCTCCTTGCTCTGGGGATCCTGCTCACCACAGAAATGGTGGGAAGGAGTGGCTGAGTCAGATTTGTCACATTGCTGTGGTCTTTGATGGAAGAGAATCAAAATGAGGACACTAAGTGAAGGGGCCCAACTAGAATAGTCAGCATCTGTCCAAGGCGAGGTGCTGCAAGAAGGAAGGGGCTGCAAGAGTGAAGGCCACTGAGCAGGGATGGCAGGGAGCCTCGTGTCCCACTCTCACTTTCTGTAAGACCTGGAGAAGAAGGGGCACCGCCACTGCCTGTCAGCCTGAGACTGCCACCTGAGACTCTTCTTAGTACCGATGGTCCTTTGCTCTCTATTCAGTGCTCTGGGGTTCACAGCCCACATTGAAATCTACTAAGCTTCGGACACAAGTGAGGGATATGTTTATTTGTGGCACCTAGGATCCTACGAAGCATACTTGATGCTACCTTACAAGTAAATGGCTGACCCTGGGCCTGCCCTTTCCTGAAGGCCATCTGTGTTCGTTTCCTTCAAGTGACTCCTGGACATAGTGCCCACTGAGCCCATTGCCTGCTCCTTGGAGGGCTAGGACTCCTTGCATAGGGAGAGAAGTAGAGGTGAGGAGCATAGGGTGGGGCAGGCACCCTCTAGTTGCAATCCAACCCGGCTAACAGCATTTCTCCACTTTTCTCTCTCTCTAGAAAATAGATTATATACTCATTGCTTTAAGTTGGCACAGACTCATACATATTTATAGGTGCCATGTTTTCTTATACATACATACTATATAATGTTCAATTCAGATCTTGAATATTTATCATTTCCTCGTGGCTAAAAAACAAAAAACAATTCAAAGGTGTTTTCTTGCAGGTTGTTTGAAGGGAGCAGCATGCTATCATTTTCTCCAGGCATATCATTTGATAGAACAAGAGAACTTATTACTTCTCTCTAACTCCAGCTAGGTGGTGTCCATCATCTCGTCTTCATCCCTCCTCCACAGCTCTGTAAAATCAGCCTTTCCAGATTCCGCACCAGGCCACCTGTATCTGTCTTGCGGTGCCGGGCCGGTTTTGGCTAACACGGCGGGCTCCAGTTCCTTGCGTGTTGTTGCAAATGATGGGCTGCCGTTCTTTTCATGGCTGAACACTGTAGTGTGGAAGCGCCTCCCGTTCTTGACCAGAAAATGGTGAAGAAAATACAAGTCTGGGTTGTTTTGATCTCTTTTCTATTTTCAATAGTGCTGCAATAGACATAGCCAGCAGATGTCTCTCCATGTTGATTTCATTTCCTTTGCATATATACCCAGTGGTGGGATTGCTGGATCAGATGGCAGTTCTGTGTTTAATTCTGTGTGTATGGTGCTGGGAATCAAACCTAGAGCCTCTTGCATGCCAAGCAAGGGCTCGGTTACTGAGCTACACTTCATCTCTATTTTTACTGGTTTTGAGGAACCTGCATGATGTTTTCCATAATGACTATAGCGTTTCCCCTTTCTGTAGGTCCTACCAGTGTCTGTACCCTGGGGCTAGAGTCCAAGAGAGCTCTGTGGAATGCTTCATACTCTGTTTCCTCTCTCAGCATCTCTTTGTCTCCTCTTTTCCTATGATGAGCCGCTCTTGTTCCACTGACTTATTTCCTTTGCACATGTTCAAACAGAAATAACAAGGACTCTCTTCTGTGCCCCCCTTAAGCTGCTTCAGCCCACATAAACTTGGGTTGAAGAGAGAACTCAGGAAGGGCTTAGTTAGAGTTAGAGCCAATGTCTTTTGTTCAGAGAAGTGCTGTGGGTCAGCAAGGACAGAAGAGAACTGAAAGGAGAAAAGGGGATGAGAACCAACCAAGGATTGGGTCCCTCCCTCTCTCCTGTTGCTCGGCTCACTCTGCCTTCTCGCAGGCTGAAGTGTCAGTCTCAGCCCTTTTCTCCTGGTTTACCAAATTTCATACACAAATCTCAACAGTTTGGGAAAATTAACTGGAATGAATCAAGGAGGCCAGCCTCTTCCTGCCTACCATCACTTAGGGTGGGCACTGGGGCCAAGGGTGCGCTTACTGCTAGACACTTCTGGGACTCTATCTGGCGTTAAAGTGCTTCAGCTCAGAGTGCTCACAGTGAGGTCTGGCTAGTTTGTAGCATCAGTGTCAGGGGTTCAAAGTAGTATAAATCCTAGAATAGATGCTTGCAGTATCTGACAGGCTACATGCCCATTCACACAGCAGCCCAAGTCTTTATCCCAAAGATGCATATCCACAAGTAAGGGAACATGTGTGACAAGGTGAGTCAAGGTGCATCTGGAATAGAAACCTCTGGAAACCATCCTACTGCTCGTTCTTAAGAGCATAGCTAAAGCTGGTGGGCTGGTGTGTAACTGTCATCCCAGCGATGGCAAGCTTAAGGCAGGAGTAGTGCTGTGAGTTAGAGGCCAGCCTGGGGAACGTAGGCAAACCTTGTCTCAAAACATGAGAAAGGTGTGTGTGTGTGTGTGTACACACTCTTTGAGTGTGCTTTTCCAGACACTTGATGAAAATACTTACATATTTCAACAATTAAATTAGATCCAAGAAAACCCTAAATCTGACTACAACAGAAACACTGACTAATGGAGTAACAGTTTAACTACAAAGAATTAATTTAAGCAAAAATTTTAAGATTTTGTTTTATTTTAGTTTTTTTGAGACAAGGTTATCAGGCTGGCCTTAATCTGATAGTGATCCTTCTGCCTCATCCTCCCGAGTGCTGGAATTACAGGCATGTGCTCCTTCAAATATTCTTCAGTCTTACTGCTCTATATTTTTGGTAGAATATCTAGTCTAAAAATCAAGAGAAGGTTTGTACTGTGCTTCATAGGTGCTATTCACAGCATTGTTGTCCTGTGTAGAACACTGTTCTATTTGTCATAGGGCAGATGAGAAGGGAATTTATGCTTGGAGCATAGTTGTCTAAAGGGGTCTGAGTATGGCAAGAGACAGAGAAGAACATGGGTGGAGAGGGGGAAGAAGCCCAGGATTCTTTGCTTCTTTATCTGTTTTGTTGGTCTGTCCACCAAAAGCATTTAGAAGCAAAGCTACATCCAGCACCTAGATTCTCAGTTTTTTATTTTTATTTCCCACATGTGTGTGTATAAGATGTGTGTGGAGAAGGTACATGCCTGAAGGGGTAGTCAGAGAACAGTTTTGTATAATCCAGGATGGGATCCAACTTGCCAACCTTGCATGCCAAGCACCCTTACCTTCTGAGCCATCTCGTCAGCCCCGGGCTGTTTATTTCTAGGTACCACTTCTCCTTTTAGAAGCCAATGTCACTTGACTGTTATCAGGTCTAAGATTGGACAAGGACGGTAAACTATTGTTATGCCAGGAAGCCAGAGCGTGCTCATATCAAAGAACACAGGAGCTGCGTACAGGGACTTCCCGATGGATGTGAGATACTGAGAAACAGAAGAGAGAATGAGCCATGGAATAAAGAGGACTTCCGTGAGTTTTAACAGCTGAAGGGGCAGGGAAGAGTAGGGACAACTTCACAGAAATGCCCATTAGCCAGATGCAGATGCAGAAGTGATGGAACTCTTTACATTTCAACTTAGGTGTCCCTGGTGGCTGCCTGGGACACTGAGGCAGGAGGATCACAAGTTAAAGGCCTGCCTGGTAGCTTAGAAAGGCCTCGTCTCCAAGTAAAAATGTAAAAATTTCTTGGAACTTAGCCTAATGGTAGAGCACTTGCCTAGTATATCTCAGGCCCTGGTTCAACTCCTTATGCCACAATAAATAAATGTATTTAAGTAAGCTCATTTATTTACCTGGGAATGATGGCAGATGCCTGTAGGTTACCTGGGATGCTAGAAGGTGGTGTCTTAGTTAGGGTTTCTATTGCTGTGAAGAGACACCATGACCATGGCAACTCTTCTAAAGAAAAACATATATTTGGGGCTGGCTTACAGTTTTAGAGGTTTAGTTTCATTATCGTCATGGTAGAAGCGTGGCATGCAGGCAGATATGGTGCTAAAGAAGGAGCTGAGAGTTCTACATCTGGATCTACAGGCAGCAGGGAGAGAGCCATACTGGGCCTGGCTTAAGCATCTGAGACCTCAAAGCTCATCGCACATGGACACTTTTTTCCAACAAGGCCCTACCTCCTGATAGTGCCAAGCCCTGGTGGCCAAGCAGTCAAACACATTCTTCTATAGGGGCCATTCCAACCAGACCATCGCAGGTGGTGAGTTCATGGCCAGTCTGGACAATATAGGGAGGTTCCAACCCAAAAGTAGTGTTTAAGATTGATTTTTTTTTTTTTTTTTTTTTTTTTTTTTTTTTTGAGATAAGGTTTCACTTTGTATCCCTAGCTAGTTTAAAGCCTGCTATGTAGACCTCAGGCTCACAGAGATTGACCTGTCTCCGCTTCCTGAGTGCTGGGATTAAAAGTATATGCCACCATGCCTGCCCTTAAGTTTGATTTTTAACTAAAAAGTAATTATATATGGAAACAATGTGGTATCTTGATATATAATATGGAATGAGTGCGTTAAGATGACTGACACGTCCAGGACCACATATGTATCTTTTCAATGTTGTGGTATGAGCACTTAAAGTCTCATCTCTTAGCAGTTTTGAAATACACTTTATAATTAACTGTAGTCTCCACAGCAGACAACAGATCACAAGGACTTATTCCTTCTAACTGAAACTTTGTATCTTGTGGCCAGTAGTTCCCAACCTGCCCTCTCCTTCAGAATTTTCCCCGACAATAAGCTGATTCAGGCTAGGCTCATTAATAGATGATAAAATTATTAAGCAGGGAGGGGCAAGCACTGTGAGATAAAAAGTTGGTCCCAGCATGCATTGCAGAATGACTGGCTTAACAGAAATTGCTTTTTCACATTTCTGAAAGTCTAAGATCAGACATCAGCAAAACTGGAGTCATTTGAGGGCCGCTTCCTGATTAGGCCATTTTCTCCTTGTATCCTCAGGAGAGGGGTGGGAAAGAGATGATGAAGCTCCTGTGGCTCTTAAGAAGAAACGAACCCTATTCACCAGGCTCCTTCCCTCCTGATCATCTCATGCTATCACTTTTGATGATTTAGCTTCCGTGAATTGGGGGTGGGATAGCTGTGGGGCGGGGCGGGGGACACAGAAACATTCAGTCCATAGCACCTCACAGATTGCTCTTCACCTGATGGGCAGGGTGCGGGGAGGGGATCTGTCTTCAGCAGGACCATGCCCTTGTCACCTTAATAAGTGACCAAGACTTCTCAGCAGTGGGAACCCCTCTCCTGCTAGACAGGAAAGCTTCCCTAAGCCTTTCAATAGGAAATTCAACCCATCTGTCATCTAGTCAAACTTGTTAGCCAGATCTAGTTTCAAAGAGATGACAGAGACATCTAAATGGGAGGAGATGCTAAACAGCAGCCAAGACTCTTGAGAGAGGAGGAGGAGAGAAGAAGGAAGGAAGGAAGGAAGGAAGGAAGGAAGGAAGGAAGGAAGGAAGGAAGGAAGGAAGGAAGGAAGG
>NW_026596443.1:1982248-2029046 GCF_907164565.1 Psammomys obesus | reverse complement strand
AGGAAGGAAGGAAGGAAGGAAGGAAGGAAGGAAGGAAGGAAGGAAGGGAGAGAGGAAAGGAGAGAGGGAGGGAAGGAGGGAGGGAGGGAGAGAGGAAGGGAGGGAGGGAGGGAAGGAGGGAGGGAGGGAGGGCTAACATGATGGCCTGGCAGTAAATAGTCTCTACCACCAAATAGGTGGGAGGAGAGAACCACTCCTTACCGTTGTCCTGCCTTCCACATGTGCACAGCCAACACAAAATCAGTAAATGAAAATACATTGTAGCTGCAGGCTAAAAGGCTGAAGGTGGATTAAAAGAAACAAAAGAAAAGGTGGAGATGGGATTAACTGGGTAAGAGTGCTTGCTGCTCCCTGATCCTGTAAAGGGCCCAAGTTCAGTTCCTAACACCCACATCCGAGGGCTGAAGGCCTCCTTGAATATCAGCTCCAGGGTGTGAAATGCTTCCTAGCTTCTGAGGGGATGCATATTCATGTGGCACTCATAAATGCACACAGGTACACACACATACACATAAATTTAAAAAAATAAATCTTTTAAAATAAGGAAATGAGAGACATGAAAGAGAACAGTCATGTCATATACAATGTATGAATTTTAAGTATTTAGTATGTATGTGTGTGCTCTCAAGTGTGCACCCTTGGCACGTGTGTGGAGGTCAGAGGACAAGTTGAGGAAGTTATCTCTCTCCTTATACCATGTGGGTACCAGGGCTCAGACTCAGGTGCTGAGGCTTGGTGACAAGTGCCCTTACACACTGAGCCATCTCGCTGGCCCAATGTATACATTTTTTTCTTATTAATTTTTTTTCTTTATTCACTTTAAGTGGATGGATGTTTTGCCTTGCATGTATGTCTGTTCATCACATGTGTACCTGGTCCCTGTGAAGGTCAGAAAAGGGTATCAGATCCCTTAGAACAGGAGTACAGCCAGCTGTGAGCCACTGTGTGGGTGTTAGGAATCGAACTTAGGTCATCTGCAAGAGCAGCCAGTGCTCTTAACCACTGAGCCATGTTTCCAGCCCCAATATATACATTTTAATTGCATGAGGAGGGAGGTTATATTTCCAAAGACATCCTGGGACAGTTGGGAATATTTTGGTCTAGATATTAGGTAATATGCAATTACTATTACATTTTTATGTAAAATTGGTAATATGGTTTTATGCCGTAATATCCTTTTCATGAAAAATATTTAAGGCAAAGTGATTGTAAGATTATTTTCAAATGGTTCAGCAAAAATGTGTGCATGCATGGGTGCACAAACTCCAAAGGAGAAGGTGATGGTGACTGCGGTCTGCTGAGGATGAGACCCCTTCCTTAGTCTGCACAGAGCCCTTACCAACCCCAGTGCTATAAGAAAACAAGACAGAAACAACTGGGGTTTTTTTTTTGTTTTTTTTTTTTTTCATTTTTTGTTTGTTTGCTTTTGTCTTCGTCTTCTCCTCCTTCTGCATTTGATAAATGGTTTGAAAAAGTTAACAGTCTAAGAAAGGGAGAGATCTAAATAGCAGAAAGGGACTCTGGATTCCTAGACTCCTTCCCCATCTTCTCTAAGCACACAGAGGGGTCTTCCCACACAATTACTTCTCTTAGGCCCTCCCTCTCACTTCTGTGTCCAGTGAGTGGGCTAGTGGGTTGAGGATGCACAGGAGGCGTGATGACACTGTGCCCTGGCCTACAGGAAGCCTCGGGATCTAGGTGCTTCACCACTTGAGGAGGGGCCCACGTTGTAAGAATATCCCAGGAAGAATAGGCCACAGCCCCAAAGTTGTCGCTGACATTCTGACTCCCTCACAACCTCTCATATGGTGATTCTGAGGGACCTGCTGCCTGCTCACAGCCTTGGTGGCTGGCCTAAGCAAGGCCTTCCAGATGCTCCCTTGCTGGGGACAGTATACCCCAAATCACAGTGTGGCCACTCCTGCTTTCCAAGCCTGGCCCTGGCTCTGGAGAGAGATCCAGTTTCAGGGATTGCTTGTCTTTCTCTTCCTGGGATACCTCCCCCCATCCCCCAAACCTCCTGCCTCCCCTGGCTAGGCCCAATGCAATTTAGGACTCTTTTCATATAGGAAAGGACTATTGATCCTGCTGTCAGTTCCTCTTCTGTGTTCTCAGAAAAACACAGAGAGAGAAGAAGCCAGGACAGACAGGGAGGGGTTTGTTCTAGGAGCCACTGGGCCTGCCATAAGAGCACAGTATTAAGAATCAGAGGCCTGGTGACCTCATGTTGTCTGTATGACCTTGACTGAGGCAACCATCTCTCTGAGCCTTCATCCCCCTCACTGTACCAACTGTACATGAAACCAAGTATAGACAGACACTCAGAATCTAGATGCTCAGTCACTGCTCTGTTGCTGTGAAGAGACACCATGACCAAGGCAACTCTTGTAAAAGAAAGCATTTAATTGGGAGCTTTCTTATAGTTTCAAAGCCTTATTCCATTACCATCATGCCAGGGAGCATGGTGACATGCATGATGCTAGTCAGCAACTGAGTGTGCTACATCCTGATCCTCAGGCCAAGAGAGACAGGGAACCTCAAAGCCCCCAGTGACACAATTCCTCTAACAAGGTCACACTTCCTAATTCTTCTAATTCTATCCAAGAGTTCCACTCCCTGGTGACTAAGCCTTCAAATATATGAGCCTATGGGAGACATTCTCATTCAAACCACCACACCCAGCCATGACTGCACTGTGTCTACCCCTAACGCTGACTA
Organism: Psammomys obesus; assembly: GCF_907164565.1. Classification (NCBI taxonomy): domain Eukaryota; kingdom Metazoa; phylum Chordata; class Mammalia; order Rodentia; family Muridae; genus Psammomys; species Psammomys obesus. Next base: position 2,026,328 of record NW_026596443.1, on the reverse strand, counting down.
GAGGTAGAGAAATCCAAGTCTGCAGGCACTTACTGTCTTCTAGGGGCCACAAATCTCAAGAAACCCGTCAGACTGAACCATAGGAAGTTACCAGTGTGCGAACACTCTGCTCTATAAAAGGTAGTTTCCTATGGTTCAGCCTAAGTATTAGTGTTGAATGTTGGAAATCAGACTAACTATACGTTAGTCTGTGGGCTAGTGGGGTTGGCAAAAACTGGGTAAGCTGACACTTGCTAGACCAGCTTGCCCTCCCTCTCAGTACAGATTTTTGGCCCTGGAGGTGGTACACCTTTTGGCCAAGTCTTTGTCCAAACTTCCACTGAAATTTTTGCATTAACCTTCCTGGAAATGGCCAAAACAGCTGCCCATGGGGAGAAGAAATTGCCATCCTTTGTCACAAGACTGTCCTTGTGTCCCTAGTACCTGGCTTGACTCTTGAAGATGGAACAAAGTTCAAAGAAACAGAAACAAACTACTCTTCTCCCTTGCCTGTGGCAGAAAGGACACACACTTACAGGGGCCCCAGCTGGCTGGGATTTACTATGCAGCCCAGATTAACCTAGAACTCACAGCTATCCTCCTGCCTCTGCCTCCCACACGCTAGGATTACAGGTGTGTGTGCCACCATGCCTGAATAATTATTTATTTTGTGGGAGCAAGGATTGCAGCTAGAGCTGCAGGAAGCATGCTACCAGTGAGATATACACCCCCTGCCCATCTTTTACCCTGAGACAGGCTCTCACTAACTTGGCCAAATTGTGCTGTAGCCCAGGCTAGCTTTAGACTTTCAAACCTGCTGCCTAAGCCTAGAAAGTAGCTGGTATCATGGGCCTGTGCCACCAGACCTGAATCAACTGAAAATAATTCTTGGGGGAGGCAGTTGCCAGACAGGCTCTGAGGGGACGGAAAGGGCAGGTAGGAGCAGGGCAGAGGGAGGCAGGGAGTAGCCTGAGGAAGGTCTGTGTGGCTGCATCCTGGCTGCAGACTCTGAGAGCTGGAGAGTCCGATGCTTCAGCAGGTGAGGGAGGCTGTCTGCGCCCACCCACTGGCATGCCTCCAGCCTTGCCTGAGCCAGCACCGGTGTCACAGGCAGGATGGCATCTGGCCTCAACAGCGGCTGCTGTCTACCTTCTCCCCTGCTACCAGGGACCATTAGGATGATTCTGATGCTTCCTCCCTGCTGTCTTACCACAGCCTTCTCTGTGGGGAGCACTCGTAGGACAGCTGTTAGGATGCGAGGACAGACACAGCTGGCACCCACACTTCCTGGAGCTGGCTGACCTTGTACAGGGGGGGTGGCTTGGGGCTGAGATATAGCTTGGTTTGTTGAGGCAGAGCCTGCGAGGTGGATGGAGCTGGGAAATAGTGCATTTTTCTTCTTTGTCAAAGGAGAAAAACAGAAACCCATACACTTACCCAAGGACACCTGGCTCATCTGAGGCAAAGCCAGGGCCCAGTTCTTTCCCTCCAAGCCTGCCACTGAGTGCTCAACCCCCATCATGTCATCACTGGGTGACACTGTTCATCCCTGAACATCCCTGGCCTCAGGCTCTCTCCTTGTGTAACAGAAAGAACCATTCCTGTACGTTAGAGGATGATGTGCCTTGCCACGAGGTCATGCGCTAGGAGTACTTTGAAAGAAAGATGCTAGCAACCATGAGGCCGCTGTGCTATTGATAGTCAGGGTCATTAGCACTAGAGAAAAGGCAGAGAGGTGCTCTTGGGAGCACCGCCCTTGTCCACACAGGGGCTAAGGGAGCCAGGTTTCTTCTTCCCTGCTCTGTATATGGTGGGGCCTTGAGCTGGAAGAGGCAGGACCATTGCCTGGGTATCCCTGTGCCTGCCTTTTCCTTGGTACAGACACCCTGAAAGATCAGAGGAAGTACAGAGAGGAAGCTATGAAATCTCTGCCTCTTCCAGGATACCTGACTAAGCCAGATTAGCCTGTGGCTTCTGATTTGGGGGTCTAAGAGCCAACAAGCAGGGTCACTATAATATGAAAATGTATGCTGGTTTTTAGATAGAACTGACCTGTCACTCATTTGCTTCTGCGTGTATTCAGTCATTGAACAAACAGGAAGTGAGTACAAGCCATAGGCTGGCTACTGTGTTGGGGGTGGGAAAGTGGTATCCCAGGTGACAGGGAGGGCCCAGAGTGGCTGAGGGACTCGCAGAAAGCCTTAACTGTGGCAGTGTTCCAGGGGATTTGCCTTTGTTGCTCTAGAAGGGACTTCTAGAAGGTAAAGAACCTCTGAGAGACACCACTGCTGGCAGCCCTTGCAGTTGCCAATGGGCTGTGGCTTTAGTAGGGCTTGTGTAGGGCTTGCTCTTGTCTCTTGATAAAAGAAGCTGCACTGGAGCATGGTAGGATGTGAGAACTGGCTGTTTGTCCAGTCTGGTGGACTCAGTCCCTGGTGGCATCTCAGCCTTGCCTGATGCCTGTGTGCATCCCAAACCCCCTGCTTAGATGAAGGCAAAGATGCTATATCCCCGGGATACCCAGAAAGGATCCAAATGGTACCTAGGAATACAACAACAGACTTACGGGAAACCCTGTTTCTTCTCTAGCCCTTCCTACACACTTCAGTCCCTCTGCCCCCTTTGCGGAGGCAGCAGGCTCAGCTTCAGAGGGTGCACACTGTACACAAGCTTACTGGGCCTCTAGAAAACATAATATGCCACCTTTCCTTGTGCACCCACCTTCCCTTGTACACCACATAGTATTGTGACAGCCAAACTAGGTATGATGAAGATCATTGTGCAAATGGGAGCATGCCAGGTATCTGTAAGGCTTACTGTACTTGCTCCCCCGTCTCCACACTTCACTCCCTTCTCTCTACTGTCCAGCTCTCTGCCCTGACCCTCCCTGGCCCACCTCCTCTCCCCTTGCCCAGACAAAACCTAAAGCAACATCTGTTGCATCTTAACACCAGCAATGGGTACAATAATCCAAGCTAATGTATTAACTGTGTGTTCAGTATGTGACTTAGACCATCTCATTCAACATTTCCCATCTTACAAAGAGATCAATGTTGAGTCTTCAGTTTACAGATTAATGGAGATATTTCTAAAATAAAAGGCTGAGAAGCGACCTGAGTCTAATGTATTTATGGGCTTCCTTTTTCTTTGGCTGAGTGACTGAATGGTTGACAAGAGCTTGGAAAAACTCGACAGCATCTATTGAATGTCAACTAAGCGCCAACTGCTTTCAAATTATGTCACAACAACCACCTTCTGAGACAGGTATAGGATTTGGCCTACAGCATCTGGTTGTGGGAACAGAAACTCACTCAAAAGAGCAGGAGGAAAAAGAATAGATAGGGCATTTTATTAAAAGGTTATGGGGAAACATTGCAGAACTTGGGTATGGGAGGGTAACCCTGGCTGGGCCGGGGCTTCTCCCTTGGCCTTGGAGTACTCCTTTCACAGCAGGAGCAGCTCCCTCCTCCCTTGTTCACATGCACAAAGCTTAAGCAACAGGCTCAGCCCAGCTCTCTAAATAAATTAGCTCAGGCTCTCATTCCAAATGCCAAAAGATGCTGGTTCCTGCTGCGCTCTGATGTCTTCCCATTATCTGTGGCCTTCTGGAGGGTGTGGGGCCCAGTCAGACATGGCTACCCAGTCCTGTCTTATCCAGAGGCCATCTGGCTGGCTAACGTTGGGGCTGATCTTCGGTTTGGGCCTGTCTGACATAAACCTGTGCCCTTTCTACTTGGGGGCTGAACCTAGTTATTTGAGTCTGATTTTCCTGGAGTATTTGTTTTCTTTCCCCATGTTCTCTGATACTGGAGATTGAATCCAGGTTCTTACCCACTCTAGGCAAGAGCTGCATCTCACTGAGCTGCATCCTTAGTCCCAATTCTCCTAGGGTGTATGTCCCATTAGAACAAAGATCTTAGCCATTTTTGTTCAGTAACATCTTCCAAGCATGTAGTAAGTACTCAATAAAAGACTGCTACAGGACTACAGCATAGCTCTGTGATAGGACGCTAGCCTCACGAGAGCCTAGGTTTCTAACTACAACATGTCAAAAACAAAACAAAAATACCTGTATAGCTTTCACTTGGGAATCTTTTGACCTCTGAACTCCCCAAGGTCAGAAGAAAAGGGATTGTTTTCTAAGCCTTGGAGAATGGACCCTGAAAGAAGCGGAGCAGTTCTGTGGGGTGCTTCTGGCCCTAACTTTTATGGGGGAAATGTTAGAAGCCATGTCTTAATGTGGGAAAGTGTGCCTTAGATCTGTTTCTTATTTTATGTGTCTGACCTAGGATGTTATCTATATGAGGAAAGCCTGAGAAGGGAGATTTCCCCTAACACTGGAAAATCTGTGTAATAGGACTAGGATTAGGACAGAGAGGTCCTATATGGAGATGGAAAGAATGCTAATTTTTACTGGGTTTTCAGCCCAATGGCCAGGATTGATCAAATCTTTAATTCCTTTTAATGCTTTTCTCTACAAAAGTTTCCTGTGTCCCAGATCACCCGGCTGTATTGATCCCAGTAGATGATTGCTACACGAGAGCACAAGTTTAGGGAGTCAGGTGGCACTGGGTTCACGTTTGTCTGGCCGTGTGCAAATGAATGAATGGCCCATTGTAGGTGCACCACAAATTTAAGTTTTCCTTCTTCTAACCCAGTGGTTCTCAACCTTCCACAGCGACTCTGCTGTGGTGACCCCTAGCCATGAAATCATTTTTTTTTTGCTACTTCATAACTGTAATTTTGCTACTGTCACGAATCATAATGTAAATATCTGATAGGCAGGATATCTGATATGTGGCCCCTGTGTAAGGTTGAGAACCACTGTTCTATCCATTTATTCCTCCCTTCTCCAACTATCCAGGCATCTGTCATAGCTCATGATCTCCCAATAACCAATCTGTTCCCCCACCTGCAGCCCCCAGCAAAGCTCTCCTAGGAGTGTCCCAGGAGCTCTGTCATTTCTCTGTGATAGGATTGCTTCTTGGTGACAGCACTAGGATTTTGCCTGATGCTTGGGCAATGAGAGTCCTGGCAAGATAAGGCGGAGGTGAAGGTGAGGTAGTTGAGGCATTTTGCTATGTTTGTGCTTGCCCTGAATTACTTTTGCTGGACAAAAAGAGACAGTGCTGGGAAAACTCTTGTCTTCAGAGGGAGCCAGGCTGGGTGGCAAAGTTCTTTTCAGAAACTGTGATGACCCAAGGGAAGCATCACTATTTGGTCACCCCGATCAACTACCATCTGCTACTGGAATTGGGCAGACCACTGGATAAGCAGGCAAGAATGTCTAGGCTGTAATCTCCCCAGCTTTTCCTAGTATGCACTCACAGAGATGTCAGCTGGAATGCAGTGGCCACTGGGTCAAGGTAATGCATGAATCACTTTTGCCTTTCTTGCCCTGGAAAGGGCTTGGCATTGAGTGCTCTTACTTCCTGTGGATCACTCGAGTGCTCTGGGCTCAGGGTGGAGGAGAGTCTACAGTCCTCTCTCAGTCCTTGAGGATAGCACCTGGCACTGGGAGATGCTTTCAGAGGCAGTGAGTTACAGATGCGGATGTGAATATTAGCTGAGAGTTCACAGGCTACTGCAGTGTAGTTGCTGAGGTACAGCGATTCCAGCAAACCTACTAGGCAGCCTGTGTGCTACTTCAAAGGAGAAGTGATGCTTCAGTCACCTCTGTGTAGCCAGTATTAAATACAGCACAGACATTGCCTCATACTGTGATCAGAGAAGAATGCATGCCTGGATGGATGGATGGATGGATGGATGGATGGATGGATGGATGGACTAACAAATAAAATCTTTCCTTAAAATCAAGTTAAGACCACACTAAATTTACCCTTTTCCTTCCCAGAGCTCGAATCCCTGCTCAGCAACTCATCATTCCATGTGTGAATAATTAATTGCGAAGGCCTCTGAATGACTGACAGGGTGGTCTAGAGTAAGACTGCTTAAACTTTTTTTAATTATGACCTCTTTTGACATTCTGTGAGTTTGAGGCCAGCCTGGTCCAGTTTCAGAACAGCCAGAGCTACATAATTTTCACAGGAGCCCGAGTATATAGGTATAAAATAAGTATACAAGTAAAAAATACACAAGTATATAAAATATACAAGTATGAAGTAAGTATACAAGTTAAAATAAGTATACAAATCAAACACTTACTGATAATAAATGATAAATATATTTATTTTAAAAACAACTCTTTGGTTGGTATACTTATGATTTTACCATTTAAAAATGAAAGCAACTTTGCATGCTAATGAGACATGCTTGTTTATTTTTAGACAAAGAATTAAATCTTGGCTGCTGATTTGATACTAGAGAACATAGAACATCTTCAATGGTTTTCAAAATTGACTAATATTTTGATTTTATAATTGTCAATTCTGAGAATGCTGCTCTTATAAATACAAAGCACAAAATGGCAGAAGTATGTTAAAGCCATTTCAGAAATTGCTGTAAATTCTTCTTAAGCACAAGCAAAATTCAACTTAGCTATTTTTTTAACACCCGTTTACTCATTCTGTGTCTGTGCCGAAGACATGGGGGCTTTGCCACAGTGTAAGCGTGAAGACCAGAGGACAACTTGAGGTGGTCTCTGTTTTCACCAGTGGGTCCCTTGCGTCAAATGCAGAACATCAGGCTTGACAGCAAGGTCCCTTACATGCTGAGCCATTTCATTGGCTCCCAACAGTGCTGTTTTGTTTTTTATAAATGGAACTTAAGTAAGCAAGTCAAAGAGCAATTTTTAAAATCAAACATTCTATGAGTTCGAGGCCAGCCTGGACCAGTTTCAGAATAGCCAGAGCTACATGATAGAGAGACTCCACCTCACAAACAAAATAAAATAAAACATTCTGTTTTGTTTGTTTTGTTTTAAACAGAGTCTGTCTGTATGTAACCCTAGCTGTCATGGAACCCATTATATAGACTAAGCTGGCCTGGAAATCAGGTCTACCTGCCTCTGCCTCCTGAGTACTGGGATTAAAGGTGTGAGCCACCATCTCTGGCTAAAATGAAACATTCTAACAATATAATCCCAAAATACACTAACTTGATACATGCTGAAATATTAAAAATCGTTAACTTCTGTAATTAAACCAGTGTGTTTCTACAAAAGGGGGAGCTTAGTGTGTGCACTGAAAACACTGCAGTTCACAACACACAGGAGCCTGGAGTCTGAGCCAAAGGCTTTCATACAGCGTTCCCTGGTGCTTCGTGGCGCGACAGCATCCACGAGGGCTTCCCCTGTGTCCTAAGAACCGAGGCCGAAGTGAGGTCCCACCATACGACACAGGCACGTGCAGCCAGAACTCCATAGAAGTATAGTTGGTTTTGAATTCTAGAACCTCCTACAAATACACTTGATCTTGGATTGATTCGGGCCTTTACATGCTCAGGAAACTTTTGCTGTTGTCAGAGTTTTCAAGGCGCTCACATCCAAGTTGCTGAGAAGCTCTGTCTAGAGGAGCTGATCTGAGAACAGACATTGAGTCCTTTGGGTTGCTCCTGGCCTCTGCAACTCACCAAAACGTCCCAGTTCTCAATGTGTTCATGGCTAAAATAAAGTTTGGGCTGAATATACTTCAAGGACACTTCGACTCTCAAATTCTCTGCTTCCTCCTATCCAAACAACCCTGCAGATTAATTATGGTTGGTTACCAAAATTTAAAAGTAAGAAGATTGACACAGAAACAAATTTCTTGGTTCCCCCCACTCTACCCCACCCCACCCTCCCAAAGCAAACCAACCAACAAACAAACTAGAAGCCCAGATGCTTTCAGCCTACCTTTTTTCCATGGCAACAGTCAGCAGGAGCTAAGCAACCACAGCCCTGTTCTGATGGCTGTGAAGCTTCTGGCTGTGTCTTCTGGTGCTGAATGCTGTCGGCTTCACTTTGTTTTGTTCTCTGCCTGGTCTCGACAAACATTGGAGCATGCAGACCTAGAAAGGGGGAAATAAGTCCTTGAAGAGTGAAGGCAAAAGTACATGGGCTAGGGTGATAGCCTGGGAACCTCTTCTTGTGCCCTTGGAGTCTTCAGAAGACAGGAACTAGGGGAGTCTTCCTGGGACATTAGTAACGGGGATGTGAAAACAAAAACACAAACCATGGCCAGTCAGTGCCACAGGAGATGCTACTTTGGGTCTTGGTCCCCGGCGTTATGAAACCCTTAGAGGAGTTTATTTGCTTGTTTGCTTGCTTGTTTTGAGACAGGGTCTTGTTCTGTTGTCCACATTGACTTGGAATTAGTGACCGAACTTGCCTTGAACTCCTGAGAATCCTCCTGCCTCTAACCTCCCAAGTGCTGGGATTTTAGGTGTAAGCCACCATGGCTGGCTGAAGCCTTGTTTGAGCAAACCTCACTTTTCAGTGTCTCGCCTTGCTCAGACACATGCTAGGAGTCTGAAGGGCCCCCCATCCGCATGTTGAGACCAGTGTAAGAGGTCCTCAGGAGAACTGACGTCCTGGTGGTAATTCCTTTTTCTGGTGTTCATCCTCTACTTACATTCTTGGCACAAAACAGGTAAGACAGGTTGCAAAGTCAGATTTAAAAAAACAGTGTAAAGCCTGGCAATGGTCGCTTTAATCCCAGCACTCCAGAGGCAGAGACAGGTGGATCTCTGTGAGTTCGAGGCCAGCCTGGTCTAGAGAGGACATTTCAGGACAGCTAAGGCTACAAAGAAAAATCCTGTCAAAAAAAAAAAAAAAAAAAAGTAAAGAAATCCAGGGTCCCAACTACACTCGACATAGCAAGGCCTGCTCTCCATCGCAGCCTCTCATCCCACCTCCATACCCATTTGAGCTGGAGTTGTTCCTCACTGAGCCCCTTGCTCACCCTGCTGAGGCACCAGGCAGCATGATCCCTAACAGCCTAACCAAGCAGAGCCCTCCACCCAGCAGACCCTTCTCCTCTAGTGCTGCTGTGCTCGCAGTTCTGCTCTGGTTTCTTCTTTTTGACTTAGTTGGGGATCTTTTGTTTTGTTTGAGACATGGTCTCTCTGTGTCACTCAGGATGGGAGGCCCCGAACCCTCCATCCTCCTGCCTCAGCCTCCAGTGTTCTGGGGTTACAGGTGCTGTGGAGTATGGCTGTGTATGTTGTTTTTAAGCTTAGTGTTTGAGAGTTGGATCAGTTGCTCTGATCAGACTAGATCAGTGGTCTGACCTAGCTAGTTTTATGGGTTTGGTTTGGGGTTGTTCTGTTGTTGTTTTATTTTGTTTTCCCCAAAACCCCTCTTGAGCTAGAGTGTAGCTCAGTGACAGAGTGAATTCTTAGCCCTCTGGTTAGTCTCCTGCACTGTAAGAGGAGAAAATGCCATCTCTGTTTTCTTTCACGAATGCTGTGTTTGTCTCAGTGGTTGCTCCTTTTGACGCCCCTTTCCTCTCCTACTTTTCTCTTTTCATGTGACCATTTACACATCTAAACCTTCCTTTGTGCTTATTCTTGCTCCAGTCACTGGCAAAGACACCTTTAGAAGAGCATGAGGGTTTTTGTTGGTTTCTTTTCGTGCAAATGGTGTATCTTTAGTGAAGTGTTTTTGTTTGTTTTTTTTTTTTTTTTTTTTTTTAAAGACAGGGTCTCGTATCCTAGAGTAGCATTTCCAAATGTCATTTCTAAGGATGTTTACCTTGTCCTCTAGGAATAACAGTAATATGTAAGTATCTAACATTTGTGTTACTCACGCCCACCGAGACAGATGCTAAGTGTCATAGCCGAATCTCCTCTAGAAGGAAGGTGTCCTGCCCATCCTCCCTTTCAAAGAGACACCTGAGCCAACAGATAAAGTCATACTTTACCCAAGTTCCCCTGAGTGCCAAGTGAAGGCTGTGGAATTCAAACCGTGCCTCATGGATGCCGTATTTGAGTTCTGTTCTGCTTCTATGCAAGGTTATTCTAGGAGGTTTGGAAAATTAGAGAGAGATAAAAAGCCTAAATAAACTTATAATAAATTCAAATTTATAGTAATTGATGTGTTTATATATTTCTTCACTCTTTTAAATGTATGTGCAGGGAGAGACAGAGACAGACAGACACACAGACACACTCTGACTCCATTGCCCAGGCCAGCTTCCAACTCCTGAGCTTAAATAATTCTCCTTGAGTAGAATTAGCAGCCCCCTGAGTACGTGGGGCTGCAGGCACGCACCCTGCACCCAGGTTAGTATATACATTTTTAAAAGAAATGTGGAACATGCTACGTACCGAGCTGTTGACTTAAACTTCTCCCTAATCAGATAGTGAGCATTGGTCCTACAGCACAAGGAACTGGTTACATGGTCCAGCAGAAGCAAGTAGAAGGGGAAGATCAATATAATTCTACAAAAGGAAAGAACGAGGCTGAGGCCCACAGCCTCTGCTTTGAGAGCTGTGATCTGGAGCCATCCTGGCAGGGTGTGGAGTCTGGGCTGTATGACAGGGATGAGTGGCAAGAAGGCTTGGGACTCTCAGACAACCTTTGGGGATGTTTCTTCCTCTGCACGTCTGGATCCCACAAGAAGGTGTGAGAAGAGCAGACCAACTTGTGTTTGAAGTGGGAGTTACAAATGCAAAGTGGCTCCTACCCAGGCTCAGCTCAATGCCAGGCGTTCTGGCAGAATAATATCCTAAATAAAGCCCCCTGTAAACCTGTGAGTTTATTCACTAATGACCAGGACTGGCCCCTCCTGCAAGGTTGAGCTCTCACCATGACTCCTGGCTGGTGAGAACTATGAGGTTTTCCTGTCTTTGTTCTATTACACATTCATGTGTAAAGACAAGCTAAGTATATTCTATCTGCAGCTATATTTTTAAAGAAAAGAAACTTTAAAATATCATCCAAGAATAGAGCAGAGAGAGACAGTGAAAAAGGAATTAGGCAGCTTAAGGGGGGCTGTCTACATCAAAAGGGCGACAAGCAAATGTGTGACCAGAAACAAACACAGGGTTCAGTATATATGGTGGGGACAGAGAGGCCACCTGACACCCTAAAGCAGTTAGGATCGTCCCGAATCCAGTCTGGATGCCAACCTGTTGGAGGTTGTACAAACTGGTTTCCATAAATTCAAAGTAATGAAGAGTCACTGTGGCCTCTGTGGCAGACACAGGCCATCCAAAGAATGCTAGCACATGTTCAGCACAGGACCACAGGTTGCGTGAAGTCTTGGGTTCATTCACAAGCTCTGTGACTCTGGGTTAACTCTGGGCCAGTATGCCCATGGTCTGCCCCTGGGCAGTAGAGAGGTCTCCATCCTTCATCTTCCTCTTTCCTGAGCATCTTTGGAAAATGGAGAAGAAAATGGAGGGAAGTGTTTGGGGTTTCCATGATTAATATAGAAGAATCCTTATTGTCACATTAATTCACTCAGTACCTCTTGCAGCAATACACAGAGAAAATAGAACATGCCAGTTGGCTCTAAATTCTGCCTTTTGTCTTTTTTAAGTATCAGATAATTTTTAAGGTATAATTCTGAATACCTTACAGGGTTGTTGTAAAAATCCTGTAAGAAATGTGAATGTACAGGCATACAGGGCATTATTTTGAAGGCTGGAGTGAGGAGCCCTGTCCAGTGAGTGTCCTGCGCTCCCTATTCCCCAGAATAGGGTGGTATTTCTGCAGATCCCACAAATTGAGCAGAGTGGGTCTTCCTTATACTGTAGGTAAGACAGTGAGTCTCAGCCAGCGAAATGGCCTACTCAGAGTGGAGGGGAGCCTGGCAATCCTGGGAGACAACAGAGACTCCGGGACGAATTCCATGCTTGACCTCGTCACCAGCTAGGGTAAGGCACTTAACCTCTGAGCCCCATTTGTCATCTGCTTCTAACCACAAAGAATTGTTATGATAATCTAGAGGATGAAATCTAAATTGACATCTCTGGGAAGTTAAAAACATTGTGATTTACAGGCAGATTTTTTCTAAATCAGACTGTAAAAATTGAGGTCACAGAAAGTGGTAGTCCCCACTGGCAATGGAGAAGGCTGGTTAGTTTTCACTCTGTGTTTTCATCCTCCCCACATACTCAAGGGGTACTGGCCACTTTGCCTGGCCATGTGTCTGCTGCTGAGAGGAAGATTCAGGGGCCTCTCTTCTACCCAGTGCTACCTTCCAAACTCGCACTCCAGAGTCGACCAGGCATCCCTTGATTTACCATTGTTGATTAAGAATGCACAGAGTTGTGGAGCTGTGTTCTCAGCGGTCCTGGGGTCTGCACTGGGCTCCTCCAGAGAAAACCTTGCTAGAGCCACTGCCATCACCAGTTTTTGTTTAAGGTTTGGTAGGGCTAGATGAAGGGCGAGGTCCTCCTGGGTTTGGTGGAAAGGGACAGGGAGGGGGCGGGGTCTTAGAGAGGGAGGAGCCTGAGCCTATAGGTTGGCTGAGCTGCCGTGAGTCACAGGTCCCCTTCTTGAGCAATAACTGCTGTCAGGGTGGAGCTAGTCGCGTTATTTTGGGTTTCTGGGCTGAGCCAGGCCCCAGGGGCTTAGGCCTGTGTTTCCCCAGCTGCTCACCATCCTCAGCAGTGCTGGGAGCCAGCTGCGCCGGGCGCCTGCGGGCGGAGGGCAGGGAGAGGCAGGTCCAGACGCTGCGTTCCTGCCCAGGGCAAGGGCGGCAGCGAGGTCCTCACAGGACAAATCTCCTGCACCAGTCATTGCGCCTGGTGTCTGGAGCCCACAGCTACCACTCCGTCCTGGGTGGGGTTGGTATTTAGAATCCAACAAGTCTGGCCTGGAAGGGCTTTGGGTCGTGCCCTAGGCTGTTTTATTGTGGATCCCAGAGGAGAGGCACACTCAGGCCTGTGGGGCAACTGAGCCTGCTTCCCTTGTGAAATGTAATGGCTCTCTACAGTCCCACCCAAACAGGGAGATCAGGCTTCTGCAATTCGCTGGCACCCTTGCCTCTAACTCAGTCAAGGAGCAACTCTGCTCTGCTTGCGTTGACTCTGCCTTCTCCCACCCACATCATGCTCTGATGAGAATTTCGTTCATTGAGAAAACGCTTGCTAGGCTCATGTGTTCAAAGCAGCGTGTTGACAGTAGGAGTTTAAGTCTGAGGGCCTTGCCACCATTGGTAGCTTTGACCATGCACCTGGAGAATGCCCCCTCTCCCCTCCCTTCCCTCTCTTCTTTGGTACACTCCCTCCACCATCCCTCCTCCCACATAGCACACGCTCTCCAGAGCCTTGTTCTATACCCCTGGCTGACCTGAAGCTCACAATGAATCCATAACTTTACAGTCCTCCTGAGTGCTCCTGTCTATTCCCGTTCTACATTTGCATTTCCCAGATTGCCGGGGAGGTTGGGCAGTAGACATGATTCAGACCAGACTCACAGAAATGGCAGATAATCAGAGTTAGCACGGTATTGAAAGAATAATGAAGAGAAAGGAAACCCAGTTGACCAGGCAGATATGATGAAGAACCAAGTAGAATAAAGGAAAATCATATTTTATTATTTTTATTGGTTGTTTTTTTGGGGGGAGAGGTGTCTATGTTTGGTTGGTTGGTTTTTTGAGCTAGGGTTCTGTGTAGCTCTGTGTAGCCCTGTAGGGTTCTGTCTGTAGACCAGGTTGGCCTCCAACTCACAGAGATCTGGCTGCCTCTGCCTCCTGAGTGCCGGGATTAAAGGAGTGAGCCACCACAGCTGGGTTTATTATTGGTTTTTAGAGACAATATCTCACTCTGCAGCAGAGGTTGACCTTGAACTAATGGTAATCCTTCTGCCTCAGCCTTTGAATACTGGAATTACTGAAATGAGCCACCATTCCTGCAACATTTAGTTTTTATGACCTTTCCGCTTTTGAGGATGCTGAGGATTAAGCCCAAAATCAAGTGCTATACCACAGAGGTACAATCCCAGGCTCTCAGGAGTTAACACTTAAAAGCTTGGTTTAAATAGTTTAGTATAACTAAGAACAAGATTAGTAAAAAATATTTTCTGAAGAAGTGGATATAGAAGATGGAAGAGATGAAAAATAAAGAAAAAAATGAAAGTGTAAAGGGTTAGAGAATAGAGCCAACAGAAGGCTTGGATAGCTCAGTTGATAGGGCTCCTGACCCTGAATTTGAGAACAGAGCCAAATTGACAAGGCTTTTTTTTTTCCTTTCTTTCTTTCTTTTCTTTCTTTCTTTCTTTCTTTCTTTCTTTCTTTCTTTCTTTCTCTCTCTCTTTCTTTCTTTCTTTCTTTCTTTCTTTCTTTCTTTCTTTCTTTCTTTTTTAAGGGCCAGAAGGTAAACATTTTAGGCTTTGTGCCATATGGTCTCTGCATAACTACTAGTTGTGCAATTATGGTATGAAAGCAGTCATGGACGATGTTTAAATGGTAGTTGTGGCTTTGTGTCAATAAAACATCATTTACAAAAACAGGCAGCCCTCACATTTTGGCCTATATGTTATATTTTGCCAGCACCTAGAAAAGATCTTGTGTGAAGACACAATGCTCAAAAATTGATGAAATTTTATCTTATACATACATACATAATTTATTTTTTGTTTTATTTTGTTTTTGCTTTTTGAGACAGGGTCTCTCTACATAGCCTTGGCTGTCCTACAACTCACTGTGTAGAGCAGACTGGCCTCTAACTCACAGAGATCTGTCTGTCTGGAGTGCTGGGATTAAAGGTACCGTATCAGGCTGACTGCTGTTTCCTTATAAATTAGAAGACAGTAAAAATAATTACATATATACATACAGTGAAGAAAGTTCTAGGGGACATAGTTCAAGAAGAAAAATTACTTAAGGAAAAGAGCTAAAATTCCAGAAGAAATGATAAGCACAGAGCTAAATCTAAATATTGATGGAAAAGACAATAAAGATAACAATGTCTGGTATGTAGGGATGAAAAAATGAAATTGTAATTGATGATAAAGACAATAAAAATAACAATGTCTAGTGTGTCCGGATAAAAAAATGAAGTTGTAATTATCATCCTAATAGCTATGGCATATAAATGGGAAGGTGAGTCATTGGAGTTTAAGTGTTGGTAGATCCTTGCATAATTCAGGAAGAGGTTGCAGATAATATCAGGTCCAGGTTAAGGTTTTCAGGTGAGAGCTGGAGAGATGGGTCAGTGGATAAACACTTGCTGAGGAAGCCTGACAGTTCAGTCCCCGGCTCCACACGGAGGTAGGAGAAGAGAGCTGGCTTCCCAGAGGCCATCCAGCCTCCACACATGTGCTGTGGCACATGCATGCCCCCACAACATAAAATTTTTGTATGTGCTTTTTTAAAATTCTAGATGAAAACTGTATCTCCCAAACTAGCAAAGGGAAAGGAGCACAAATGGAGACGTAAATGTGGCAGTTAAGAAAAAGCTTACATTACAGCTAGGGCTGGAGAGATGGCTCAGCAGTTAAGAGCACTCGCTGATCTTGCAGGGGACTGGGATCAGTTCCCGGTGCTCAGCATTGTAGCTCACAATCATCTGTAACTCTAGTTTCAGAGGATCCCATGGCAGTTTTTATCCTTTGCAGACAGACAGTGCGCATACATGACACACAGACACACACACAGGCAAAGCAGGGACAGGCATAAAATGAAAATATGTTGTGGCTCAGATCCAAAGAAAAACAACTATTACCATTTCTGGGGCAGCTGCTGTGTTAGCCACTTTAATCACTAACATTCATAATTTCACGTAATATATATAATGGTGCAGCAGGTATTAAACATGCTAGCTTCTTTACCTAAATCAAAGCTTGGAACTTAGGTAGGAAGTCATACTGATTTTAGAAGGAATTAAGTTGGCATGAATATTCGTGCCTAAAGGTTTGCAAAGAGGAACTCTGAAAAAGAGTATGGTCAGAAGTCAGTTGGGTGAGGGCAAAATGTGCCTCTCGTGCTGAGGACCTCGGTGGTCATAAGCAAAGTGCTTTCCCACAGAAATAAGCCAAATGACGCTTGGCGCATGACAGTGCTCCTCACGTTACCTGGACACCGAGTGGCGGCTGGTGGTGGGGAACTTGTCCAGAATCAGAGCGTGGCTTCCAATCCAGCTCATTACAATTCAATGAAGGTTCGTTTTCTTCTACCAGTTGGTAGATAGTTTTTTTCACCTTCTGACTTGTGAAGTAAATAAAATGAAATGGACTAGACAGTCCAACCGTGAGGTTGATGACTTAGTTCAAGAGTAAAGTCTGTTTAGCACAGTTGAGGCCCCGGGTTTGCTTCCCAACACCACCAAACAATAACACCAACTCATCTAGCCCTACCCCATTGGTGTGTGTGTGTGTGTGTGTGTGTGTGTGTGTGTGTGTGTGTGTGTTTGCGTGTCTGTCTTTCATGCCTAAACTTAAGACCAAAGTCTTTAACTACATACGCGAGGGTCAGACATGTAGTGGTGATGGCTCTCGAGTTCGGGCCAGCTGTACACAAACTGCCTATGTCCTTAACCGCTGCACAATGCTTGAACGACTGGTGCCTTGAAAAGAATCTCCATGCCTAGAGTATATCTCAAAGGCAAGATTGTTGGGTGGATTGGCTTTTTGTCAGCCTCTGGTGTGAACTCTGACTCTGCCTCTTTCTGTGTGTCCCCAGACACATGTCCAACAGTTTTCTGCTTGTGAAATTGAGGTGGTAGGCACCTCTACCCCAAGGCTGTTGGGGACCCAGTGGGATGATGTAGGAGGTGCGTAGGAATCTAGGGGCCCTCTGTCGTTGTCCTTACTCCAGCCAGGTCTGTGTGACTTTGGAAGTGACAGTAGATGGCACCGGCTTTTTCGTGCTGCTCCTTCATAAGTGTTTGGTCGCCCTCTTGTTTAGCATCCTCGCTGCCCTTCCACCACCTCCACCCTTTGTATTTAGAAAGCCCTGTCTGTTTTCCCTCTCCATGGCTGCTTCCATCCTCACCAGGTCACCTGTTTGCTGTTTGCTGTTTACCAAGCCCTCCTGGTCTCCCAGGCTTAAGCATGTCAGCCATCACTGTCTATGGTTGACCGTACTTTGTAGCTCCAGCTTTTTACCTCTGTGACCATGATGGGCCCAAACTCTGAACTAAGTTCTGTGCTACTCACACACACACACAACATGCCTTCAACAGCACTGTTTGCTTTCTGCCCTCAAGGTGTGTGTGTGTGTGTGTGTGTGTGTGTGTGTGTGTTAAAATACCTAAAGCATTAAACTTACCCTTTTCACTAGCATGAAGTACAGCCACACTGTTATAAAACCATCACCACCATCCATCTCCAGAATTTTTTATCTACTGAACAGAAAGTGTTCCTACTGAACAATGCCCACACCTTCCCCCTCATCCCCAGCCATTGGTAATCAGCACTCTCCTTCCTGTCTCTATTCTAGGTCCTTCATATGAACAGAATCTACAGTATTTGTCCTTTTGTGTCTGGTTTGTTTCACTTAGTATCATGTTTTTGAGCCTCTGTATTGCAATGTGTCAGAGTTTCCTTCCTTGAATAACTGAATAACAATTCCATTGTGCGAATGTGCAGTGCGCTCACCAACCAGACTCTACTTTAATTGACTCTCTGGGCAAGGCACAGTCCACGGTAAGTCAGAGGCAGGAAACCAGGGGCCTGCTCTTGCAGATAGTGAGAGAAGGTGTAAAACCTTCTAGGGCTCATCTTCTAGAGACCACTTCTGTTTTTTTCTTTCTTGTTTTGTTTTCTTTTTTCTGGACAGAGTCTTACTATACAGCTCTGGCTGTCCTGAACTTACTATGTAGACCAGGCTGGCCTCTGCCTCCCATGTTCTGGGATTAAATGAGAGATCCACTACAGCTAGCTCCAGAGATCTCTTTCAACAAAGTGTGTGACATCACATGGGCCCCTGAGTGCTACTGAGGAGTTTACCTGAGGGGGATTACCTGGGCTTTCCACCTCGATTTAAGTGGCCTGTCCCAGGGAGTGTGCTTGCTGTGAGCCTGGGGATCATGTTTTCCAGCACCTAGAGCCTCCTGAATTCCTGTGTTCACACTGTACTGTGACCACAGGCTCTTTTATATGGTGTGGCCTGGCTCCTTCATCCAGACTTCTCCAGACTGGGAGACCCCTAGAGGAGAGCCCTCTCCCTTCCTTTCCTACTCTTCCTCTGCAGCTCTCTCTTTTATGCACCCTCAGTGCACCCGTAGCTGCAGAGCCTCTATCTAGACCACAATCTGTATTCTTAAGGTACCTGCGACAATGACAGTGACACACACAGACATCACACATACACAATCACCTCTGAGAGGAAGTCAGAGAAGCCTGTAATAATCCTTGGAGCTCACCAGGATAGGGATCCTCTAGCTCCAGTGTACTGTCTAAAATAATCCTCTTCCTGTGTACAACTCTCCTGTCCCACTCTCCAGTGTATGTGTATTTATGGGGAAGCAGTGTTCCTGGTCCTGGCCATGGAACCAGAGCTCACTCATAGAAAACAAGTGCTCTGCCACTGCGCTCTATCCCTAATACTCTTGGTCTGAGGTGGAATCCTATGTAGCCCAAAGTGGCCTTGAACTCTGGATCCTCCTGATTCCACCTCCCAAGTGCTAAGATTACAGGCAATACCATGCCTGGCTTTTCTGTTTATTTATCTTGAGACCAGGGATGTTCTTGAACAGAGCTGAAGATAAACCAGCCAGCTATGTAAGGCCCTGGTCTCAGACCCACCTCCAGCTGTGTTTCTGCCCAGGCTGACTTTAAACTGGGTCTGCAACCCAAGAAAAGACTGGAACTTCTTGGTTTTTCAAAACTCTCTGACAATGGTATTTGTGACAATATATAGACAATATGGTTGTCCTCCTGACTCAGTCTCCAAGTAGGTGGGATTATGAGCCTGTAACCCCAGGCCTGGCTCCCTCTACTTCCTCGATTGGACCATGCAGCATGTCATATATCTTAGCTGCTTCTGGATTCTTCCTGGGTGTATGGCTGGTTTTATGGTCTTAATTAGTGAGTCACTTAACCAGTGAGCCCCATATGTTATTAAAATCTGCCCTTTCTTAAAAGATTATCACATAGACCAAATGGCAAAGTGCTTTAAGGCCTGGGAAGCGATACCTCAGAACAAGCTCCTGTGTAGCATTCTTTTAAATCAACTGTGGACTCTTTCCACCTCTGGCTTCTTGCTGACACCACCTAACAAATGGCCAGCAGATTCCTCAAGACAGTTACAAAAGTTAGAGATTTGGGAGGAGTCAAAACAGGGAAAGCCAGTGTCTGCCTGGTGGGTAGAACTGAGTGTCGGATCCAGAATGGGGAGCATAGCAACAAGGTGGCCAGAGGAATTGGTAGCCTCTTGCAGAGGGACAGTAAGCTTACTCTTGTTCTCCAATATCTTTTTACTATGGGCCTTCTTCATCCAATGACTATGGCAATCCTTTATAACACCCCCACTTTTATTTGGTGACTTACTTTGTTGTTTTGTTATTGGTTTGAGATTGGGTCTATGTGGCCCAGGCTAGCTTCAAAATCATGACCCTCCTGCTTCAGCCTTCTGGCTGTGGACAAGACTAAGAAAAGACAGGTTGGGAAACGCAGTCCTGAATCTGAACTACAGAGGCAGCAGCATGGCTAGGAGTGGGTAGGTCTGGTCTCCTTGGTGGAGATATAGGTGGCCTTGGACCTGTCTGTCTGTGTGCCTGATTGCTTTGGCATCCTAAGCTTCTGCTTCTGGAATATCCCTGGGCAAACAGGATTCACTGCCAGTTTTCCTCTTTAAGGTCTTGTTGGTCCAGTTAATGTTTCAGGCCAAGAGTTAAGAATAATTAGTTCTGTTATGCTTCTTTACAAATATTTTTTAAATAATCTATTCAATTTTATATGCATTAATATGAAGGTGTCAGATCCCTTAACATTGGTGTTACAGACAGTTGTGATCTGCCATGTAGGTGCTGGGAATTGAACCTGGGTCTTTTGGAAGAGCAGACAGTACTCTTAACCACTGAGCCATCTCTCCAGCCCCCTTAGCAAAAATTTTAGAAAGATGAATATAGCCCGTGATACAGGCTCATCCAAACAAACAAACAAAATAACAACAAAAGTATAGATTTTGTATTCCAGTCACCTCCTTATTTGGTATTTTTGTGCAGGGCACACCCAATACAACTGTAGGTAGTAGCCTGGAAAAAGCAGAAAGGTCCCCTTCTCTCAGGGCATAGGGCTAAACCCACAATGGGGAGGAGGGTATCTAGGTTGTGAATGAGCTATCCTGCATAAAGCCCTGAGGCCCCAGAGAGGCAGGATTCGCATGAGTGAACAGGTAAAGGAAGACAGTGCTCGCCTGCCGTCCATGCCTCATAAGGCTGCCTTATTCCCTGCTTTGCCTCTACTCTGCTTTCCCATCTATACTGTGCAGCATGTTTGTCCAATTCGAGGCCCCATGTTTTTCCCACAACTTGTGTAAAGCCATGAGGTTTCTATTAGTTTCCCCGAAGTCCTCCACAAGGCTGGGACTCTGGGATTCTGTGAGTTGTGTCATGTTGTAGTTCAGGAGTTCTCAACCTTCCTGATGCTGCGATCCCTTAATATAGTTCCTCGTGCTGTGGTGACCCCCAAACATAAAATTATCACATTGCTACTTTATAACTGCAAATTTTGCTGTTATAAATTACAATGTAAATATCTGGTATGCAGGTGGTCTTAGGAGACCCCTGTGAAAAGATCCTTCAATTCCCAAGAGGTCACGACCTGCAGGTTGAGAGCCGCTGCTGTCATTGGCAGGAAAGCAGGGGTCTATTCCCGGAAAAGGCCAGGGGTTTACTGATGCATTTGTCAGTGAACTGTGATTTCTTGACCTCTTGGCTGTGGTCAGCTGACGACAGTCCCTCTGTTTTGAGAAAGCGATAGGAGATGGTAGAACTTAGTCCACTGTAGCACCCAAGTCTCTGTTTCTAAAGATGGCAGAACCCTGAGCAACTCCTTCTTTGCCACCTCTCCAGAAGGAGGCAAGAGGATGTGAGCTCTGTTGCTGTCATCCAGATGGAGGCTCTCAGAAAGCACAGCTCCCCATGGCCTAAAAGGGAACTCCTTGGCTAGGTGGCCACATTCTGCTGACAGCCCCTGCTGGGAGGGCATGTCAGCAGACTGCCTCTTGGCGCTGGCCCACCCATCCTGTTCTTTTGGATCGAAAGCTGCAGCAACCAGGAGACTTAGGCGTTGTGTTGATGCTATGTGGGGGCAGGTGGCCAAGACCCGCCTCAGCTACGGGGAACTGTGCCTTCACACACGGTTTGGGAGCTGTTGGCCTCACCTGTCTCCTCCAGGTCCAGGCTCTCCTGAGGGCGCTCAGCCTTGGCTCTGTGCTCATCTTCCTGGGCGTCCTGAATAGAGATCTCACCCTGAATAGAGCCTTATCCTGCAAGGACTTCCTCCCTGTTGCTTGCAGGAGGATTGGGGTGGTCGAGGCTGCACACTTTTTTGTCCCACGTCCTGTAACCCTCTCCTCTGTTTGCACATACTCTCCTTTCTTGAAACGATCTTACTAATTCCCATAGGAAGAAAAAGGCAGTTCCCCTCCTACCCCTCTCTTGGCCCAAATCTCTATTTGTCCTCCTGGAAACCATAGCAACCTGGCCTCAGAGGCCACTTGTACCATCTTAGAAGCTAGTATTTCAGACCTATGAGTGCTCTAGCACTTTTTTTTTTCTTTTCCCAAAAGGCCATGAAGCCTCTGATTTTTCAGATCTGCTAAAAGGAGAAAGTTTCCAAAAACTAATCAAACAATCCCCACCAGCCGTTCGACATTCCTTCTCCAGGTAGGTTCATAATGGGAGCAAAATTCTCTGTGGGGTCAGGAATGTGGCTACAGGCAGTGTTGGATGGGAGTCTGGAAGCCATCTCTGCCATGTGGCTTGTGCTCTTTGCGGGGGGGCGGGGGAGACTCTTTCTTATTGCAGCTCCTTGGTTACTCCAGAGCTGTGTTGGAGGTGCTTATACCAGCGTATACCAGCCCTTCTTCTCCCTGACATGTTTGTCTTTCTTGCTGCAGGGCTGCCTTTTAAAGCTCCAAGTTGGGGATACAGTCGCGCTGTGATGATTAAGGAGGAGCCCAGTGGGAGAATTCCACAGCCTTAGACGGCAAAGTTTCTCCTAGCCTGCTGCCCGCATGCCCCTGCCCCGGCTCAGCCCCTGCTCCCCCGCCCCTCAGGAGAGTCCTCTGAGGCTGTCTGGGGAAGGGGGTTGGTTTGTGTCCTCAGCTTGTCTTTGGGCCGGCAACTCACAGGGACAGAGAGGCACAAGCTTTCCCAACACCACAAAGGGTTGTTCCCTGGTGATGAAGATCTTACTAATTCCAAACAGCTGACCAGGGAGCGTGGGGAACGCTCACTCTGACAAACCCCAGCCAGATCCTGTGAGATGCCCAAGGGAGATTTAGAAGTTTGGCTGCTCCTTTAGGGAAGGTGATACTCCCCTACCTCTGGTTCCTCTCTGAATCCTTGCATAGTGGTGGGGAGAGAAAGGAGAAGGCCTCTGCCACCAGGCAGGATAGATCTTGTCTTCCATTTCTGTTCCTGAGGGACAGCGGAGCCATCTTGTAGCATGCAAAAACTTACCATCCTAGGGGTTTCCTTGGGAGCCTTGAAAGCAATTATCTTGGAGTCTGTCGTCCATCTTTCCAGTGTTCCAGATGCTTCCACCATTAGCCACTCCCTCTCCAAAGGTTGGAAGAGAACACAAAATGCTGACTTTGGGTTTTAGTTCATAGGGGGTTCTTATACCTCTCCTTCTTCTGTTAGGGCTCCTGGCTTATCACTTCTTAGTAGCAACAGCTTGCTTCTGCACCAGGCTGTCAGAGACCACATGAATAACTGACCTGGCCATCAGGCAGGCTCTGATGGATTTGGGAAAATACAGAACAGCCACAGAGTCCTATTATCTGGGACTCCAATGCTACACAGAGAACCCCATGTCAGTGCTGATGATGGTGCCTCATTGTTTCTCTGCATACGCCTGCGGCCTTTACCACCTGTATGGACCAAGATGGGGGTGATTGGATTCACAGATTATCCAAATAAGGCAAATTAAGTTCTGCACAGTTAGACTGTCATAGAAGATGTTTAAAGAAAGAGAATGAGAGAGATTAGGATGTTGAAATAAACAGATGGGATGGTGTAATGCCCAGATATGAAAAACTAGAGTCCATATTTTGTAATGATGTATAGAGAGGAAAATGTGGAGAGAGAAAGAGTGATGCTAGACAGTCCTCACCCTCCATGATGCCTGATAACCTGTAATCCAGAAAACATCTCCGCACCACCAGCTCTTTCTCCTCCCACCCCTACCCACAGTTCTCCCAGGTTCTTGGAGATGTTACAGAGCTTTGGGGATACTGGCTGTCGTGAATGTGACAGCGTAGTGTGGGTGAGTTACACCCCTTCGCTTCTCACCAGAGAATGATGACTCCTGTGCTGACAGCCTACATGTCTCCTATACCCCAATCCCGGAGACCAAGGGAGAGGCGCCTCCCATCCAGTCAGTCTGCCAAGGTCATGACATTTAAAAGGCGAAATGGGCCAGTACAGGAGGCATCGTGCTGGGGCTTACAAGGACTGATTCTCTCTAGAGATGTGGCGCACACTCGCCCTTTCAGGACTTGTCTACTCTTCCTCACCTTGCAGGTGACATCACACAGGTTCACTCTTGTTTGTTAATTCCACACGGTGGGTCGAACACTAGCCTGCAGCCGGGATACAGCGGCAGTGCAACCTTTCTGCTCACTTGGAAGAAATAACACACACTCTCTGTCTGCTGAGAGACCCATCAGCAGTGGCCAGCTGTGGCTGAGTCACCTCTTTGCCTGTCCTGTGTCTCCTTCAACAGTGAACTCTGTTCATCACCACCGAGGTGAGCCTTTTGGCATGGGTGCTCTTTACAGGCCATGATTTTGGAAGCTTGTTCTACTATGGGATTCTGAGACAGGTCAATGTCAGCATCTGTATTGTTTTAGAAGTTCCTGAGTCGTGTCCACCCACCTAGACCCAGGAGACACACACTGGCTTTCTGGAGGGTGAGAGGTCGTGGTTGCTACCTTCCAACCAGCTTGTGCTCAGCTGTCCAAAGCAATACCCACCCACTGCCGGCTTTGCACCCTCCCCTCACCCTCCCCTCACCCTCCCACCCTCCAGGAACTGGGAAGCTGACAGTTAGTTTGACAAGCTTAGAAACTCTGTCTGCTCTGATCTTTTGACCTCAAGGTGCTGCCTAGACTGATATGTGTCTTGAATTCTTATTTTTGCAATGCCACTTTATCAGCCCCAGGGGCTGTCAGTTAGACTTTGACCTCTCCAGAGGCAGCAGAAGGGGGCTTCCCTCCAGGGGAGTTGGAATCCTCCCCCAACTCTTCCTGCCTTCTCTTTTCCCTATAGGGGTTGTTTTCTGTATTCTTTCCCAGCCATGGTGTCATCCAAAAGGCTTTCAGTCAGTTATCTTTCAATATGGAGGGAGCTAGAACAGCCTAGGAATTTGTATTTTCAAACCCTGTCTTCATTTTGTTTTGATCTAGTAACTACACCCGACAGCAGTGTAAGTTTCTTCCTTACTAGAAAGAGATTACAAATCAGAAAGAAGCTGGGGTAGGGTAGAAACTGGGAAGATAAGATCCTGAAATCAGCCTCTCTCCTTCTCCCTCTCTCTTCTCTGGCACTGGGGACTGAATATGGGACCGATCTACCACTGAGTTGTATCTCCAACCAGCAGTGTCTTTCGTAGTCTAACCAGTGGCCCCTGGGAGGGGGCTTTTGTCCTGCCATTAAATGACTACAGAACGTTCAGCGAAGTCAGTAGAGTCAGTAGACACTTTCAGCATCAATCTGTATGTTGTTTGCAGATGTAGGTGCAAGTTTATGTCATAACTAGTGATTTCTCTCTTGTTCTTCTTGAGCTGCATGTGGTCCACGCCCATTTCCTTTCTCTTTCTTCTTTTTTCCTTCCTTCCTTCTTTCTTTTCTTTCTGCCCTCCCTCTGTCTCCCGAGTGCTGGGATTAAAGGTGTGTGCCACCATGCCTGGTGTTCTTTTGTTCTTTCTTTCTCGTTGTTTATTTTATTTTGGGGTGGGAGAGTGGACGAGGCTGAGAGCCATAGTTCTTAGAAAGGTAGTCTGGAGAGCCTGATTTCTGGTCACTCCCTGCCTCTGCCAAAATAATTTTTTCCTATGCTCTGTGGCCCAGAGACACAAGTGTCTAAACAAAAATTGAGCTCAGTTTTAATCCTCCTATAGCATTTGAGCTTAAATGCCTACTCAGTAGTATGGCTGGGATCTCACCACCTCTACCAACATCTTAGCTGTGTTGTAGAGATACACACATGGACACACACGCTCTCTCTCTCTCTCTCTCTCTCTCTCTCACACACACACACACACACACACTCACTCACTCACTCCCTGGAGATGGCAAGTAGAGGAATGAGCCTCTCTTCAGAGGCACCCGAAGAGGTTGTTCCCTGTAAATCTACAGCCACATGTGACCACATCCTATGCCAGATGGCCCTGCCGCCCATGTGAAGGTGTGGTAGCTCTGAGACTCCCCTCCCCTGATGCTGGGGGGACCCTGGGTGTCTTCATCTTGGTGACAGGATATGGGAGAGTGAGGAATGCTGTGACTGGAGGACAGAGACAAAGCCCTTGTCTTTCTCAGCAACAGAAATTTATGGAGAGGTGACTGGGACCTGGACTCATCCCTTCTCCCTGATGACTTGGGACTGCAGTTCCCAAGTGGTAAGGCAGCGGGTGGCAAGAAGCCTGTCGTTCCTTCTTTAAAGTGCCAGCTTACCCACGCTCTCACTTCGGGGTTCCCTTTCCCAGCTCAAGGCACAAGCTTTGTTTTCTGATTCTATTCTTTTTGTTTCTGAGAAAGTTGTAGTTGCCTCCCCTCCTTTTTTTTTTTTTTTTTTTTTTTTTTTTAATGTCATTCTAGGGGGTTGGGAAAGGAAAACTTTCAAAGTAAAGTAATAAAAAACATACCACTCTGCCATTTCAGGCACATAAATAGCTTCACCGTAGCCAGGCTACACACTCTCTTTGCCATAGCAACCTAAAACAAGTGTTTATAACAGCCTGTCAGCTAGCCCGGAAAACAGCAGCTGCTGCCCCCACCAGCACAATTAGGCCCTTGGCCTGGGAGTGATGGGCAAGCTCTCGGGAGGTGTCATGGAGATAGTGGGCCTGACCCTTAGGCAGAGGCCCTTGGCTGGGTGGGGATGAAGTGGAGGATACGGATTGGGGGGTGCTATTTCACCATCATCTGTGTATTGCTCCCTCTCTTGTAGAGACAGAAAGCAGTAGTGACGGGTTCAGCTCTACCTGAGCCCAAGTTCCTAAATAAACTCAGGCTCCGGCTGTAGCCTGTAAAAAGAAGCAGTTCTCCTTGGAAAGCTCATGGGTCTCTGAGATGAAGAAAAAGGACACCAACATCCAAAGAGCACTGGAGCAGGGAGAGGACAAGAACAGAGAGATGGCACAGCCTTGCCTTTGCCTGTCAGCCTGGAGTTAGGGCAATGCTCTGACTGCTTCAGGCTTTCAAAGCCTTGGAACCCCGAGGTACTGCTGATCCACACGGCTGGATGGTGGGAAGCAGCAGAACCACCACCGCGCTCTCAAATGATTCCCTGACCCACAGCTTCACGATCTAGCTGTTAGAAATACCCATTTCCAGCCTGGCAGTGGCAGAGCATGCCTGTAGTCATAGCCCTGGGGAGGCAGAGGCCGGAAGATCTCTGAGTTTGAGGCCAGCCTGGTCTACAGATGAAGTTCTAGGACAGCAAGGGCTACAAAGAGAAACACTGTCTCAAAATAAGTAAATAATAAATAAAAGGAGGTAAAGGAGGAGGAGAAGGAAGAAGAGAAGATAAAAAAGAATAGGTGGATAGAGAGGTCCATTCCCAGGCTGGCTTCAGTCCGGATGTGGAAGCTGGTCGAGGACCAGCTCTTAGGAGCCCTGTTGTCTGTCTCTTTCTAAAGCTTTCTTTTCTTCCCTTTCTCCTGAATCCTGACTCCTCTCCCCCTTCTCCTTTCCCCCTTTTTTTTTTTCTTTTGGATACGGTCTTACCATGTAGCCACAAACTCCTGCTTCATGCTCTCAAGTTCTGGGATGACAGATGTGTGTCTCCACACCTAGTTTTGTTGTTGTTTTGGTTCGTTTTTGCTTTCTTAATAAATATCTTCAGCAAGCTGACCTCGTTCCTTTGCCTGTGTATTTCAGGAACTAGTTGGGATGAGGGAAGGCCAGAGTGACCGGATCTCTTTTTCTGTGTTCAGTGGGACTCGTGAGGTTAAAAGGGGTAAATGGATGGCCGCTGTGTGATCCTCTAATGAGCGTCTACATCACGCAGCAAAGTCACTTTGCTGTCTTTTCTGTGGAGACCCTAGGCACAAAGCAGCTGCCTGGCACCCTTCTGTGGTAAGATGAGACAAGGCATCACCTGGGAGCCAGCAGGTCCATACTCCCATAGCCAAGGGAGATTGACCCTCCACTTCTCTCCATGAGCGGGACAGAAGCTGATGAAATTTGTTTCTAAAAATAATCCCCAGAGCCAATCCAGCTGCTAAAAAGCCCTTTGTTCCCTTGGAACCAATGTGTGGAAAAAACACACACAGCAGCCCCAAGAAGGCAATCTATGTCATCCAAGAACGTGTATATATTGAATGCTTGAATGTCACTGCCCTTAAGCACTAAATGCGTCCCAGCAGCTTCCTGTTCTAGTTCCGAGGAGTGAGAAGGAAATTCTCCAAACTGACCATCTTCCCAAGCATTTCTCATGATTGGGGGGTAGGGGACCTGCCGGCTCCCCATATGCTAGGCCTTCTAGATGGTACTGTCTCACCCACCCAAAATCCACTCTCGACCTCTTTAACCAACAGAAAGAAATGGTTGCTTTTTTTTTCCCTCTGCATACCCCAACACACACACACACACACACACACACACACACACGCACGCGCGCGCGCGCGCGCGCGCACGGGTATGCGCACACGCATACATCGTCATCTAGTCCCAAGAGGATGGAGATGACGTGGGGCAGTGTGTTCCAGATGATTTGGAAGAGGGTGCTTTCTCGTGGCTCTGGTTCCCAGGGTATTGCCTTTCCATGTCCTGATAATATTGGTGCTGTTATAGGGTGGGGCTGGGAGTGGAGGTAGGGCTGTGACATTGTCCTAGAAGGAAGGCACATTCCTGCTGCCACCTTTATGCCTGTGCCACAGAGCTCCTGTTGTCATCTGCTGTGTGTCCTGAAGTCTCTGTCACAGGCTGGGTCTGGGTAAGCCAGACAGGAGCAGACCATCAACCATAGATCAACTGCCTCCCACACACCTGCCAAGGTTTGCTGTGACTGTTACAGTGTCCCCCAGAAAACACAGCCATTCCACAATTGAAAGGTCTTGGTGTTGTGTTGCATTTTCTTTCTTTCTTTCTTTCTTTCTTTCTTTTTTTTTTTTTTTTGGATGGGTGTTGTTTTTGATGCATGGTCTCATTCTGTAGCCCATCCTGGCCTCAAACTCACAGAAATCCTCCTGTCTCAGTTTCCCAAATACTGTGCCAGGGTTGTCAATGTGCATGTCCTTGTCAGGTCCTGTGTGAGAACTTCATTATGTGGTGCCCCCAGGCTTGTTTGCTGGGTCCAGGGTGTGCTTTATACTTAGTTTAACTTAGAAATACCCAGTGCTTTGGGGAGGAGGTTGGATTATGGATCTCCACACTTTCTCCAGGTAGTTACTCTTACGCTGACACTGCATTTCTTTCCCTTGTATCTCGGGTTAGCCTTAAACCCCTCGCCCTCCTTCCTCTGCCTCCTGAGTGCTGGGGTGGGATTAGAGGCATGCACTACCACATCTAAGCAGGAAGCAGTGCTCTCCCTCAGGAAGGACTGGCCCACTACCCGCCAGGTCCAAGAGCGACCAGCATGGCTTCAGGTTCCTGGATCAGCCAGAGTGCTATCCTGTCATCAGTTCCCCTGCCCTCGTTTGCCTTCCTGTCATGAGTATAGCTATTAGAGACTGATGAGTGAGCAGCAATGTCACCACCCCTAAGCATTGTCAACACTCTGGAAAGGCCCAGCATTCTGCCTCCGACCTCTTTCCCATGTGTGTCTGAGACGGGGAGCTGTATGAAGGACCAGCTCAAGACAGTTCAGACATGGCCGCCTGCTATAGCCAGGTTCTTATTTTGTCTTTGAAACAGTCTAATTGTATAACTCTTGATGGCCTAGAGCGTCTGTGTAGCCCCAACAAGCCTTGAACTCTCCCTCCTCCTGCCTCTGGCCCCCAAGAACTAGAAGGACTATATGTCCCAGGCTCTTGCCAAACTTTCTTCTTTTTCCTTTAAAAACAGCAAAACTTTTAAAGTTACATTTACTTATCTGTATTGGGGAATATGTGTATGGCTACATGTGTGCCAAGTCATGTGTGGAGGTCAGAGGACAACTTGTGGGAGTCCATTCTCTCTTTCCATCATGTGTGTCCCAGAGATCAAACTCAGGTCATTGGCCTTGGCAGCAAGTGCCTTTGTCCTCTGAGCTATCTGGTTGGTCTTCTTGTTCCTTGTTTAGACAGGGTCTCATGCAGGCCAGGCAGAACTATAAACTCAGACTCAGTAAAGAAGCTGGATTTGAACTCCTGATCTCCTGCCTCTCCCACATGCTAGGATTGCAGGAGTTCACCATCATGCTGACTCTGGTATATATGGTGCTGGTGGTGGAACACAGGGACTCCTGCATGCTAGGCAAGCACTCTACCACTTCAGCTATATTCCCCAGCCCACTTGACAGCTTTCTTGAGAGGAAACAGCTCTTTGGGAAGTGTTGGGTTACCAGAGAGATGCAGACCTGAGCAGGACCCCTCAGTACAGGTGACTAAAGGTTGAAAGACCAAGAGATGCGGAGCAGAGGTAAGGCCACACTTCTCAGCTGGAGACTGCTGACTCTTAGAGCCCTGTCAATCTAGAGCTCAGTTCATTCTGCTTTGAGATAGTGTCAGGGTGGTGATGCAGGGTGGGTGAGAGAGGAAAATTTGGGCAGTGTTTTTCCATGATGAGCTTTGAGTCTACCAACAGCCTAGAAAAGTCAAAAGGTGTTTTTCTCTCACCTATTTAAAGCCTTTATTTTATGGGTCATGAGCAAGGGACCAGTAGGTTTCTATGGGCCTTTGCAGTTTAGGGAATAAATCTATAGCTTTGTTTTCACTTTCCTGTAACTTTGGTCTTGTCTTTGAGGTAGAGTGGATTTGGGTTCAGGCTAGGACTCAAATGCTGGCTCTCTAAAGCCATAATTTGTCTTCTGTAAAATAAGGTTTTTGATGAGCATTTGGTGGCACAGATTGTGTGATAATGATAATGGCTACTGGGTACACAGCACCCAGGACCTTCCAGCTACTGTACTAGGTGCTATAAAATATTTGCCTTCATATCATATACACTTAGTATCATTCTCATTTTCACATGTATGGCACCTAACATATTGAATGTACTAAAAAATATAGTATTTGCCTCCTTCCCACCTCTCTTCACCCCTGCCCTGCTCCTGAATGTGAGAAAACTGAAACCTCGTTTGGTATGAGGTGGACTTGTCAGAGAAGACGACGGGTACCTCAGTAGCAGCCTTCAGATTTCACTTTGGTGCATCTGTAGACAGGACCAGCCTTCTTACCCACCCAGAGGGCTTTCTTCCATCACCCTCCCACCATGCTTCACAGTGATTCCTAGAGTATCCCCAAGTACTAACACCTCACCCTAAAGCAAAAGATCTTGCCCCAGAGGAAGGGACAGAAATAGAGTAGGACATGAGTGTCTGCTCTCTCAAGCAGCCCCGGTAGAATGACCTATGCCACTTACTATCCCAGGCAAGTCTGTCTGCAGTGCTGCAAGCCCAAGCCCAGGTCCCCTCTGCCCCTTCCTCTGTTTCCAAGCGTGCTTTGTTTCCTGTGCCTCATCCAGTTTCAGTGGCACCTATGGCATGGGAGGATCAGGGGACAGAGTCCTTCCATGTCACAAAGATGACCTTTTCTGTCACCTCCACAGGCAGGTGATAGTGTGGAAACAAATGCCTTCTTCAGTAACCCAGGAGAGTCTCTGGGAGGAAGGGGTCCTCGGACAGAACGGAGGGAAAGACTATCAGGCTGTTGTCCAGCTTTGGAGATCCGGATCATAGGGTTTTTGTCTTACTTGGGGTACTTGCTAGTGAGCCTCATTACACACTGCTTATCAGGAGGTGTGGGTGGCGTGCATCCCAGGTGGGTCGGGAAGCAGGGCTGGTGAGCACATGAAGTAATGTGATTTCTTGTCCCAGGAAGAAAGGATGAGACTTCAGCCTTCCTGCCCCCGGGTTAGAAAAAGCTGGGGACAGGATCAAGAACATACCTAGGCCAGAATGCTTTCCTTCGAGTGACTGACTAATCCTGACCTGACCGAGCCAGCACCTCCTGGGCTGGAGATTCTTCTTTGGCAGTTGCCTAATAAGGGTAGGAGCAAGCTCAGCAGTTACCAAGAGCTCACATTCTATAAACCTCATGTGTCCCTCGGTGTAGCAGGACTTCAGTGGATCCCACTGAAACCTGAGGTCTCCATCATACACTGCTCCTTGGCCTCTGTACTAATGGCTGGATAGCTGGCCTGTCGTGTATATGTCTCTGCCTCTCCTGAAGCAGTTCTGTAGCGTTCTGCCTTCTGATCTTCTGTGCGCGCTTCCATGGGCCGCCTGTGTGGGAGGAAGACTTTATTTCTCTGAACCTGAGGAAAGGTTTAGAGACTGGATTAGACTGCCCTTTCTCATTCTCTTAAGGCTCAGGACTATAGATGCTAATGACCATTGTTAGTGATTGCAACCCAGTTCATGGTATTGTTAAGGAAGCTGCCTTAGAATTTTCTTTTTCTAAAAGGGTTGGTACTCCCTGGAGAGGAAAAATGGAGAGATTCATGGAGCAATTGCCCTTCTGCTGCTTAAAGAATAAGAAAACAAAAGTTCGCTCAGATCAAGTAAAGTTTTCTTCCATTGCTTGAAAGCCCTAGGCTAAACGCCCAACATCTTTCCAACATTCTGAAATGCTCGCTCATTAGGTCCAGAACCCCCTTCCTTTATTACTTCCTTAGCATGATGTATTAGGTAGGGCTGATTCTTCTGCCAATTAAAGGTCCTGAGTAGGCTAAGTGACTTGCTGAAGGTGATTGGGAAAGTAACGGGTGTGTTTCTGAATGTGCTTCTGGTGCATTCATTATAAAAATACCAGCTAAATGTCTACTAGAAACAAGTTATCTCCTGTGCAATGGAGAGCAAGGTGAGTACAAGGATCCCTGGCTTTACAGAGTAAACACTGTGGTAGGCAGGGACAGAAAAAGTAAAAAGCTTCCACAGAGAGTAATAGCTCACACCTGTAATCCCAGAACTTGAGGTGCAGAAGCTCAGGTATCATAAACATACAGCCAACCTGGCTCCACAGCAAGACTGTCTTTTAAAAAAAAAAGTACAGGCTGGAGAGATGGCTCAGCAGTTACAAGCACTGGCTGTTGTACTAGAGAACTCAGGTTCTATTCCCAGCACCCTCATGGTGGCTCACAACCATCTGTAACTCAAGTTCCAGAGGATCTGACACCCTCTTATAGCCTCCTTGGATCCCAGGCCTTACAAATGGTGTACAGGCATACATGCAAGAAAAATACACGTATACATAAAATAATAAAATGAAAAAAAATTAAATTAAGAAAAGTAAAAATCTGTCATGCAATAGTTGCCTACGCCTTTAATCCCAGCACTCAGGAAGCAGGCAGATCTCTGAGTTAGAGACCAGCCTGGCCTACAGAGCAAGTTCCAGGACAGCCAGGGCTACACAGAGAAATTTGTCTCAAAAAGAAGGAAGGAAGGAAAGAAAAAAAGAATAGAAGGAAGTAAAAGAGTAGAAAAGAAAAGTAAAGTAAAATCTGACTTT
Source organism: Psammomys obesus (assembly GCF_907164565.1). Classification (NCBI taxonomy): domain Eukaryota; kingdom Metazoa; phylum Chordata; class Mammalia; order Rodentia; family Muridae; genus Psammomys; species Psammomys obesus. The sequence continues at coordinate 1,993,533 of NW_026596443.1, read as the reverse complement.
CAGCTTCATGCTCACCAGCTGCCTGGACATCTGCTTCAAAGGTTAAGGGTCAAGATGGGTCTCTTGCTGCTATAGTCCCTCTCATTCCTTCCAGGCTTGAAGAACAAAACTGGGAAAAAGTCCTGTGACCGTTGATAGGAGAAGATACATTCCCACAGACCCACTGGAGCTCTGAGTAGAACAGAACCCTGTGGATACATAACATGCAAGATTGTTCCCTAAATGAAAATACTTACAGCATTTACTTTTAGAGGCAGGGCCTTGCTTTACCTCAGACTAAGCCTCAGCCTCCTGAGAGCTGGGATTATAGATAGACGCCACTGTACCTGGTGATAAGGTTTAGTTTAGAATTCGGCACAGAAACTAGGGAGAGCCCATTTGGTAAAGTCAGCACCTCATCACCCACATAAATAGCCAGGGTGGTGGGATGTGCTTGTAATCCCAGCAATGGGTAGGCAAAGACAGGGGGTTCTGGAGGTCACTGACTAGCCAGCCTAGTCTAATTGGGGTGCTCTAGGTCAATGAGAGACCTTGGCCCAACATTTGCCTCTTTCCTATAAGCATATGTACAACTAGGTACAGTAAAAAATTGACAGAAATCATTAAGAACAAAATGAGGCAATTGTGACAGTACCGTTACGTTAACGGGTGCCCCTTCTTGTGCTATCCTCAACTCTTTTCTCTGAGGGCTTTGAATGAGAGGGGACTGCTAGCACTGGTTCTGCCCCTTCTCCAGCCTGAATGAGGGAGCAGACCCACTGCCCTAGGCTCTTTTCAGATCTCTTTTCCTCAGGATTCCCTGCTTGCCTAACTTATTATAAGACAGACTATTGGGAAGGTGGCTAGGGCAGAGGGAGAGTTGTGACATCCTTCATCCCAGAGGAACCTGCCTGAAACAGGATTGGTTGGAGCAGCAGGAGCTTTGGTCAAATGGGATTTCTAGAGAAAATAATTAATAAAAAAGAACCAGTCCTTCTCTGATGACTCTTGGGTTTTGTTCACCTTCTGAAAGCAAGAAAGGCAACTGTTTATTACCCAGCCAATTGGTAACATAACTCAATTGCAGGGTGGTTATTTAACCAGAATGAGGCCCTATATATTTGAACCCCTCACGTTGGAGAGGCCAATGTATGACATGTAGCCAGCCCTTGTCTGCAGCTGAGCACAGTCTCTATGCCACCTTCCGCTCCGCTCATCCTTACGTACACTTCACTGTGCCCATATGCCTCAGCCAGTATGTGCTCCAGGTAACATCTGTCTTGCTGGGGGAGCAATGCCTGCCTCTCTGATGTGTCACTGTGCTAACAGGAGCCTGGTACTCCCTCACTCTGATGACGGTGTTGCAGTCTGTGCACAGGCTGAACTGACAGCTCTCTTATCTCTCTTACACTGAAGAAACCTGAATGCTCAGAGGCTTCAGGCTTACTATCTTTCTTCCTCAGAGGTCTACCTGCCCCTTGTAGAAAAACTGAATCTACCCTGTATCATAAACCGCTGGAGCGTTTTACTCTTTCCTTACCAGGAAAAACCTCTGGGAGGGCTTAGCCGTAAAACCAAAATTTGGTGCCATAAAACTGCCATAGGTTTCCAAATTTTCATGCCACTGAAGGCTGAGTATTCTAAGAGACCTTTTATCAGCCTGTCTTCCTGATTTGTAAATGTGTTAGGAGTAGGGGAAAATATGGCTAATCGATCTAGGTTCCTTTCCTTATTCTTCTCACATCTTACAGGTAAGGACAAACTAAAGTATTCTGTGATAAGTCAGCCCCTGGGGTGAGGGAAGCATTAGAAATTATGACCTTTATACGCAAGTTTCTTAAGTTAATTTGTGTGCCTTGGTTTGGAAGAAGTAATACTTAAAGATGGTGTTTCTGAGATAAATCCGATATATCATCAGTGGACAGGGCCACCCATGACTGGCTACACAGCTTAGGCCTCAGCTGTCAGTTCCGTTCAGACACCAACTGTCATTTAAACCCTGGTGCTGGAAAGTACCTTGCAAATCCTGGATCCTCATGGCTGTTCTAATTGTTTCTTTTTGTCTTTGTTTGCATCTCTATTCCAGAGACCTAGCTGTCATCATTATCCAGGGAGCCCTCCTCTTTCTCCTGACGCTGCTGCTCTATCATCAAGATTGCTGGTTGTTGCTAAGGTTGCCTCCATGGTAACATACTTATCCTGTTTACACTTCTATATGGACAAGTAGTCTAAGCTAGGAACCTACCTACTCTGCACAACTATTTCCATCACCACCCAGAGGACACCAATCGTCGTGACACCAAGTCCGTCTTCTACTAGGTTCCCCCAACCTCTTCCTCCTCTCACAAGTAGACTTGATATAGAAAAAAGGATCTAGGCTTGGTGTTACTACTCTGAAGCGTATTGCACAAGATATTGTCAATTTATCCCCTAACTGCGCCCCCAGAGAAGAAAGAAGGGGAAGAAACGGGAAGAGAAGGCAAGAGACACTCATCAGTTGGAGGGAAACTCTACATCTTCTTTGGTTGAGAGTCTGGTAACTGCAGGCAAAATGACGAACCCATCAGGACATAGCTTGCCAGCCAACTCAGTAGCTGAGAGCAATGAAGGGGAGTTTGGCTGCACACTGATGGACATGAGGAAGCTCATGGAGCTCCGTGCAGCTGATGCAGTGACCCAGATCAATACCCACTATGGAGGTGTACAGGATATCTGCACTAGACTGAAAACCTCCCCGACAGAAGGTAAAGGCCATTTTAAGGGCTGGGGATTGGATGACAGTAACCAAGATTTTGAAATATTATTTTCCATCTTCTAGGGAAGGTACATTTCTGGAGACCCAATGGGCTGGTTTTCACCTGGTGGGAGGAGTACAGTCCTCTATAGCGCTGAAAGGAGGGAAGCCATAAAGAGCTTTCTTCCCCTGCTGTGTTTAGGAACTGTGATTCTACAAAGCATTCTCTCCTCCTGTTTACCTGTCAGTTGACAGGATGGAGAGAACTTATTTGTGATGTAGATGCACTTATCTGTATCTTAATCAATTCCCCCATTCTGTCAGTCTTTGATTACAGAAGAGCTTAAGATAGAGTTCTTCCTCACATTTATCTTAAAGTTCAGTGGCTGAGAAAAGGCGATGGAAGCAGTATTCCAACCATCTAAGTACACAGAAATGGGATGGTGTATCATAAGCATGTCTTTGCGTCAATTGCTGTTTTCTGTCTTGGGGTTAGTGATGTTTTTTTAACCCTGTCTGATCAAATCCAGGGCTTTGCACAACTGCCCCACTGATTCTTACTACATTGCCCAGGCTGGACTTGAACTCACTCTGTAGTATAGGCAGGGTTTCAGCTCCTGATTCTCCTGCCTCAGTCTCCCAAGTAGATGGGTTTACAGGCCTGGTATATATCTCGTAAGCTTTGAATTCAGATATTTGAAAAACTGTATACATCTAGCCCATAGAGCTACTGGAATTAAATAGTACAGTGCATGTGTGCACACGCTGATCATAAGTACTGAATAAATCAAACAGAGCCCGTGAGCCTGGAGATTTTGCTGGAATATGAGTGCCTGTGAATTTCGAAAAATCGTAATCTGTGACGTAGCTAAGGAACATGTAACGACAGCTGCTCGGCCTGGCTGAGATGGCAGTGCTTAGTTGCCAAACTTCAGGCAGCTCCCTGGGCCTTCTAGCTGGTGTCTGATACTACCCTTTAGACATTGGCCACTTCCTCCCAGCTAAAGTTTTTCATTTTCATTTTTATTTATTTATTGAAACAAGGTTTCACTTTGGAGCCCAGGATGGTTTCAGGCTTAAACCAATTATCCTGTCTGAGCCTTCCACCTGCTGGAATTTGCAGGCATGCAGGACCACGCCCACCATCGCCTCCTGGGTCTCTGAGACAGTGTCATTCTGCCACCAAGGCTGGCCTGGAACTTGTGATCCAAGCATGCACCACCAAGCCTGTCCCTTAAGCGACTTTTTCAGTGACTCTTACAGTGTGGGCTGTGAGGAAAGTCTGTACCTTGTGCTTTCCTGAGACAATGCAGGTTTTAACTTTACAGACCTATATCTGAACTGAAGCTGGATCTTTTTGTTTTCCTCTTTTTATTGTTCAGGTCAGATGTTTCACAAAGTGGAACTCAGGGATCCAGTAAGCTAGACCCTGGGGCTTCTCAGAGCAGGACCCAGACCTTCCTCCCATTTCTCTCATCCTTTCATATAGCTATGACAATTTACCTTCTGAAAGAAGACAGTCTGTTAAGATTTGTCACCAGTAGGAGGCTCCTGCAGGTGAATAATGGGAATAAAGATATGAGAGTGAGTTCAGATTCTAGTTAGAAACCAACATGAAATAAGTCTGAGTAGATTGGAGTCCCGGATAGAGTGCTTCAAAGTCCTTGTCACTCAGGAGAGTGGAAGGTCTATGAGCCTGGATGTTTGAAGTTAGCCCAGTTCCTGGGGGGTGGGGTTAAGTGGTAGTGGTTAGGGAAATAGACTACTACCCTTATTCTTTTATTTCTGCTTGGATTGACAGCATGCTTAGTGTAGCTAGCACTATTAAGGAGCCTTAAGGGAATTTGGGATTTTTGATACTAACATGATTCTGTTAGCCTCTATTTATCCAATTCTAGAAGCAGACAGGACTTAGTTTTTAATTATTTATTCTTACTTTTTTATTAAGTTTGTTGTTGACTAGCACTTAATTTTAGTATTCTCTATGTAGGCTAAAGGGTTTTAATGACCTGCCTGAGGTCTTTGCACCAGGTAGAAAACGAAAGAGCAGTTTCTATTTCTGGCTCACAGCCTATTAATGTTCTGTTGCCTGCATACAGAAGTACAGAGGACTTAAAATTGGTTTAGCACTTTAAAAGATGTGTGTGTGTGTGTGTGTGTGTGTGTGTGTGTATGTGTGTGTGTGTGTGTGTGTGTGTGTGTGTGTGTGTGAATGAGTTTATGTATATCATGTATGCCAGTGCCTGAAGATCCCAGAAGTTGGTGTCCCCTGGAACTAGAGTGACATGCAATTGTGAATTGATACTGAGAACTGAACCCAGATCCTCTGCAGGCGCTGTAAGAGCTTTTAATTGCGAGCTATCTTTCCAGCCCTAGTTTTGCATTTCCATGATAAAATGTGGGGTTGGGCCCAGTGTGCATGCTGCCACTGTTTCTACATTGCATTAATGTGTTGGAGTAGCAGTTGCTTCTAAGTCTAAAGTAGGTAGAGTAAGGAGGACCTGGGCAGGGGGTGGTCCTGGGTTCTGGTCCTGGGTCCTCAGCATTCAACTGTGACTGGCCACAAAGTTGACAGGGTGACCAGAAAAGAGGAAGGACATTTAGAGAAATAAGAAGGGGCATGGAAGATGTGGAAGAGGCCACAGACTCCAGTCTAAATTTGTTTATTTATTTACTCATTTTTATTTGTTTGTTTTGTTTGTTTGATGTTGTGTGTGGCAGTGTCTTGTTTGCATACTATGTATATGTACCATGTGCAAACCTGTTGCCTGTGGAATTCAAATAGAGCATCAGAGCCTCTGGAGCTGGAGTTACAGATGGTTGTGATCCACCATGCAGGTACTGGGAACTGAACCCAGATCCTTTGGAAGAGCAGCCAGTGCTAGCCATCATTCTAGCCCCAAGTTATTAGTCTTTATGGCTTTGCATAAACAAAAGTTAAGACACGGGGGGTGAGAGTTATCAGGATACTTTGTGAATGTCGGCTTATCAGTAGAGGGACTCGGTGTTTTGCACCAGTGGAACTATTCATTATCTTGCTTCTTTCCCAGTTCCAGTTCCCTTCTTTAAAAAAAAAAACAAAAACAAATGTTTATAATATTATAGTATTAATTATATCTAATCTTGGACATCATTACCACATTTTTATAATATGTATAATGGATTTTGATCACATTCACCATCACCTTCTCTTGTCACTATCTCACTCCTCTTGATCACTTCATCTTCCCAACTTGTCTCCCTTCTACTTCCATGTCGTCATATCTTCCTCCTCTTCTTCTAATGACCCATTGACTTTCATTAGAGTTGTTACACAAACATGGATGACAGGCTATTTACAGGAGCATGAATACCTTACCAATGGGTACACCCCTGGAGAAAAAGTCTTCCCCTCCCCCTATTAAGAAATCATTAACTGCCTGTGGACCCTTGAGAAGGGCTGGGCTGCACGGTCCCTCTCCCACTCCATTTTCTCTCATCCTCTCCCTCGTGACAGAGCGTCATTGTGTAACCCAGCCACTTCAAATTTTCAACACTAATTCCTCCACACCCCCATGTATTTTTTCATCTTTTCTCTCTGCCCCATTTCCAGAAACCTCTCTAAGTCCCACAGAGCAGAGCAGGTCAGGTGACTTGGTCTGGAAGACAGCCCTTATCCTCTGAGCTTGCCCCTCGGGCCCCGTCTCAGGGCCTTCTGGGGAAGGAACATGTGGTAAGCCTGGAATTAGGCCCTGCCTTGGGGGCAGCCAAGGAGGCACGTTCACAGTCTCAGTGCTCGTTGGTGCGGAAGGAGGGTGCTGGGTGAGAGACTTTGGACTAGATAGAAGTATGGATTCTTTCTTCCATCGAGACTTCTCTACGCCTCTCTGTCATACTGCCCTACTTAGGAGAAGCGTTTTCTAGGGAGCAGGTAGGCTAGAAAATGGGAAAAAGTTCTGGGCACAGAGAAGAAATGTCAGAGGGGGAGCTTTAAATAAACTATAAATCACTGACAGGGATTCTTTCAAATGGCTAAAGACAATTTCTGTTAGATTTGGGTAAGATAAATGTTGGTTGGACTTTCTGTTTCATATTCCATATCTAGCCCACCAAATCATTCTCCCCCACCCCCACAGAATCATCAGTTAAGGTCCTCTGATATGCCTCCAACAAACTTGCAGCAACTAGCACCTACACTGTAGATGACCTCACATTGGTGACCATGACAGCAGGAACTGTCCCTCCTCCCACAGAGTTTACAAACCAATAGAAGTTGTACACAAATGAAATATAATTCTAAAATATTTATTACCATTGTTCTATGTGGGAGAAGAATAGTGTTGAGGGAGCACACAGCACAGGATCTAAGATGAAGAACCCCTAACCCTAACAACTGACTGGGAAGAAAGAGGCTTGGGAGCTTGAGCTAGACCCCTCCCCTCTGTGTCATCTAAGTCTTGCCCCCGATACTCCCACACGGCTGTGCTGTGTGGTGATTGCGCCCCTTCCAGAGTGCTGCTAGTTAACAATTCGAACATCTTTGCCTTCCCTAACTACTGAGTAGCTGTTGGGTTTAGGGAGATGGGATTCTTTTGGGGACTAGCCAGAAGGAGAAGAATCTGTTTGAAAACACACCAAGTTATGATTTGGAGCTCACTCATATGAAAATTTGGATTGACAGCTCCCATCACCATAAGATCGCTGCGGTTTTACTGTGTTCTTGTCTCCATGAACTATTTAGAGGTAGCCATCTTCCCACTCCCTGCACCATACTGGGATTGGGCTTTTCCTCCACAGGGCCCACTGAAATAAATCAAAATCCCCCCTCCACCACCATCTCCAGAAAGCTTCCGGGGAGCAAGCTACAAGTCTGCCAATGCTAGACAAGTTTTATCACCAAGCTGTAACCTCAGACCTGAAATTTCTAGTAGCATTATCAATCTGGAAAAAAACATTGGTGCACACCCATTGAATGTTCCCTTGTGACACATCTGAGTTACTGTTAGTCCTTCTAACACTAAAATTATTTATATAATAAAACATGCTGGCATAGAAATGGGTGAGGTAATATAGAAAGTTCTAATGCCTTCCCCCTGCTCTCCAGCAGATAGAAGCATGACCATACGCACATGCACACGCACGCGCATGCACACACACACACACACACACACACACACACACACACACACACATACACACATACATGCACGCACACGGTTTTGAGGAATGTTAGTATTGGAGAAAAGGGAGAGCTGGATGGGATAGGTGTCCTGGGAAGACAGGCACCTGGCTACTTTGTTTTGGTTTGTTTTGTTTTTTTTTTTTTTTTCCTCTCTAATGTTTATAGTCCATTCTGGAATGTCAGTTTGGCAGAGCTCATGAATCTGAAAGGTACAACCTCTCATCATGGCCTCTGCCCCTAGCCTTCTCCTTGGACTTTGTTCCCCCTCTCCTAGGGCTGCTGAATTCCTTCCTAGCAACTTCTCTGGGCCTGGCTGCAGGGACCAGGCTTCTGTGGTCCGTTGAGCCCTCACACCTGCAGTAAAGCTGCTAGCACTCATCTAAGGTGTGAGTAATATCTTGGAGGGAGGGAAGGGCACATGTGCACAGCCTGATTCCAACAGCTAGAAAGGGACTGTCTGCCCTGATGCAAGCAGTGTGGGCCTGGCCAGTGGCTTCACTGGAGAAATTCTTAGTGCTTGCTGGAGGAGTGAGAAGGGCTTCTAGAACATTTGGAGGAAGAGGATGGGAAGAGTAGGGAAAACTGGAGGGTAAAAATGCCCTCCCCCACACAACAAGGAAGGCCTCTGGCACCCTGGAATTTCCCTGTCTGGTTTAAGCTTCTTGCCTAGAGCTGAATTGGGCTAGGAGAACTATCCCCACCCAACCTCGTACTCTGCCAATCCTTAGCTATCCAGCCCCTCCTCACCGAGAGTGGAGTGTGAATTCACTGGCACACTGTACAAAGCAGGCGTTAGAGCTCTGGATAGGAGAGTTTGGGGAGGTCCCTGGACCTAAGAGCCTTCCCTGCTTTTCCCTCTCCCCCAGGTGTGGAACCTTTGTGCTGGGCACCTTGGCAGCTCAGCAGCAACTCACCCAAGCATTACAGTGTGTCCTCTGAGTTTGGTTTGTCTTTTTGTCTATTTGAATAGTGGCCTCTATTCCCTCTACCTCTGAATCCCACTCCAGCCTCTAATTTGAGGTGAGTGGGGATTTTTGTTCATTTTTTGGCCTTGTATTCACAGTGATCCTCCTGCCTCAACCTCTGCATGCTCCATTCCTGGTTCCTACTTTGATTTTATTTATTTGTTTGTTTGTTTGTTTGTTTTATATGGATGAGTGTTTTACCAGAATGTATGTAAGTGTACCATGTTCATGTCTGGTGCCAGAGCAGGTCAGAAGAGGCCATCAGACCCCTGGAACTGGAGTTAAAGCTGGCCATGAGCCACGAGCTGGGAACTGAACCCAGGTCCTCGGCAAGAGCAACAAGTGCTCTTAACCACTGAGCCATCTCTCCAGCCCCTTCCTTTTCTCCTGTTGAGACAGGGTTTCATGCAGGATAGGCTGGCCTAAACTTGCTGTTGTAGCTAGGGATGACTTTGAATTTCTGATTGTCCTAAATGCTGGGATTAAAATGTTGTACTGCCTTGCTGTGTTTTATATGATGCTGGGGGTCAAGCCCAAAGCTTTTGTACATGTTAGGCAAGTGCCCTACCACCTGAACTATGTCCCCAGCTCCTCCTACTTTGACTTTTAACCTGTTGTGTTGAACCTTCAGCAAGGGGGAAAGAAAATTGGTGTTCCCCTGTTGGCTGAGGCAGACAGTTGCATCTACCCTTAGAAGTAGGGCTTTTGCTCTTTTTATTTAGCTCAAAGGTGTGAGTACCGGGAATATGACACTGCTTAGAAGGAAGCACATGCATACAGTGCAGGAAGGTGGCAAAGCAGAGGGATAAAGAGGGTGGAGGCTCTGGGAACTTTTCTCTTCCCTATGTTAGAGCTGGAGTGGAGTAGGGGGATGGGGTGATAAAGACAGGCCCTGGGGAAGCTGTCACTCTGGGGGGAAGATTGTTGTCTAGTCCAGTGTCCTCTTACATTTAACTTGAGTCTGTCCCTCCATCTCAGGGCTGGAAGTCCAGGACCCCACGGCTCCTACTTGTGTCTATGTTGAATGGGAGGTGTTGAAACAGGAAAGGTGTTCTATACTGCTTGAAAGCACAGCATTTGGTCAGGAGCAGGAGCTGGCTCAGTCCCGCAGACCCTCTGATCTTAAGCTACTCCTCTCCTTAGAAGCTGGACCAGTGTTTTAAGTAGGACTTGAAGATGCATTTTTATTTTAGAGGTGAGGATTGAGAAAGGAGCCGGGTCATCTGTAAGCCAGGTAATCTCTCTACCACTGAGCTCCATACCCAGATCTTGAAATGTACCCCAATGTCTGTTCTCATGCACCAGAAAAGAACTGCCTTCAATCCACCTCAAGAAACTTCTCCCTTGAACTATCTGTCTGGGAGAGGCTTTTCACCCACCTTCTTTGGCAAGGTATCATATTTCAGACAGCTGGGAAATCCCTCATGATATCTGACCTAGACCCGCCCTTTCTGGGACTGAGCCTGCTCTGATAAGAGATGCCTCTACCCACACCATCTTTGGTGTAGACAGGAGGCTGACCCAGGTCCTTTGATGCTGGAGCCACACTTTTGCAGACTAGGCTTCACTCCTCCCGGTGCAGTCCTGCACAGGCTTATAGCAGACACCAATGCACACTGCTGCTGACTGACTCTGTCCTGCCCACCCTGAGCAGGCCCTGCAACTCCCAGCATGGGTGCAGGCAGTGACTTCACAGATTCACATTCTCTTTACCTCTCCCAGTTCATGTGCTCAGTCTGATTCTAAGACTAAGAGCACTCTCCATTTGGTTGGGGCTGTGTCTCCTGTTCTCAAGCACAAATTTTCCTCATGAATTTCTGGGGGAACCCCTTTTCCTGTGTTTTTTGCATCGCCTTCTTGCCAAGCCCTCCTTTCCTCCCCAGGAGGCTGTGTAAGTATTTGAGAAGCCACTGTGGTGATCAGGGCCCAAAACGTTTTTCTGGGCTGGACAAGTATTTGTGTGAAATTAAAGCTGCTGAGATCAGGGCTGGGAATCCTCTCTGGGGCAGAAAGAATGGAGTGGAAAGCCCAAAATTGGGAATTGGCAGGGCTCCCAGCCCCACATGGCTTTCCTGTGCAACACCACATGTCAGGGAGGATTCCCAAGGCTGCTCAGGCTAACATCCAGGGCCCGCCCTGCCCTCCTGCAGAGCTCTCTGGGAACCTGGACAGCCACTTGGCTTCTTAAGGAAGCTATTGTACAGTCTGTGTGTGACTGAAGGTGGGGCAGATAGATGAGTAGAAAATGGGGTGAGGCAGGCAAAATTGCTCAGTGACTAAGGGTGCTTGCTGCCAAGTCTGATGATATGAGTTTGACCCTCCAGACATATGTAGTGGAAAGAGAGAATGAACTTCTACATGTTCTCTCTCTCTCTCTCTCTCTCTCTCTCTCTCTCTGTGTGTGTGTGTGTGTGTGTGTGTGTGTGTGTGTGTGTGTGTGTGTGGG